>NW_022103909.1:95793-97714 GCF_000313985.2 Echinops telfairi | reverse complement strand
AACTGGGGTGGTGTGTGTGTGTGTGTGTGTGTGTCTGAGGCCAGGGGCTCTCAAGAGTCTCAGGATCTCACAAGGTGACTTCAGGTAAGAGGTCTCTTCCCTTCCCGGGAGGTTGGGAGAGATGGGGTTGGGGCTTGTAAGGAGAGGCAGTGCCAGGTACTCACTCACAGGGGTGGTGTGTGCAGCGCGGCAGTCCTTCCTCCAGCCTCTGGGTTCTGAACTGCGTCTGCATCAAGCGGAGGCTACAGAAAAGGAAGTGACACACCCTGGGGTGGGGGAGACTTGGGGATGTGGGAGAGACTGATCTAGAGACAGTGGGGGAGACAGAGGTGGGGTCGGGGCCCTGGGGTGAACGAAGAAGGCAGGGTCCCAGAGGAAGAAGCATGACAGTTCGCCCATCGAGTCCTTACCCCAGATACACACATGCCATGATGTACCTGGGTGGAGTAGCGGGTCACACGCTGGGGCTGCAGGTTGACGCCACCAGCACTCGGGGGAGATGCAGGGGTCTTTCCTCTCCGGAGAGGATTTCGTCTCGGAGACCCACAGGGCCAGCTCTGCTCTGTCCTATAGGGTCCCTGTGAGTCTGCTCCATGGCAGGGAGGAGGCATTTGCCTTCCTTTCACCTGCGCAGGGGTTGAGGCTGAGAGGTAAGAAGAATTTAGCCTAAGGTCACCCAGGTGGGAGGTGGCTGGCTGCAATGTAAAGGCAGATCTGCCTGATGCTGTCCCTACCACGCTCAGGGTGCTAATTCCCACACAGGGCACGGTGGCACTGGCTTCCCAAGGCTTTTCAGGGGCTTCCCGTTTTTTCCAAAGCAGAGAATGAGCCTTTCTTCGGAGGAGCACCGGGGCGGGTTCACGCCACCACCAAGCATTTCATCCAAATACATCCCCAGTATTTCATCCAAATGCATCCCCAAGGACACCAAGGAGCACACTGGCTCCAACACACTGTCATCAAGCGAGTCCATCCCGACTCAGAGTGACCCTCCGAGTCCGAGCAGGTCTGCCCCTTGTGGGTTTCTCAGACCGTAACTCTTTGCGGGAATAGAACGCCTCCTCTTTCTCCCAGTGGAGGGCTGGTGGTTTCGAACTGCCAACCTCATAGTTAGCAGCTCAACATGTAACCCATAAGGGGTCCTCGCGAAACATGGTAGAAAGGAAGAACTACAGAGGCAGTGGACTCTGTAGGGAGAGAGTGGTGAGACTATGGGTCGTTTTGGAAACTGTATGGTAGTGGGTGCTTAACGACCCAGGATCTGGAGTCCAACTGCCCTGGTTCAAATCCTGCCTCTCCCACCCGTTGTAGGAGCTAAGGTCACTTCCCCCTTCCTGTGGCTGTTTCTCATCTGTCAAGGGGGGCTCATAGGAGTGTTGTCAGAATTCCTTGACCTCCTGTCTACCTATTGCTTAGAGCAGTGCCTGGCACCTAAGAGTACTAAGGGCGCAGCAGGAGAGGCAAGAAGTAATGGTGGTTGGGAGTGGAGAGGCAGCCTTTGGGGCAGCTGGGGATTTGGAGAGAGGTACACAAACCCAGGCTCAGAGGACCTAGGGGCCAAGATGGCAGTGAAGCCTAACGAGGCCCAGAGGAAGCAAAATGGAGAACCGGGCGTGCTGTACAGAGGCAAGTGTGGAGCCTGCAGGGGGATCCGTTATGGAAGGTTGGTGCAACTCACCTCCTGCCCACCCTTGGGCCACAGGGAGCTTTGAGAAATGGACCAGAGGTCTGCTTCCCAGGTCTGCCTCCCCGTCCAGAAGGCAAGGACTGCTGCCAGCAGGCTGCTGGCTGCAGCCACAGCACCTAGCTGTGCCTGTCTCCTAGTCGGTGCCCAATAAACATGAGATGGGCAGCCCTCCCCGCTGGGAGGAAGCCTCTGCGGTGGGGGACTGTCTCCTTCCACTCCCTCTATCTACAAATG
>NW_022103909.1:83242-95520 GCF_000313985.2 Echinops telfairi | reverse complement strand
GGGGTGCCAGAGGGGATCCTAGTGATGGGGCGGGCGGCGCAGGCGCAGAGAGGTTGGAAGCAGTGCAGGGTGAGCTACTGGGAGAGAAGGGAGCAGTGGGGTGGAGGTCAGTTGCGGGGTGAAGGCTGGGAGCTGAAAGGCTAGTGGGGGTGAGTCACCCCAGTGGTAATGGAGTCACAGGTGGCGTAGCGCACGCGCTCTTGGCGTGGGAGGAACATTTAACAGCTGCAGGCTCCAGGAGCTGGGCAGGAGCCCCTCCCGAGGACAGATGCGCACGTGTTCATAACGCGGCCAGGACGCCCTCCAGGCCTCTGAAGGCCACTCCTGCCTTCCCAAAGGGCCACAGCGGCCCAGATGCTCGGTGTCCCCTGGCACAGGTGCGTCCTCAATCCATTTCTGCATCGCAGGCCGCAAAAAGGTGTTGTTGAAGGACAGCCCTCTGCGGCCAGCTCCCCAGCCCCTGCGGGCTCACTTCCCCTCCCACCCGTTAGAGGGAGCCAGAGCCTGCGTGAGTTTCCATCACTTTATTTTGCAAAAATAGAAAACTCAGCAATATGCGATACAGCCGGGTGGAAGGGAGATGTAAACAGAGGGGGAAGGGGCAGCACCCTGACCCCCCCGGAGAAAAGGGGGGAGCCAGCGGGAATCTTATTTGGCAGCTAAATACAAACAGGACTGGAGGAAAGAGGATGGGGTCACAGGGGCCCTGGGCTCCCCCTCCCAAGACCCCTGGAGGAAGGGGTCGATTCCAGGGTGTAAACAAAAGCTAATAAATAAATAGAGGCTTCCTCTGGGTCAGGGTGGGACCAGCTACGCAGCACCCCTCCCTGGGCCAAGCTGCCCTGGGGTCAGGGGGGAAGGCACTAGGGGGAGAGGGAGCCCCTGGCCCCTCTGTAGTGTTGGAGGGTCCCTGCCCCGATGGCTGAGATGGGGGGCAGAGGGGGCCCAAGGCACATGGCAGGGCTGGGGGAGGGGCTTGTAACGGAGGGCACAGGGCATGCTCTGGGCTAGAGCAAAGAGGTGCTGAATGGGCCCACATCTGCCCCTTTCTCTTCTGGCCCCACAGAAACTCAGGGCCAGCCCGTCCCCACCAGGGACAGTGCACATGAGGCACCAACGGTGCGGGATGCAGCATGAGGCACCAACTGGCAGGGGCACGAGGGTGGGCTCAGCCCGGCCCCTGCACCCCCATTTGGTCTCTAGTGTTCCTGTCCGCGCCCAGAGGCCTAAGCACCTGGCAGGGGGGCAGGCTGTGAACTGGCAGGGGCTTCCTCCTGCCTGAGGGAGCTGAAGACCCTGGTGTCTGGGGGGCAGCGCGGCGATTCCAGAGTCCAGACTCACGCTCACCCCTCTGCCCTCGCTCCTTGTGAGAATAGAACAGGCACCCCCAGATTGGAGGGCGAGCCAGTCAGAGCAGGTAGGGGGGTGAGCAGCGCCCCCCACCCCCGAAACTTTGGCAAAAACAAGGAGCTGGTTTGAAGGGGTAGGGAGAAGGCAGAGCAGGTCCTCTCCCGGCCACTGGTGGTTTTTGGGAGATGGTCAGTCTGCTACCTGGAGCCCCAACCCCGACAGCGGGGAGAGTCAGGGGTCCTGGTCAGGCTGGGGGCTTTGGCTCCCTTTTCCCTTGTCCCCAGGTGCCTCATCCTCACTGGAGGACTTGGGGTGGGGGCCAGGCTGCGAGGAATCATCCTCGAACATCTCGGGGTTCTCCAGCATCTCCTGGATCAGGGGAGGCATCGGGCCAGGAATCTCCATCTTCAGAGTAATGGCCCTTTCCGCTCCTGCAAGGGAGGGAGGAGGAGAGACTCAGGGGTGGTGGAGGCCCATCCTGGTCCAGGCCACTTCCCTCACCTTTCTCAACTGCCTAGAGAGTCTTGCCACCTCTCTCCGTCCTCAGCAACTTCTTGGCTCCACTCGCTCGAGGGTTCTCACCCAACTGCCTGGACCCTTTACTTGGTCTTCTCTGCTAGGTCTGCTGCCCTTAGCCCATTCCTGCAGGCTGTCTACTCTCAGGGCACACTACTCAACACCCATCCAGTCCATGGGCCAGGTTGGCTAGTAGTTCCTAGGCCCTTCTTAAGAACATTTACAATCACAGCTGATATGAATCTAATACTGTATTCCAGACAGCCGTCTTTGCCAGTGCCGTCCAGTCCCATCAAGCTTTCGGTGAGGATGGACCATCTGCCCTGGCTGATAGAGTAGTCACTAGCCACCTGTGGCGACTCAGCTCGGCAACTGGATGGTGCAGTAGAGAGAGTGACTTTTTTAAGTGGTGCAATGCCAAGCTGCATGCTCCTGCAGCCCAAGGAAGAAGCAGGTACAGGCAGAGCCCACTCTGCAAACAAGAAAACCTGAGTCCCCAAAGTCAAGGACTTCCCCTTAAACCTCCCCACTTGTATGTGGCAAAGCTAGGGTTCCAGTGTAGACCTCCCGGTCCTTGTCTCTTCCTGTTCACCTGTCCGGGCCTGGGGGACCAGCAGCTTCAAGCAGAGAGAGGGCACCCGCCGACTCCTGACTAACCCTTGGTGCTGATGCCTCGGAGGTCTGTGATCTTCATGAGCATCCTGGGGAACATGTAAGGCTGGCTGGGCCGCCGGCGCCGGGTGTACAGCCTCAGGGCTTCTAGCAACGGCTCCTGCAGCTTGTCCACCTTTTCAGGTTCCTCTAGGTCCATGCGGTCTGGGGTGGGGAGCACAGTGGAGTGAGAGGGACAGAAAACTGACCGGGAAGGCAGTGACCGGTGGCTGATCTGCCACTGGCTCTGCCCCAGGGGCCTCCAGGCCTCAACATCTGCCCCATCGGCCAGCTGTCCTCAAGTCCCTGCACGCTCCTCGGCCACCCCTGGCTCCGCCCCTCCTTCCCCGCGGCAGCGCACAGGTGGAGCCATCCCAGGAGGGGCGCGCGCCAGGGGGCGCCCTCGCACCTCCGCAGATGAGGCAGATGGCGCTGAGCAGCCCGGTCTCCGTGTCGTCCATCTCCAGAGGGAGGAGCTGCCCGGCAAAGGCGAAGACCAGGTCCGTGAGGGGTCCAAAGCCGGCGTTGTGCATCTGCGTCCGGTTCAGGGTCAGCCCGTCGGAGAAGGTCATGGTGTCCTGCTCGGGGGTGTACCGCGTGCAGATCCGCAGCATCTGGCAGGGTGGAGGGGAGCAGGGGGGCAGAGTCAGGGCTGGCTCTGGGAAAGAACCCCGGACCCCGACCAAGAGGGCGTCCAAGGCAGGTTAAGTGCCTGGTGGGGCAGGTGTTGGAGGGAAGTATGGAGATTCGAGGCGTGTCTAAAGCAGGCCTGGGAGGCAGGTCCTGAGACGGCAGGAGGTGGCAAGGGGTCTGCTATGGTTAGGTGCCATGAGATGGTTCTGACCCTCAGGGACCCTCTCTATGCACAACAGAATGATACCATGCGTGGTCCTGCGCCACCGGCTCAAGAATTGTTCTTACAGAGAGCCTAAGGCATAGCAAGGGGTCTACAAGTCCACAGTCAGGTCTTGGGGCCAGGGTAAGGCAAAATGAGCTTGGCACTCTGGTGGAAGGGGTCTGGGGAGCCCATGATCTTTGGGGGGCTCAGATGGGTGCTTGGGATCAAGCCTCAAATCAGAGCCCGGCTCTGGCAGACATAGACATCTTGGACTTGGCCAAGCCTGGGCTGCAGGGTGCAGTAAGGGTTTCAGAAAGCTGAGAGAGAGAGAGAGAGAGAGAGAAGAGGTTGGAGTGAGCTAAGAGGAGCCGCTCGGCTGGGTGGCAGCGGCAGGTGTGGGGCCTGACCTACCAGGATGTCCAGGCAGGCAGCCTTGAGCAGAGTGATCTGGTCAGCAATGCTGAGCCCTGTAAAGCCAGGCACCCGCTTGGCAAACTCCACGATCTTGATGATGCACTTGGTGGCCAGCTCACTGAACTTGTCCCACAGCCCCAGATCCAGCTGCACCCGGTGGTCGGCACTGGAGTTCTGGGGGTGGGGATGAGAAGACAAGCTGAGGCTCACCCCTGGGACTGCCTTCTTTCTGCCAGCCCCCTAAACTCTCCCCTCTGTGTGCTCCCAGGGGCCCCCCTCCGGATGTCCTCCTGGTCTCAGCACCGGACCCCACCCGCCACCGCCGCCACCCCACTGTTCGCCAAGTGCCTGTAGGCTCCTCACCGTGGTGTACTTGCCCAGTTGACAGAGGGAGGGGAAGGTCTCCTGATGGGCTTTGCTGACCTTGGTGATAAGCTCTTCTAACTGGGGGGTCAGCTCATAGCTGTCGGGTGACCCTTCTTCCTTGACCTCTTTCTTCTTCTTGTTGCGGTCATTCCGCACAGCTGAGGGGTAGAAGAGGAGGGGGTGAGTCGGGACCCTCAGAGCTTCCCTCTGGGTGTCCCCTCCCACCCAGATTTCATCTGCTCAGTTCATGCTCAGCTCTTAGCAAGAACAGCTATTTATTCCTGGGCCCTGCCCAAGGCCTTGGCTTTCCCATCGCCTGTATCAACTCCCTTGCCCAGGCTGGCTTCTCCCCAGCCCCACCCAGGGCCCGCAGCCCCTGCCCCTCCCCAGGCCACTCAGGCTCCATCCTGCCCTTCCTGTCACCCTGCAGGAGCTGGGGGGGTGGGGTGGGGGTGGGGGGGCAGGATATGCAGGCAGCAGGATATCCACTTATAGCCTTGGCAGCACAATGGCAGGGGGGAGGCACCCCAGATCCACCTCAGGCTCAGTCCTGAGGGGGAAGGGGACTAGCAAGCCCCCCAATTCCCCACAAACCAAGGGGTAGAGGAGATCCTAATTCCCACTCAGGTACTCAGAGGCAGGCTTAATCAGCACAGAGGGAAGAAAGGGAATGGGTGGGGCCTGAAGGGTGAATGGAGCTAATCAAATAGGACTGGCCAGGGAGGAGGAGGCAGGACCTCAGGGCAGGCTGGGCTCAGAGGTCAGGGAAGAGGCGGGGCCAGTGGGGAGAGGGTGGCCACTGCAGGGCAGAATGGGAGGGCTCCTGACCAGGCCAGGGTGAGGGGGCCTACCTTCCTTGGACATGCCCACTTCGAAGCACTTCTGCAGCCGGCAGTACTGGCAGCGATTCCTTGTCACTTTGTTGATGATACAGTTTTTGTCGCGGTGACAAGTGTACACCATGTTCTTCTGGATGCTGCGGCGGAAGAAGCCCTGGAAGGCGGCGAGACCCCCCCGCCATGGGGATGCAGCTTCTGCCCACAGCTGGAGCCCCAGGGCCCGACAGGCCGGGCCGGGCCCTGGGTCCCTGCTGAGGAGGAAGGGGGTGGGCTCTGGGACCACCGGGCATCCCTTTTAAGCCCCAAAAGCTGAAGCCGAAGCAGTTCCTGGCCAGGCTAGTTGGCCAAGTGTGGAGGGGTGGTCCCTGAGACAGGATGCTGGGAGGACCAGGCTCTATCACAGGCCTGGCAGGTAGCTCCCCGGGCCTAGCCCAGTCCACTCATGAACCGCCCGGCACACAGCTTCCCGTGCCCGCCCCATGTGGGCCCACTCCGTCCCCTGGAGCCTGATCCACCCAGCCCAGGAGGTACACACCTTGCAGCCTTCACAAGAGCTGACACCATAGTGGTAGCCCGAGGACTTGTCATTGCACACGAAGCATGGCTTGTAGACCCGAGGCGGCGGAGGGGGCGAGGGGGAGCTGGGTACCATCTCTTCGGAGCTGGTGCTCTGTGTCTCCACCGCTGGGGAGAACCGAGTGATGTGAGGGCAGGGGGAGGGTGGGGAGAAGGACCCCTTAGGTCTCTAAGTCGCCTAACCACTCATCATACACACTCCATTCCATTCCACATCCTCCTCCTGCAGCCCAGCGTGAGAAGACCATCCCACCCGCAGGGCCCCTCACTGAGACCAGCCCCGGGCCTGACCGCTGCTGCACCAGTTCTGAAATTCCAAGCCAAGGCTACCGTGGACACTAACTTCTCGGGGCCTCAGCTTTCCCACCTAGACAACGGGTTACAGGGGTGATGGCCCTGTCACCTGTGATGTCTCTAGGAGCCCCTAGGCCTTTCACTGTCACTCTGGCCACTCTTGGTCAGGTGGTCTATCTCCCACCATCCTCCTCCCTAAGAGACAATAGATCTGGGGGTGGCAGGCAACTGAGCCACCTGTTGCTGGTGCTGGTGACCACCTGCTGGGATACTCTCTAAGAAGGACAGGGCCTCTTCTTCTCCCAAGCAGCACCTAGTAGAGAATCCTCCCGCTTTCCCCTCGAGTTGTTGTTAGCTACCACAGAGTAGGGGAGGCCCCTAGAGTCAAGGAGAAGCCCACGTGCTACAGAGCAGACCTGAGGTTATAGCCAAGAACACCCTGTTAGCTTTGCCAAAACAGGACTTTCTTCTACAGCACTTCTGGGGGTTTGAACTGCCAACCTTTTGACTGTTAGCAGAGTACAAGGAAGGAGTTTGTTCTACCCAAGGATTCCCCAATATATCCCCCATGATAACCCAATCAATTCTGACTCTTGTAGGCCCTAAGAGTAGAAGTGGCTCCCCAGGGTTTCCAAAATTGCAAATCTTTCAGGGAGTTGATAGCCTCATCTTTCTCAGGGGTAGCTGGTGGATTCAAACCGATGCCCTGTAGTTAGCAGCCCAATGCTTAACTCATTATGCCAGTAGGGCACCTCACGTCCTCACTTCAGAAAAACAAACCCACTGCCATCGAGCTGATTCTGACTCTCCGCAACCCTCTGTGAGGTTCATGTAGAGCAGAGGTTCTCAACCTGGGGGTCGAACAACCCTTTCACCGGGGTCGCCTGAGACCATAGGAAAACACATATTTCCAATGGCTTTAGGAACCAAGACACCGCTCCTCTATCGTCTCCAGGTGGGTCCACCCACATGCAAATATCCCCACATACGGGCTCACCACAACACGAGGAACTGTATGAAAGGGTTGCGGCATTAGGAAGGTTGAGACCCACTGATGTAGAGCTTCATCATTCTCGCTCAGATCCACCGGTGGACTTGAACCACCGACCTTGTGGTTAACAGGCCAATGCTTACTCAATAGTGCCACCAAGGAGGGCTCCTTGCTTCTCCTAAGACGGTCCCTCAAAAAACCTCCAATGTCCTTTTCCACAAAACCAGAGAGAGCACAGCAGGTGGGGTACAGATGTCAGGAAGGTGGGCTAGGGGATACAGATGCAAAGGCCTTGATGAGGTTGCAGTTAAGAGGGAGGAAGCCAGTCTGGTGCCACTCTGCAGTTAGTAGTGGGGGCAAGGTGACATCTTCTGACTAGATCTGAGAGGCTGGGGAAGGAAGGGGACATTGAGTATTTGCTCAGATCCTCGGGTATAGAAGCTGTTGGGGGGTGGGCACAGCAAATCAGAGAGGTCACGTGACAGTGGGTAACCAAGGCTAGTGGGGAAGGGGAGCTATCACTGGCCCCTCTCTCATAACCTGTGTCTTCACTCCTAAACTGTGCCAACAGCACCAACCACAGCTCAAAAGGGGTCTCAGCCGGGGGCCCAGACAGCGTGTGGCGAACACCCTGCATGAGTGCAGGTGGCGGCCCAGTAAACCTGTGTGTGGGGTTGGTCTGCAGGGGCGGGGAGCATCCGAAAGTTATTCAACTTGAAAGACCTGTTACCTACCCCTGGCGGATGTTTAATGCAAGAAAGCACTAAGACCCTCCTCCCGGAAGGAGTTGCCCCAAGAGCACCTTATTTTTAACCCGCCAGGTCATAAGTCTGCCCCAATCACAAGCAGAAACCAGAAGGAATGTCTGTCCTGGATGCTGGGGGTTCTAGGTTAGTCCACCCATCCACAGGAGGGAAGCCCCCCCCAACACACAATTAACATAAGAATCCTGCTAGGGGGAGATTCCCCAAAAACAGGGGGGGTAAAAGAGAAGGGCTCTTGGGTCAATTCAAGACTGGGGGCAGGGCACTCCAGGGGGTTGGCATGCCTTTCAGGGCCTTCTCCCCCACCCCCCCTGTCCCCTCAGGTCCTCCCAGGTGTCCACTGGAAGCACGTGTCTGTCCACGGGCCTGTGTGTGGGGTGGCACTGCTCAGTGCCCTGCTGCTGTGCTCCCTGCCCGCAGAACGCTGCTTCATTTCCTCTTAAGCAAGGCTCTGGGTGCGGTCAGAGCGGCATGGGGCAGTGTCAGCCAATTACAGGCTGGGGGCTGCAGAGAGGCAGGCCTGGGGGCAGCCTTTCCTGTTGAAATGGTATTGTCAACCCATTCTCCCCACACGCCTTGTGGCACATCCCCAGCCCCTGAACCCGAAAGTGCTTCCCATAGGTTGGGAGGGCAATCGGGCCTGGAGGGTGCCAGGAGACAAACTGAGTCCACTCAATTCCCTTTGCAGGCCGGGCAGAGAGTCACCACCAGGAAGCAGCCACTCCTGCCCACAACAGGCGGCCCCCCGCCCCCCAGCCCCTGTCGAACAGGCTGGGCCTGGGCAGGGGCCCCTGCTGAGGAGGGGGTGGACTAGGGGTTTTTCTCCTTTTAAAGCCCAAATTGCTGAAATTGAGGAAATTCCTGGCTAGGCTGTGCGGAGCTTCAAACAAACTCTTTATAACCGGCTGTAAACGCTCCCAGCTGCGAGGCACAGGCAGAGAAGCCAGGGGACTAGGAATCTGACACACACCTCTTTAGAGACACACTCTTACATGACAACAGCACACAGGACACACAAGCAGGCCCACTGATGGGCTTCTACACCTCCACCAGGCTCTGGCACAGAGGGGCTCACAGAGAGGCCTCCAGCCACCCAAGGGTGGTGGTGAATGCACACGCCACAGAGCCCACACCCACCAGCGCAGGGCTTCACATTTGCCAGGGTGCAACTCCGCCACAAGCTGAATACGAAGCCCGCCACAGCAGCACCAGGGCACCAGGGCACCAGCTGGCCCTCCCTGGGAGGACCTCATTCCACCCCTGGTTTAGACACACGGGTCTAAACAACTTTCCCCCTGACGGTGCGGTGCGGGGCCAGGTCTGAAGCTGGGTTGGTCTGCCCACCCGGACCCTGTCCTAGAGGACAAATTGTTAGTTCATATTGAAATGCAAAGACAGGCTGCCAGCCTGAACCAGGCCTGAGTCTCCACCCAGCCCCCACCCAAAGCCCTTCCTGAGAAAACTCTCTCCATCTTGCCCTCACCCCCACCTACCCCTGCAGTTCCCATCCTATTGGGCAATGAAAGGAAGGTTAAGAATTCTCAAAGTTTGGGTACAAAGCGGTAATTCCAGGCTTTCTGCACCCTTTAAATGCCACCCTTTTCGTGATTGCCCCACCCGCCACAGAGTACGGTCTCCGGTTTGCCACCTCCCTCTTCAGTCTCTCAGTCATTAAATCTGAGCAGCTCTGTTATAGAACTAGAGACAAAAAAAAAAAAAAAATAGTCGAACTTGTAAACAGCGCTGCCGAGTGCCAAGGAGCGAGGCGCGTTGGCGGGGGCTCCGTGACCCGGCGTGCGCACTCCCCCAGCGCCCGCCGCCGCCCCGCCCGCCGCCGGCTCCTTCCTAGCGAGCGCGCCCCAAGCCCCTTGTGCCCCCTTGCCGTTGACACCCGGGCTGCAAGCTCAATTCCACCCCAGGGTATACTTGCAGGGTGCTCCAGGATCCCCTCCCGGCCCCTCCCCACACCCCACCCCCGCCAGGCACTGCAGCCCAGGCTTCAAAGACGCCTCTCATCTGGACTTCATTTTACTGCCTCGCAGTCCCCAGCTTTTTATTACCGCTCTGGAAAGGGGTTCCAGGGCCCCAGGCCTGGCATCTCCCGTTTCACAGAAGGGGGAAGATGGATATTTGGGGACCCAGTAGTTGAACTACCACTGCCACCTCCAGGCCAACCCACACCACACACACACACACACACACACACACACACGGGGACTTTGTTTTAAACTTTTGGCGTCAAGTTGGGTGTTGGATACCATAGGAAAAGTCACCTCTCTTCACAACAACCGCACACGCACACTTCCAAGACTGTATCCTTTCGGAATTAGGACGGGGGGTCGGGGGCGGCATCGCCCAGCTTTCTCCCTTACACCAGCGCGGGAGGACGCACAGGATGCCCTCTCGCACACATCACTTTCCAAATCCGCCCCGCAGCCACGCAGGGGCACACGCCCTCGTGGCCTCACGCCACAAACGACTCCACACAGGGCCACCAGGGCCTGCCAACGACGTCGGAGGACGCCAGTTCGTGGAGAAACCCCCACACCCACACCCCGGAGGCAAGGTGCTGCATACGCCAGGGATTTGCCTGCTCTGCAAATAATATCGTTTACACCCCTATGTCCCACAAGGACTTTACAAACGCAACCCACGGTCCTGGGTGCTATGCCCCTTACAGGGAGCAGACTGAGGGCACAAACTACCAACAAACCTCAGTCTCTCCCTACAGCCAAGAACTTTGGAACGGCATCAACCGCACAGCCTACCTAAACACCCACCATAAAAACCACATACTCCAAACACCACAGCACACACCCAAAGGAGTCGCCAAGGCCCCCACGTTTAAAGGGCCAGTATCCCTCTCACCAACACACCCGCCTCTCACATTTAAAGGGCCAGTCTCTCTGACTGCACCCCAGTTCCACCCGTTACAAGCGGAAAGAGAGCCCCTGCCACTCCTGCACCCCACCCCTGGCCTCCGGTACCTACAGTGCAGACTGGCGGGTTGTGGCCATGCAAAGGGCTCAAGTCCTGCGAAACAGGAGCTGCCGGTGGCTCTGCGCAGCAAGCCGGCCCCGGGCCCCGCCGCTCCGTACAACCGTCGCGGGCCCGGGGCAAACGTTCCCATGCAGTCGTACATCGCGGCCAGGCTTGGAGGGGAGCTGGGTGCTGGGAACACCAAGGACCCGCAGCCGATACCCCCTCCTCCCCCGGCGGCGTCCCGCTCCTGGAGGGGGGAGGAGGAGGGCTAGCATAGGGCGCAGGGCTGCATGGGGGGTAAGGGGTGGGCGGGGAAGAGGGGGGATCCCCAGCTGGGAAAGGGGGAATGGGCGGGGCGCAAAGTCCCGGCTGCCGCTTCTGCAGCCGGGCAGCTCACTCTGGGCGCTTCGGCAGCTAGTGCTGGGGAGACCTTTTGTAAAAGCGAAGCCCGAGGGGCAGGGGGTGGGGCTTGGAGAACGGAGGGGGCCGGGCACCAAGATGAGCAGCGGAGGGAGTGGAGCGCACACACAGACACAGACACAGACGTACACTGGTTCCGCGGCGCTTGCTGGCTTGCTTATACACACATCCGTGCACGCATTTATCTTGGCAGGCACCACGCAAGCATTTGCAAATATGCAATAGTGCAAAGCCTATCCACATGTACACAAATATCAACTAAGCATACACGTGTGTGCAAGCACATCTGGCTTGGGAGAATGCTTGAAAGCCTCTCTCCACAGCCCCGGAGGCTTTGAACGCCTTTGCACATAAGCGCGTGCCCTGGTCGGGGTTGGAGGAAGAAATGGAGGAACCAAGCACACGCATTTCCTTTTCATAGAATTGCACCCCTCCCTCTCGCCAACACTCCCTTTTTCCCTCAAGTCAATAAAGGCAGAGGTGCCCGGGGTTAGGAGAACGCTGAATTTCCCCGGGACGCCCCGGTTCTCCGGAGCCCGGGAACTTGCGCTACCTACACGCCCCCCACCCCCACCCCCCTGTCATTCCCAGGCGTGGCTCCACCCTCTCCCTCCGTGCGCGCGCTGGAGGCTGCACAGTACATTCCTGCGGCTCCGCGCGTGCGGCCTCCTCCTTCCTTCCCGTCCTCCCCACCCCCGGTCCAAGGGCCGGAGCGCGCTCCCGTCTTGAACTCTCCGGGAACCCCCCTCGGGGCGGGTGGCCGGGCGCGCTCACCTCCTCCTGACCCGGCCCCGCCCCACCCCGCCCAAGCCGTCGCCAGCGCCGCCGCGGAGTCCCCCCGCCCCCTCCAGCGGGCCCGGAGTCTACCCCTCCTAGCCGGCCGGTCCTCCCTCCCGGGCCCCGAACCCCGATCCCCGCACTGACGCCTTGTAGCGCCGCAACTGCCTCTCTCGCCGCCCCTTCCTCAAGCCGAACTTGACTTTCATACCACCAAACTACCCCCAAAACGGTCCCTTCGGTGCTCACTGAGCCTCGGACAAAATTGCCCTCCTGAGTGCCAACTCTCCTCCACCGGGGTTTCTACCGTGCCCCCCCCCCCAAGTGCCCGTTGGACAATAACAGCGCTTCGCTCCTCGGGGTCTTTAAATACCCACGCCACAGGCAACAGCTGCCCCTTCCCTTTCGATGACACACTTAGTGGCCCTGCCCCTGCCGCTCTGATCTCCAAGGGCCACGCCACTATTCCCTTGGTTGCCCCTTCGGGACACTGAGCGCCC
>NW_022103909.1:79332-82125 GCF_000313985.2 Echinops telfairi | reverse complement strand
AAGCCCCCTTCTTCCAGACAAACTTAGTATAACCTTGGGGAGAAGGTAAGAGGATGGGGGAGAATCTCATGCCCCCTCTTCCCCAAAGTGCCCCCCCCCCCAGCCCTTACTGCAGCAATTAGACCCATTAGCCTTCTAACATTTCATGGGAACCAGATGTTCTCCACCAGCCTGGTGGGAGTTTGAAGGGGGGCTGCTGCCAGACTCACCCCTTGCCCTATGATCCCCAACATTGAGGAGGAGTACCCCCACAGCCACCTAGAGCCCCACAGAGGCATGGTCCCAGAGGCAAACAGAAGCATAGCCCCTCCCTACCAACAAGACTCTTAGCACTCAGGGTCTCTCCCATGGTCACCCTTCAGAGTCTCTACCACCCAGGCAAGAGTGAGCTTGGCCAACAAGGGACTGTGGGGGAGGAACAATTTAGGCTCTCCCTGGCACCCCTACTGGATGGGGGCTGGAGGCTAACACATTCTGAATTCCTCATGCTAAATTCTCCTTTTCTTACAAAAACCCTCTTCTGCTCCAAAAACCAAAGAGGGGGCATTTCAAAGCAAAGCAGGCCCCTCCTGGAAGGGTAAGTCTTAGAAGTCCCACCTGAAGGGTGGGGAGCCCAAAGCCAGGGGAGGGATCTTTGGAAGAGGGGGCAGCAGAATTGGGAGGAGGGAATAGAGAGGTGTGAAAAGGGATGGGCCCCAAAACAAGGATGTGGGGAGTACTGGGTAAGGGGGTGGGGTGGGGCTAGGACTGGGTTGGGGGCCAGGGGAAGGGGGTGCAGCCCAGGCCCCAGTGGCGGCAGCTAGCCCAACTCCCCCCGCCAGAGAGGTTTCCTGTTGCAATCAAAGCCCCGTTTGTGTCGGGCTGGAGCTGGAGCTGGAGCCCGAGGAGGAGAGCAGGGGAGGGGAGGGGAAAGAGGCGGTCGGTCGGCTGGGGTTTTTCCTGGAGGAGGCCTCCCTGCTGCCTGCTTGCCACCGGTACCCGCTGGCTTGTTCCCCTGGCTTCTCCCAGCATCTGCGCTCTCACTGTGTCCGCGCCTTTTGGCCTGGTGTCTCTCTCCCCCTTTTCTTGTTTTGGTCTCTGGGTCTTCTTCTGTCTCCTTAAAGTAGGAGGACTCTTTCTCTCCTTGTGCCAGCCTGCGCTCCGTTTCTCCATGTGGCATAACGTGGTGAAAGCAGACCTCTTTGCTTGTCCCACAGTAGCTGGCCTTGTGGCTGGGGCACCACCATCACCAAGTACAGAGGACAGCCTGGGCCAGGACCTCAGGGTACAGTGATCTATTACCTCAAAAGGAGGAGGAGGAGGGCCAGGCTTCCCTCCCCTCAGATAGCATCCTGTCCCCCTGTACTCCTGATCAAGTGTGCCTAGGTTCACAGAGATGGGACACACCAGTTTCGGGGTTTCTTCTACACACCCCTTTGTGCTCCCATGCACACCACGGGGGGGCGGGCACATACTACGCCCCTCACTCCTCCCTTCCTCCACTCAATGGCAGGAGGACCCCAAAAAGTCCAAAAGGTAAGGTATGACTTTCCTTCGCAACCAGGAGACCCCTAAAGTGCCAGGGACCCAGAAATAGGGTCTAGGGACCAGTCCCAGGGAGAAGTTCCAGGCCCTACAGGGACCACCCTGCCTCCCATAGAGTTAAGAGCCAGACGGTGACTAGAGAGAAGCCAGCCCAGGGTAAGCAAGGCGGTGACAGGAGACTCAGGTCTCCAGTGCCTCTCCATTCCAGGGTCACAGGCCAAACAGTCAGAAAATGAGTGATAACACCCTGTCCCACTCGGGGAGGTGACCTGGCTTCCAGAACCCTTTTCTTTCCTCTCAACTCCCTGGAGGTACCTCCTGCTCCACCCCCTCCAAGCTCCATGGGCCAAAGTCTCCCCCTTCTCTCTCTGCTGACAGTGCCACTCTGCCCAGGCCTGTTCCCCACCGCCAGCCACACCCTCCCAGCTACCTGCCCTAGTTCGGCAACTCCCTCAGATTTCTCCTCTCAGCCCCCCACTTTTCAGGGCAGCCATTGAGGATAAAACTTGGTGGGAGGGGGAGAACCCCTTCCCTACCTTGACATCACTTTGAACCCTGACCTAGATCTCAATATGTCCAGGACAACTTTGCTGGAGGGGTACCGGACTACTAGCTGCCAACATTGCCCCCTGGCCATCCCCACCCCACGACTGTTGTCCTTGGCTTCCGTCGCCTCTCTCTCTCAGAGACATTCAAGTCTCAGGAAATTGACTTGTCTGGTTCCTTGCAAGAAGTATACTCATGGAGGGTGGGGGTGGAGGGGGGAATGGTTCTTCCCACCTCCTCAGACACTTGGGACAGACTCAGGGAGGTGAAGATGAGGTAGGCAGAAGCCCAGCTGGGGGCTTCCAAAAAGGTGGGGGTGGGTGGGAGGGATGGTTTGTGCTTTCTTATTCACCTGTATGCCCCCCAAATAACCCTGTTGTCGGACTGCAGACACACGTCAAATGCCAGACACACCGTCAGCAGTCCCATTAAATACCTCCTCCCTCCTCACAGGGGCTCTGTGTGGCACACGCTGGAGTTGTGTGCCTAACCTGGGTCTTGGGGGGCTGCCGGGCACACATGGTCTTCCCACACTTGCACACATGCCGTTAGAAACACACATGCCTTCCCCAGAAAGGCAGCACACTCTTTCCAGTGGAGCAGCCAGCCCCGTCTGGGCACCCCGTTACACACACACACACACACACACACACACACACACACACACACACAGCAAGGGCCCTGTTCTGCAGGCCTGGACCTCTTCCCTTCCACCTCTTCCCT
>NW_022103909.1:74747-79232 GCF_000313985.2 Echinops telfairi | reverse complement strand
GTCCAGATCTCTCTGGAAATGTTTCTCTCTCTCAATCTCAGTCTCAATCTCTTTCCCAGTCACCTTGCTGTCTTCCCAAGTGCGGCCTGCTCTTCAACAGCCAACTCTTTACACTACAGAGCCCGGCGGGTGGACCCTCCAGGTCTCGGGTGCCCCCACCAGCAGTGGCCTGGCCAGGAGGAAGAAGTACAGAGTGGGAGGGGAGGGGACCTTGAGAAGGGGAAGCCTGGCCTGGGCTGTCAGCATTACAGGCTTAGCCCAAAGAGGGCAGGCTTCTAGGGGGACAAGTAGGGATCTGCACAGCATGTGGGCGATTTGCCAGCCCTGAAGGGCGGGGAAGAGTATAGTACCTACATGGCTGGAGGAAACGATGCTTCTGGAACACCCTCTCTACCGCCCCAGATTATTTATGGTGCAAGAGCCACCTTCTTTGTGGGCTGTTTCCATTCTCCCCAGAACCAAAGGGGAGAGTCTCCTGGCCCCACACGTCTCTGAACGCCTAACATGAGGTGTGTTTTTTTTCTTTTGACACCCTCCTAATTCAACAGTTTCACCTCTTGATCACAGGATCACCTGAATGGCTTCCAGATTCTTCTACTTCTCAGTCTGGCCTCACCCACCCCTCTACTGCATGCTGAGCGCAGAGCAGCCTCAAACTTCACCAGATCAGCCCTGGGCCACCCGCAGCAAGGTGTTCTCTGCTGGGTGACTGACTCAGGAGGAAACGTCAACCTCCAACCCACTGGACTTTCTAGATCCCCAATTTTAGACCTCCTATAACTTCCCCCTCCTATTTGAACAGGAGGCCCCATGTTTGTAAACATTGCCATTTGTGTTATATCCAAACCTCACTCCTCACCACCTTCTCCATTAAACCCTGTCTCTTCCTCTCGCACTGACGGGCCAGGTTTCTGTATCACCCACCCACCCTCTCAAGTGTCCTCCTGTGTCCACTTGCCCTCATCCTCCCCCCACCATCACACCCCACACACACCAAATCCCTGAGACTCACACAGAGAAGCCATCTCCTTGGGGAGGTCAGGCTGGCCCAGGCCCCGGAAGCTAGGGCTCAGCATCTCGAAGGGTGGAGACCCTCTGAGTGCCCCTGGGAAGGCAAAGGGGAAGCCAGCCCCTGGGTAGCCAGATCCAGGTCCCAGGGCACTGGCTGCAAAGAGTCGCTCCTTATTGGTGGCCATGGCAGCGGCTGCGGAGGCAGTGTGCGTGGCAGGGTCCCCTGGGGTCTGATCTTCAGCCACAGGCACAGCCCATGCCCACTGCCCCAGTCTGGGAAGCTCCGTGCCCAGCCTGCCTCGCCTGCCCACTGGGTCTCCAAGTGTCCTAGGAAGAAAGAGGACAAGAGAAAGGGAGTGAGAGAAGAGTCACCTGCCGTCCGGAGCCCCAGGGCATACTCCTCATGGACTCCTTCGCCCTCAGTCCTGCTGGTTTGTTCTGCTCTGGCTCAGGGCTGGGAGCGCAGGGCGGAGGGGGACACAGGCAGGGGGCATGCCCGCTCAGAGGAATGCTCCAGATGACCCCCAGGGACGTGCCAACAAACCGAGCCCCCAATGTGAATAATGGTCTGAGGATTCCTAGGCTGAGAAAACCCAAAACCAAACTCACTGCCATCAAGTCGGTGCCAACTCCCAGCGACCCCGTAGCACAAAGTAGAACTGCCCCATCAGGTTTCCAAAGCTGTACATGCTTCACGGAAACAGACCACCTCGTCTTTCTCCTGCGGGGCTGCTGGGGGCTCTGAACTGGTGACCTTTCAGTGGGCAGCTGAGCACTCTAGCCCCTGTACCACCAACATGCTGACCCCTTCTTAAGCAAAGGGGCCCTGGTGTCCTAGTGGGTGATGCAACCGGCTGCCAACCCCAAGTCTGCAGTTACAGGCTCAGAAACACAAAGGAGTGGTTCTCCGGTCACTACAAGCAGTGAGCTTCCTCCTCCCCAACAAAGGAGCCCTGGTAGCGGTGTGGTGAAAGGGCTCGGTAGCTAGCCTTAAAGGCAGTAGTTCAAACCCCCCAACTGCTCTGCAGGAGGAAGATGAGGCTGTCTGCTCCCATAAAGATTTATAGTCTGCAAGCTCAGGAGTACTTACAGGGTCCCTGTGTGTCAGACAGACTTGGATGGCAGTGGGCTTGGTTAGTGTGCCAGGCAGCGGGCTGGGTATTTTATTGAATCTGCAGGTAGCTCCTGTGAAGTATGAATTATGATTCCAAGTCTGCAGGCCAGGGAACGGAAGTGAAATGACTGTATTTCTCCGCTACCTTGGAGAAATAGAAGGGGGCTTCAAACATTTGTGGGAACATTCCATTAGCCTTTTATTCCCTTTTTCCACAAACTTTTTGAACCCCATCATATAGATCTAGGTAAAGTTCTCCCTCTGCTACTAACTGAAAGGTCGGCAGTTCGAACCCACGCAGTGGCTTTCTGGGAAAAAGAGCTGTTCCCATACAAATAACAGCCTGGAAATCTTGTTCTAGTCTGTCATATGGAGTTTCTATGAGTCACTGGGCATGAATTCACTTGTCAACACCTAAAAACAATCATACATACAGATATATACATACATACGTACATAATGCACACATGCATGAAAAGGCTTCAGAACGTCTGTGGGGAAAATGCATGATCTTTTTCTTAATGACACTGTAAATCAGTGTGTGTGTGTGTGTGTGTGTGTGTGTGTGTGTGTGAATCAGGACTTTCTACACCAAATACAATCAAAATGAAACGAAAGGAAATCAAATGCGGAGGCTGTCCTGTTGCTATTCAATATAAGAGGCACCTAACAGAGGATTCAGCTGTTTTTAAAAAGTTGATTTTTATGTGTGTGTGTGTGTGTGTGTGTGTGTGTGTGTGTGAATCAAAACTTTCTTGACCCAATACAATCAAAATGAAAGAAAGCCCTAAGGCTGCTACACTGGTGTTCAATGTCCACTCTGTCAGAATTCCATGCGTCTCTGTGGTAACTTTGGGACCACCCCCCTGCCCCTCTGGAAAAGAGCACAATGTAATATCATAGGGGCACAGGGTCTACAGCCAGACTTTAGGAATGGATATCGCACTTGGCTAGCTATGAGGACTTGAATGATCAAAACTGAAAAATCAAAACAAAGCAAAAACCTCCCTGGCCTCACGGTTCTGTTTCACTTCATGGCGACCCCATAGGACAAGGTAGAACTGCCCCGCCCGGAGGCTGTGCATCCTTAAGGGAGCAGAAAGCGTTGCCTTTCTCCGGCAGAGTGGCGCTGGTGGGTGAGAACTGCCATAAGCCACTGTGGTACGGGAGCTCCTTGGGGGAACTTGGATGTGCTACTGAAATTCTCCATGCCTCAGTTTCCTCTCATGTAAGACGGGAATAGTCATGGGCCCAGACCACAAGGTTGTTGTTACGATTAAATAATCGCATAGCCGTCACGTGCTTAGACTGATGTAGGGCACAAGCCAAGTGGTATAGAAACCAGTTGTCATGGAGCTGACACTCACCCACAACCACCTCGTGGACAACTGTGCCACCCGGGTTTTTTCATTGGCTAAGTTTGGGGGGCAGGCCACCGCCAAGCCTTTCTGAGACACATCTGGGTGTATGCTAACCTCCTGCCTTCCTGTTGGCCCCATTGAGGGGCTCCCCAGACACAATATAATTGTCTCATATTATCTTTCTTTGTACCTTCTCTTTCTTCATTATCTTTTAATTAGCATTTCTTCCTTTCTCCCTTTCTCAATACTTCCAGTTTCCCCTCCCAAGTCTTCTCTATCTCCAATTATTGCTCACTCCCAAACTTCTCTTCAACACCTGTGCTTCAGATAAGAATGGAACCCACACATGTACCCCGTGCAAGGCCAGATAGCTCCTCTCTTTGACTTAGTTGCCCCATCTCTTTTTCCATTTCTGGGCTCGCTGCATCACCTTCCCTTACCCCAAATGTGGCCCATCGCCCCAGATGAGACTTTCAACTTGAGCCCAGGAGAGTCAGTGGGGGGTGGGTTGTAGGAAGTGTGGGGGGATAGGTCGCTCCTCTCCTGATGCTCTGACAAAGACTGGCTTTCCCATGGGGCTTCAGAACCACCCACCTGTTTCAGGAGTTAGTGGGCTGGGAAGGGAGAGCCAACCATGCCTGGGCACCTCCTGTACCGGCCACACTCACACAGAGCTGCCAGGAAGAAAGGGCGAAAAGGGAAACAGCAAAGCTCAGGCCCTGCCCTAGGCTGGCTCCCAGGCAGATGAATGTTTCTGCCTGTCCTTTCCCCAGTAGTGCTCTGTCTTGTCTTTGTACCTCTCTGGGTTTTTGCTTTGTCTTCCCTGGCCCTGGCCCTTGGCCTATCACCCCATACGGTTAAACTGCTAGGGAAGCTACTGAAATTCAGCGCCTCCACCACCCCTCACTCAGCCCCAAAGCATGAGGCTTGACTGGTCCCTCACCAGGCACCACCCATATCCCAGCACCTTCAGACACTTTAGCCCAGTGTCCCCTTGGG
>NW_022103909.1:72691-74611 GCF_000313985.2 Echinops telfairi | reverse complement strand
CAGGAGTCCTGGGCCCCTGAGTCTCCCAGGCCAGAGCAACAGGCCAACAGGCTGGGCCACATTCCAGGTGGATTAACCCCTCCAATGCCAAGGGTGAGAAGCTCCTGGAGGTCCCCACCCACCCAATCTTCCCCAGACTCAGCTTAGCTTGGAAAGTGTCTCTGACCTGAGGTAGGAAACAGAAACCTGACAGGTAGGGCAGAAGGGCTTCCAAGTGGGGTGCGGAGTGGGGGTGTCCCAGGCCGGGATGCTCAGACTTCCGGTCCTCATCAGGGAGGACAGGTGGATAGGTCATCTCTCCCTGGCTTCTTTCCTACTTTGCCTCAGGGAGGGCCTGGGCGTTGGGTGAAGAAAGGTAGAGGCCAGAGGTGGAGCTCATTTCAGCACCTTGATTTCTCGGCCTCCAAGAAGGAGCCAAGGGGTGTCCAGCCCCCACCCCAGGGGAGGAGGATGGGCTGGGCTCGGGAGCTGCAGACAGTGGTGTGGAGGGTAGAGGGAAATGCTTGAGCGACCTGACCCAGATACCTTCGCTCTTGGGAGGACCTGAGGAAGGGAGAGATGCCACCTCAGAAAGGGGCTGATGAGGGGAAAGGGGCTTTTACAAAGCTGCTTCTCTTAGTGCTGAGGTAGAGTTGAGGGGAGGGCATGGATGAAGGGGGCTGCCGGATGGGATTGGGGGGGCATCTCCGCCCTGCCCACTCCAGAGCCTGGAACAAAGCCGCTCTTGTCGGCTGCTCTCCACCCGCTGCCCCCTCCCCTCTGTATAAACAGGACCACCTTTTTCCATGACCCTATCCCCAGCCTGGGCGGAGAACCCAGGCATCCGCCTGGCCCCCAGCCTGCTCCCCAGGAGGCAGCAGCCGCTGCAGCCCAGGTTTCCTTGGCCTTGTGCCACTCTTGGGGGAGTCTAGACCCTCAATTCTCCACCTCTCATCCCTAGGTGCCCTCCCTCCACCCCACTGGCCTCAGGGAGGGGCAGTGCCCAGGAGGCAGGCAGGCAATGCCAGTGGAATGTGTGTGGGCATCAGAGGGCACGGGCAGGGTGGGGCAGAGGGGGGAACTGGAGGTGCCAGTTAGGTGGCTTTCTGAGCCAGGTGGGGGTGTGCCGGGTTGTGGGGGCGTGCCTGTGCTGCCTACCAGGCTCCAAGCCACAGCCTGTATGTGTATGCGTGGTGTGTGTGTGTCTATTTGGGAAGAAGTACCCCAAGACCCTGGCACCCTGCACACACTCCCCCATTCTCCCCTTTTCTCACCTTCAGGATGTGGGGTCCTGTACTAGCTGTGGTCCTCAACCTTAACTTCTCCGCATCTGAGGAGTGATTCCATCTGAGATTCCAGCCGCCCTGGGCATGGGCTCTAAATGGACCCAGTCACCTCTGCTTCTTGCCCTATAGACCCTTCCTCCAGCTCCCCAGAACCGCCACTGTCCCCAACCCAGCACCTCACCCTCTGGGAACCTGCAGAGATCCCCTCCCACAGACGGAGTCAGGAGGTCACTGGGCTGGAACTGCCAAAGACAGAGACTGTCAGCGGGTTCCATCCTGGAGGAGGGTTCCTGGGTCCCTGTCCCATGGGTTTCCTGCTCTTCTTTTGTTCCATGTGGGATCTCCTCAAGAATACTCCAGAGGAGCCCCTCACCCCCCTTGATGGGGCGGAGCAAAGACTTCATGCCAGTGGTTGGGAATATGTGTCAGAGGGAACCTGGACTGACATGACGACCCAAGGACACCACCAAACTCCTGGACCGAGGGTCACCCTTTACCAAGGTCCCTTCTCCTGCCTTTCCAAAGCTCCAGGCCCGGCTATTCCGCTTGGGCTAGTTTGAACCATCCCTCAGCGCCCACAAGGAAGGCTGAGGACAGTGGGTCCCCCACCACGAGGGAAACACACACACACACACACACACACACACACACACAC
>NW_022103909.1:57856-71787 GCF_000313985.2 Echinops telfairi | reverse complement strand
GCACGTCTCCCTTTCCTGCCGTGTGGGGGATTGGCTGAGCCGTCTCTGGCCAGGCTGTTGGATGGGTGGTGCCAGCCCCTCCGACTTCTCGGGGTAGGCAATGGGGGCTGCACCCAGGTCCCCAGGAGGGCAGTGCCGGCCAGGGAGATGCCACGACAGGGACCGACGTTCTTACTCGTGGCCCAGCCTTCACTGCAAGTCTAAGTAGTCTCTCACATCCCCTGCCTAGGCCAGAGTCCTCCAGCTCCCAGAGCAACTAGAGAGGCTTAGTGAGGGGTGCTGAGGCCTGGGCATGTAGACACCCCACCCCCACCCTGCCCCCTTGCCCTAGCTGCAGGCAGCTGAAGAGTTAGGGTTCCTGGGTCTCTGGCTGTCAAAAAGGTTCCCACCTTTAGACTTGGATGTGGAAGGGGAACTGCCAGAGGGTGGGAGGAGCCCTGGGCAGGGCGTGAGGGAGAAGGCTGAGGCTGAGGGTGTGTGTCTGCCTAGGTGGCCAGCGCCGCCCTGCCTGCCTGCCTGCCTGCCTGCCCGTCTGCCCGCCTGTCCCAGCCAGGCCCGGCCTGGTCCCCACCTGCAGCCTGGTAGATGTGCCATGAATGTTGTTGACTCTGGGGCTGTGTATACATGTTTTGCCCAGAGTCAGTGTCTGATGGGGACAAGTCTCTAATTTCTACATGGCCAGTATGGGTGCTCAGCTTTGCAGCAGGCGGGGACCCCGGAGCAAAAGGGAAGGGGGGGGAGTGCCAACTGGGTGCAGGGGCCCTGGGGAGTTGGGGTGGGAGTAAGGAAAACAGGAGAGCAGTGATGGGGACTGGGGAGGGCTCCGGAGAGAGGGACACAAACACTCCCAGGGTGGCCAGCACTGGGGACCTGGACTCCTGGGTCACATCACATTTTCCGTGCTGGAATGACTGTGCTCTGTCCTCACTGCCACCCTGGGGGCCTGGTACCCTCCCTCCTGGGAGAGGCCACTTTGGGTAGCCAGAGTAAGGGGAAGGAAAGGAGAGAGGGGAGGGGGCATGCTGTGTGTGGCCTTCTCAGGAGAGCCCAGACACACACGTCACAGGGGGCACAGACAAGGTCCTCCTCCCGGTTCTTGGGGGTGAGGGGCAGGCTGGGGAGAACTGGGAATAGGTACTCTAGGGTCCCGTCCCCAGGTGGCCTGGCTGCTGTTGACTTGGCTTGGTTTCCCTGGGAGCAACTCTCAGCAGGGTGGGAGGGGCTGGTGTCAGGGAGTTGGACCCAGGCTTCCAGGCTGGGGTGGGATGGCGCCTGCCAGCCAGCCAGTGTGTCAGGGCTCCTGCCAGGAAGCTCCAAACTTAACCCCTCCTGCCCTGGTGGTGGTGGCTGGTGGAAGGAGGGCAGACCCAGTTGTGGTTTGGGAATGTGGCCCTAACTTCTCCCACCCCCCCTGTACCCTCCTCAGCACATCTGTACTTGGTTTGCAATGAATGAGTCTCCTGTCCTCAGGAACCAGGCAAGGGTACCACTCCCACCCTGGCTGGGCATCTTGACATAGAACCAGGCACCACCCCATGACTCGTCCCTGCTGGGATCGCCTCTCAACACTCCCCTTTTCTTTCTTCAGAGGGGCCTCGGACAGCGCCTAGTGACCAAGAGCTGGGGCTCACAGACTGTGTGGTCCCAAGGTAGCACATGGGACCAGAGACACCAAAACGGGACAGAAACCCCTGGGGGAGCCTCAAGAGGGAGAGGACTCTGTCTGCCTCTGCCCTCTTTGTCTCGGTTTGTCTGTCTAGTCTGCCTGTCTTTGTCCTTGGCTGGTGTTTGTCCATCCATCTGCTCCTTCTGGCTGGCTGGCTGGCTGCCTCCTCTGTCCTCAGTGGTCAACCAAGGCAGCCAGGGAGGTGGTGGGAGGAGATGCCCAGGAAGACCCACCCTATGCAAGCCCCTCCCCTGGGGCTTCTCAGTTCCACCTCTGCTGTACCCCCTCCCCCCAACTACTCCTCCCCAGGACTCAACAACTGGGGCCTGTGCCCTGCAGCAGGCTGGGAAACAGCAGAGGCAAATTGGGGAGGAGGAGGAAGAAGGCATCAGCTTCATCCCCATCCTCCTCATCTTGAAGGGCTGGAATTCTTTCTCTCCCCACCCTCCCTACGCTCCCCATGGTGCAGTGGAGCCAGTGTCCTGCCTGGATTCCAGGACCAGGACCAAGCTTAGGCTCAGGCTCAGGCTCGCTAGGAGAGAGGGGCCTCCTTCTCTGGAAACTGGTGGCGTGGTGGGGGCTCCCTTCATTTCTCTTGAAGGGCTGGGATTCTTTCTCTCCCCACCCTCCCTACGCTCCCCATGGTGCAGTGGAGCCAGTGTCCTGCCTGGATTCCAGGATCAGGACTAAGCTTAGGCTCAGGTTCAGGCTCGCTAGGAGAGAGGGGCCTCCTTCTCTGGAAACCGGTGGCGTGGTGGGGGCTCCCTTCATTTCTCTTTCCTTTGGCCCGTCTTCACTTCTAGGCTTTGCTCTCTTTGTGGCTGCTCCACTCAGTCACCCCCGTAACCTGGAGGTCACCACAGTAACCTGGAGAGATGACATGGGGGGGCCTCTAGATCCACCAGGTTGCCCCTGCTCCCCCCCTCACAGAGCAAAGGCCCCCAAGAAGAGGCGATGAGGGGAGGAAAGGACTCCTGGCACACCTGCCCAGCCGCCCTGCCTGTGCTGTCACACAGCCCTAACATTCACCTCTGCCCCTGCCCCCATGCTGGGGGCAGCACAGACAGGCAAGCCATGTTTGCAGGCCCAGCTCAGTGCTGTGAGGGATGCCCTGTTCCAAGCTCAGAGGTGGCTGGCAGATGTCTGCAGGGGTGGGGGGGAGGCTGTGTTACAACCCCCAAGGACATCATTAAGACACGGAAGTGCTGTCGGGGCTTAGAGACCAGGGCACCCAGGGAGCATGTGATGAAAACATGTTTTGTACAACATGGGTCCTCTTTCCCTTCCTCCCCTCTTCTCCCACCTCTTCCCCCTCCCAAAGAAGGCTCCTGTGTGCCAAGGCTGGTGCCAACCCTCCCCCCACTACCCCCTCTACTGCTCAACTCCACCCCTCAGACCAGCCTGCTCTGCTGCCTGCCAGACTCTTGCCTTCCTGGTGAATGAGTTTGTGTGTGGAAGGTTCTCACCAACTCTGATGCTGCCCAGATCCGACTACAAAACAGACCTCAATTTTGAAACTCACGGCTAACTAAGCAACAACCAGGAGTAGCTAGAAATGCCTCCCCCCGAATGAACAGGTGCCATGCATTAATTCACCAGATCCTTCTGGAACATCTACTGGGTGCCAGGCACTGTGCTAGGCCCTGGGAATACCCAGGGGTAGTCCTTGCCCCGGCAGGTTTACAGCCTCATGGAAGAGTCCAATGTTGATCAGTTAACACGCAACACTGCAGCAGGGCTGGCTCCAGTGGGGAGGCAGGTGGTGCCCTGAGAGTGAGCAGTAGGGATTCTTCCCTAGTCAGGAGATTCTGGAGAGAACTCCTGCTGGGGAAAAGTGAGGAGCCAAGTGAAGAACAGGGTGGACCAGAAGTGTGTGCAAAGACTGCAGAGCTGGAGTCCTGACTCTCAGCCTCTAGAAAAACATGGCAGGGGGATGGGGGTGGTGCTCTAGTCCAGCTGAATTTTGCTGTGTCACAAAGGAGAGATGATCATCAAAGGAGAACTATGGGATACCTGGTAACCCTGCCCTGGAATGATTCCACCTATTTCTCCATCTCTTCCTCCAGAAAGGGAAAGGGAGGTACTCCGCATGGCACAACTGCCAGGTTTGGAGGGGGCGCATTCCTGCATTTGCTCCCCCAGAGCCTCGCCAGACAGAAAAGCCTTCTCCTCAGAGCCGGCTCTGCCATGGGCACGTACACACACTCGCTCACACGCCTCTCCTGATCCAGCCCTGACCTGTTCCACTCCCTGGAGGGAGCATGTCTGCCTCCAAGCTTGCCTGGAGCCTGTAGGAGGTGTGTGTGGGTGTGTGTGTAGGTGCAGCTGTCTGCACAGCTGCCAGCCAGGGGCTTAGGGTCCCTCTTCTCTGGCTACTGGGGAACTTCCAGTACCTCTTGCCCAGACACCAAGGTTCCTTTTAAGGCTTGAGAAAGTGGAGGGGCCTAACGTGGGACCCCCTCAGAGGAAGGAGCAGGCCTCTCAGTGATTGCGCCTTGTGCAGAACCGGCAAAGAGGTCACAGGACCAAGGAGGGGACGTTCCAGCCTTGCCTTGGCCCTCTTTCATTCCTGTGCCTATACCCCCTGTGGACAGGGCATCTGGTTGAGGCCAGCCTGGCACCCCCACCCCCACACCTGGGACTTCCCCTCAGTGGAAACTCCCCGAACTTGGGCATCCTGCCTCCCTTGCTGATTCCCGCCACTGCTGGGGTTCTGTTCAGCTTCAGTTGGCCAGACTACATCTTCAATGGGACCCAAGGATGGGAGCCCAGGGTTTGATGGATGGCTGCCTCTTCTGGTGGACTCCTCTGGAGAATAGTTAAGGGGCTGATGTGGGGGTGTTGGAAAGTTACCCTTTGTTGTCTACCTACTAGGTACCAGGCATTGTGCTAGGGATGTGTATTATCTCACTGAATCCACCACGTAGCTGTTCAGAGAGGTGGTAATTATCTTCCTTGTTTTCTAAAGAAGGAAATTCACAACTAGAGAAGTTAAGCAACTCACCCAGTATTGCACAGCTGGGTAGCGGCATTGCCGAGATGGGAACCCATGTCCTCGAGGTCCCCTGCTCAGTGTACTGTCATGACTACTGCCCACCTCTCCGTGAGATCAGCTATTTTGGGATTTCATGCCACGACATTCAGCAAGAATTCACTGAGTACTGATAGGTGCCAGAAACATAAAGAAAGTCATTGTCCCTGAGGACTGATGGGCAAGGCCAGTGTCTGGACTAGGGAGTGTCAAACTAAGATACAGGTCTGAACACAGTGCCGTGGGACACTGCGTAGACATTCCTTAAAAAACAAAAAAGCACCACTTTTTACTGACATATAGTTCACATACCGTACAATTCAATGGTTTCAATATATTTTTAAAAGTCGTGCGACCATCACCACCATCAACTATAGAAACATTTTTTTTCCATAGATACTCTTTAGGTCTGGTATATATAAATATATTATGAACAGTGTGAAGACCAAACTGGAATTAGCTGCCATCTAGGTCAAGAAATAATATTTCCTATTATGTGTTTTTCTTCATGTGAAAGCAAGGCTGGGGAAATCTATAGCGACAGTAACTGGATTAATAGCTCCTTAGGGTTATAGCAGAAGAGGTTGGGGGGAAACAGGGAGCTAGTTATAAAAAGTACAAGACAGAAGACAATGTTCTAAAATTGATCGTAGTGGCGACTGCACAATTATTTTTAACATGCTTAAATTATGGAACTACGGTATCTGAACGATATGTCAATATAGCTGTTAAGAAACAAAAACGTTTCCTGCATTCCAGAAGTCTCCCTCATGTAACCCTTCCAGTTCATAATTCCCTCCCTTCCTTAAAAGGTAGCATCCTACCTCCTGACTCTGTGATAATGCTTCTCTTGTTTTTAAAACAGTTTTAGAGCTATGCAAAGTTAGAGTTCTAAAACATGTATCCCTCAATAATGTTACTTAATATTGCCTCCTCTGTAGGACTATAGAAATGAAATGATACTGCAGTACTCACTTGTGCCTTACCTTTGTGCTCTGTGTCTTGTTGGGGAGATCCAGACAAACTGTTGCAAATAGCTGGCTTTTGTTCATTTTCACTGTTGCGTTCTAGTCAATTGCATGAGCATACCGGTCTTGTTTTTTTCATTCTACTGTTGATGGATGTTTTAAATGTTTTCAGTTTGGGCCTTTAAAAAACAAAACAATACTGTAATGAATGCTCTTGCACGTTTCCGAGTACACACAGACAAGAGTTTTATGATGTATAGGCTCAACGGGAACTGGAAAAGACACCAAACTTACTGCCAAGGAGTCGATGCCACCCTGTACGCTGCAGCACAGCGTAGAACTGCCCCTGTGCGTTCCCGAGACAGTGGGTGGCACTAGGGGCTGAGAGGCTCCTTTTTCTCCCTTGATTGGAACAGATGGTGCCAAGCTGTCTTCCAAAGTGGCTGGGAGCGGAAGATTTGAACCAGGGGCAGGGCTAGGACCAAGAAGACCCCCAGCTTTCTCCGCCATGGTCTTACCCTGCCCTTCTGCTCATTGCACTTGCCCCCTGCCCCCCCTGCAAGGTTCTCTCACTAGTTATTTACACAGCTCCCTCCCTCACGTCCCTCAGAGGATGGCTAAGTCACTTCTCAGTGACACCTTCCCTAACCCTCCCACGTTGGACCGCAGCCTCTGCCAGGACACTCCTTTCTCCCAGCTCCTCCACTTTATTCCCCCCACCCACACCCCAGCCTCCTGGACTCCATCTAGCCCCAGGCTCAGGGGCCAGTGCTTCATGGATCCTCTCCCTCCCAAAGTGCTGAAGGGCAGTACTGTAAGCTCAGCCTGTTTGGCTGCTCCTGATGACTGATCCATCTCCCTCTGACTCACTTTTTATCGTCCCATCCTGCTTCCCCGTAGTCACGCTCACGCTCTGAAATAAGCGAGCTGATTCCCTTGTTTACCTGTTTGCCATTCTTTTGTCTCCACTCTGCCTCTCAGGAAACTCTGTCCACCACCAAGGCCAGTGCCAGATGTATTGAAAGGAAAATGCATCCATTCTAACTGAAGCGGCCCTATGGGACAGAGTAGAACTGCCCCTGTGGGTTTCCCAGAGGGTCACTATTTAAAGGAGCTGAAAGCCTACAGAGCAGATGGTTTCCAATGACCAGCCTTGACGTTGGTAACCCACAACGCCACCTGGGCTCCTTGGATGCATATTATTATTATTATTAAAATGATCTCTTTCTCTCTCTCTCCTCTCTCTGCAGTGACCCTATAGAACAGGGTAGAACTGCCCCCCTGTGGGTTTCCAAGACTGCAATTCTCTACGGTCCTAGAAAGCCTCATCCTTCTTCCTCAGAGCAGGTGGTGGTTTTGAACTGCTGATCTTGTGGTTAGCAGTCCCAGGAGTCACCGCTGCATCCTCAGGGCATAATAAATCCTCAAATAATCACTGCCCAGGCTGGCCATCTCCTAGGAATCGCCAGGCCCTCCCACCCCTACTTGGAAATTCCCAGAATCTAGGCATCCCACCTCCCCTTGTCAACTCCCAGCCAGCCACATCACCGTCTTAGTCTTCCAGGGGGCTGCTGCCGCTACGGAGCTGTTTCTTCCCAAGTCCCAGCCCTGGGCTGCTGGGGCCTGCAGAGGCAGTGCTGGCCATCAAGGTCAGAGTGATGGGGAAGGAGCCTCACCTCAGCAGGGGGCAGGTGCCTGGGCTCAAGAGATACTTTTTGATTGAGTGAAGGGAAAGGCTTCCCAGGGGTAGGGCCTTGTCAGGTGGGGAAGAAAAACTGGGCACTAACCACAGAAGGATCCGAGCGAACAGAGAGCCCAAGGGTGGGAGGCACACGTTCTGGTCTGATGTCCTTAGAGGGTTTGGGGTGTAGCAGAGGCTGGGGGTGGGGGTGGGGGAGGCAACCACTGCCAGGTAGGTCTGAAAGGGAGGGCTGAGCTCCCCAAAGGCTCAGCAAGGCTCAGCGTGTCTTAGGTTTAATCCTGCTCACCCCCACCACAGTCTGTCTCCTTGGCTTTCCTCCTTCCCCCAGACTCCAGCCCTGCCACTCCTGCAGCTGCATGGACTTCTCCCTGGGACTCCGTGTGGGGCCTCGGAACAAGAAGGTTGCCCGCCACCAGCCTCCGATGCCCTCTGGGCATGGCCCACCTGCTGTCTCTCCTAGCCTTGCCTGCCCCTCCTCAGTCTGTGCCTGCCCCTGCCCTGCCTGCCCCCTTCCCACCTGCTCCTGCTCTGCCTGCCCTTCTTCTGTGGCTCCCTGCCCCTCCTGTCCCAGCTTGCCTGGCCCACCCTGTGTCTGTTCGTACCCTCCCTGTCCTGCCTGTCCACCCTTGGTTGTCCCCCATACCTCCTGCAGCCTCTGTGCTGGTGCACCAGTGACCTGCTGCCACCTCCCGCCTCGCCCGGTTTACCCTTGCTCCAAAGGCCGAGCTGCCTACCCCATCTCCTGCTGGGGCTGCCTCGACAGCTGCAATCGTGGCCCAGGGGCTGCTTGGGGGCCTCCAGGTGCCACTGAAGGACGCAGCAGCTGCTGCTGTTGCTGCTGCAGTTGCAGCAAGGGGCAACACACCTCTCCAGGGCGCTGCCAGATAGCATAGGTGGGCTGCTGTCTCCCCTAAAAACGACCAGCCTCCTAGAGTCTTCTTGCAGCTGCTTCTGCAGGCTCAAGAGCCTTTGCCCCTGCCCTTCGCCCCAGATGGGGGTGGGCACGGCATAGGGGAGGCAGGCGAGATGGGTCTTTGGGCAGCATCAAAGCAGGTAGAGGTAGCTGACAGTGAGCAGCCCCTCTGCCCTTCCCCTCTGTCCTTGGTGGGTGAGGAGGAGTCTCTGAAGTTGGTTTCTGGGGGAGCTGCCGGGGGCTCCGGAACTTTCTCCTCTGCAGCTTCTGGACTAGAAACGGTTCTTCTCAGAGGCTTTCTCTCGGCCTAGAAGGTAAGCAAGACGCCCATTTCTTCTCCTCTGGTCAGCCTCCGTTGGAGACTGCTTAGCAGTTCACATGGGTAAGCTGGTCTCCTCCTCTAGAGGCGACAGGGGGTCCTCTGGGCAGGGGCCACCTCTTGTCCTTGGACCCCTCTGCCTGTCCCCCTAATTAAACCCCGAGTCTCTGGACCCTGACCTCTCACCTAGAGTCAAAGAAGGCCAGCTGAGCAGAGGGTTCTTGACTCCTCCCTCTCCTCCCATCCCATCAGCCTACACACAAGCCTTAGCTTCCCCGAACCTGGCGCTCTCTGTCTAGACATCTTTCAAATCCGGGAGCTGGCCTAGCGTCTGTGACCTCAATCTGGCGGCAATAATCCCGTCCGTCCGTCCGTCCGTCTGTGGCATCCATGCTTACCCAGTTTGGGAGGTGAGAGAAGCAGGAATCCTTGGACTCGAGTTCCCGATGGATGATTTCTCCCACACTCACCCAGACAGAAACCCTGACCCTGGGGCAGGGAGAGGTAGTTGGAAGTGAGCGCCCCAGATACCTTCCCAGGATCGGGTTTTAGGTTGAGAGTCCTTCCGTGTGTCTCAGGTTCTCTGGCTCCTGTGCTGCTCGGTTTCTCTCTTCTCTTTCTCGCCTTCTTTCTCCAGAACCTTCTGTTCTTCCCTGTCCATCTCTAGTTCTTTCCTATGTCATTGTCTCCATTCCTCTCCTCCTTTACTATCCCTGGGACATCCCGGCTTCCCCTAGCTTGCAAACCAAACCAAACCAAACTAAACCCAGGGAGACCCTAGAGGACAGAGAGAGCATCGCGACTCTGGATCTTTACAATGTAGAACAGGAAGACGCACAATCTGTGTCACAGCAGACAGCCTCATCTTTCTCCCTTGGAGCAGGTGGTGGGTTTGAACCACTAACATGGTGGTTAGCTGCCCGACATTGAACCTACTTTGCCACTCGGGCTCATTTCCACCTAGCTGTGTCGCTACATGTGTTCTGCCCATGCTCTATACCTCTGCTTCTCCTTTTAGCTTTCCCTATAATCTAAAGCCAATGTAATATAGCACGCCTGGCACTCGCTCTCTCCCTTGTCTCAATCCCTGTCTTCCTGTCGGCCTTTCCTCCCACCCGTATGCCTGTGCTCTTCTGGCCTTGTTTGTGTGGGGGTGCATTTTTGTTTTTTAAATCATGTGGGGGTGCATTTTGTCCACTGTTCTATTTGTTTCCTCTTCTGTCTTTGTCTCGCTGTCTCGCTTATCTCTCATGTCTAGTGTTTTGCTTTTCTACTTCCCATCTCTCTTTCTGCCTCTCCATATCTGGTTTTAAATCTCTTATCTATCTTTCCATCTCTCCCTCCTTGAATCCTACAGCTAGCTAGAGATGCACATGACATTTATTTTTAATCATTTCAGGCAAGGAAAAAAAAGGGGGGGGGCAGAAAGAAATAGTAGGAGCAAAAGCACCAAAATCATAGCACACCTGTCCTGTCCATCTCACCACCGCTGCCCAATGGCCAAGACATTGAGAGGTCCAGTGTCTCTGCCTCGCGTACACCTCAGGCACTGGAGGGACAGGGCTGGACATGGCTAACAGAAGATAGCGCCTCCTTCCCCACTCACTCCCTAGGTCAGCGGTTCTCAACCTGTGGGTCGAGACCCTTTGGGGGTCGCCTGACTCTTTCATAGGGGTTGCCTGATTCATAACAGTAGCAAATTACAGTTAAGAAGTAGCAACAAAAACAGTTTTATGGTTGGGGGTCACCACCACATGAGGAACTATAGGAAAGGGTCGTAGCATTAGGAAGGTTGAGAACCTCTGCCCTAGGTGATCCATCCCTACTCAGCTCTTCTAAGCCTTCTTAAAAAAGAACAAAACCCTAAACCACATTTCTAACATGATGCTTCTCCCAACTTTCAATTCTGAAAATTGATAAAGAAAAAAAGACTCAAAATGAAGCATTTATGCTGCCTGTCCTATCTGCATAAACTGGATTTTAGGGTAACAAAATATCTCTAATTGATCGAGAAGACTTCTTATTTACTGAAGAATTCTAGCTAATGGAATGTAGCATGAGAAAGAGCCCCGTTTTGCAAATCCTAAGGAAATAATGGATTGAAGTGAGAATCATCAATGGGTAAAGCCAAAGATGATGGCTGGGGGAGGTCTTCACAGGGGTGGGATCAAGCTGTCACCACCTGACCCCATTGGCGAGTCTTGGCACCATTGACCGGGCACACCTCGGCTGCCTGATGGTGTGCGATATGGAGCACTCTACCGAGGAAGGATTCTTGACAAACAAAAAACGGAAATGAACCGAATCAAGTCTTTAGAGCTAAGTTCCACGAGACAGGAAATACAGAGAATGGAGGAACAGACTAAATGACACAGCAGGGAAGCAAGCGGACACATTCATCCTCAAGGGAAACCCACCCAGTTTCTTCAGCTGGGCAATAGCTGGGGGGGAAAGTTGCAAGAGAGAGAGCGAGAGAGCGAGGAGAGACAGAGACAGAGAGAGAGCAACATTACTAACTGAACCAAGTAGCTCTTATTTGGTTCCTGACATAGACAACCCAACTGTAAAAAGGCATTCTGAGACAGCGAGGGACATTTTATTATGGACTGAGTATTTATGATGCCAAGGAATGAGTTGGATTTTGTTGGATATTCAAAAAATGCCTCTAGGGAAATGTAAGACTAGGTCCTTATTGTCTAGAGATGCACATGACATTTATTTTTAATCATTTCAGGCAAGGAAAAAAAAGGGGGGGGGCAGAAAAAAAGTAATAGTAGGAGCAAAAGTACCAAAATCATAATAATGGTTGAATCTGTGTGCTGAGTATGAGATTCCTGAAACCATGCTGTCTCTGTAGTGTATGTGTGAACGAATGTAAGAGTTGTAGTCATGCTCCTCTGGCAAGCATGCTTCCCAGGGCCCCGGGAGCATCCTTTCCACCTGCCCTGTAAGCTAGCACTTCAGTGTGGCTCCCTCCAACCTTCCCCACCCTTCCCTAGACACATGTTCCGGGGACAGATCCTCTGAAGTCCTCCAGTGGCAACTTTCCCATGGCTAGGACCTTTCCTGACAGTGCTTCACAGCTCACAGGGCCAGAGGAAACCTAAGGAGTAAGCATGTTTAGAATAAGTCCTACAATCAACTCAATAATCCAAAATAATATAATTTTGATTTTGGTTTATTCTTAGCAAAATGCAATTTCCTCGTGGGGGACAAAAATACCCTGCTCTTCTTCCTGGGAAACAGGAGGCCAGGAATGCAAGGTCAGCTCATCCCATCTCCTGCCTCCATGTCGAATGACATCCACCCCACCCCACACAAAAAAAGACCACCAAGAGCTGAGAGCATTGGTGTCATCAGCTCAAGTGGCTGAAGCCCAGGCCTGGGAGGGAGGGCATTTGGGTCCCAAAGGGCTTTACTTACTGAGCGGCCTTGGGAAAGTCATTATTTTTGAGTCTTAACATTTCTAGACAAAAGCATGGGAATTACTACTTCCTCCTCAGCCTCCAGAAGTTTGTCAGCTAGGGCTGAAGGCACTTTGAAACTTGCAGGCTATAAATCTCAGCTGTTTACTTTATCACTAAAAAGCATTTATCAAGATGTTCAACCCAGGCATGCCCACCGTCGTCCCCCAGGACCTAGGACTCTTGTTGTTTTAAGACAACTCCAAATCAGGGTGACCCCAAGTGCCACAGAATGTAATTTTTCCATGGACATTTCTTGGCTGTAATCTTAGTGGAAGCAGACAGACCATCAGGGTTTTCCCTCCTCAGTCCTGTTGGGGGAGTTCAACCAAAACTCATTGCCATCCAGTCAATGCTGACTCATGGCCACCCCTTGGGGCCACCCCTTGAGTCTGTAACTGTTTACGGAAGTAGGAAACCCAGTCTTGCTTCCGAGGGAGCTGCTGGTAGTTTCGAACTGCGCACCATGCAGATCACAGCCCAATCTGCAACCACTACACCACCAAGACTCCTCTAGTATACATTGTTTTGGGCTTTTTTTTTTACATCCCAGGGAGGGGTCTTAATAGTTAGGGAAGGCCAAAGCCTTAATATATAGAAAACTGGCAGTTACCTGCATAGGTAGGTAAACTCATTTAATATTTTCAGAAGCCATCTGAACCCAGATCTAGAGATCTGGATTCCAATTCTGATTCTCCTTGGCATGTGGACATCTTACTTATTAACCTTTCCAACCCTGGGGGATAGTAATAGCATCTTATTTACCTTATTAGTTGTTCAGACAGTTAAATGAGGCAATTTATCTATTGCAGTTGGCCTAGGGCTTCTTCACACAGAATTTAGGTACATTAACTGTTCGATAAATGTTAACAGTTAACGTAAACCAGACACGTCAAAAAGTAATGTATATGGATTAATTGACTCACTAAGTTTCTCACCAAGTGTTAAAGTTGATTACGTATCAAACTGACCACTGTTTTTAAGTGCTGGGGATAGATACTACAAATTAACCAAACAGCTAAAAGTCTAGCGAGAGGGGCTGTCTACCGATAAACAAACACATAAGAGATCGAGTGTGCCAGATGGTGTTCAGTCCTATGCAGAAACACAACATGAAAGGGAATGAGAGCACTGTGAAGAAAGAGGGTGGGTTACTGGGCTGGAGGTGGTGGTGGCGTTGTTATTTCAAACAGGATGGCCAAGGAAGGCCTCACTGATAAGGTGACATTTGAGTAGAGAATTGCACGAGGTGAGGGACGTAACCATGTCGATATACCGGAGAAGAACCTTCCAGGGGAAAAGGAATGGGCAGCAGCCCTGGCGGCAGCCAGCAGAGATTGAGGGGGAATGGGGTGGGGTGACGTTGGAGCACCGGCACAGCACAGACCAGAGGAAGTAGGCTGTACCTGTGAACCACCTATGCCTCGTTGCCTCTGAACGTCAGCCTGTATTGGGGCAGGGCTGTCCTGGGACTTCAGACGGAGACACAGGGGCGCTGAGAAGTTAGTTGGCTGGTCCAAGGCCACAGGGGTAGGGGTTGAGTGGGTCTGCCGGGAGAGTCCAAGTTCGTAACACCACACTGCCTCCCTCAGGTGCCTCGGCCGCACTGACTGGTCGCCTGGAGGTCACTGCGGGAGAGAGGAGAAAAGCGAGGTGCCCGCGTGTTCCGTGGGATGCTGCGACCCCAGGCTCGGCGGGAGCACGGGCATCTTCCCCGCACACGGCTGCGGAAGCCACGGCACCGGGGAGCAAAGACAACGGGTCTTCGCTTCAAGGTGGTCCGCAGGGATCCCAGGGCCCGAGAAGCGGGTGTCGCCGAAAGACAGCGGGCAGTGGGCGAGATCCCACCCGGCGGGCGGCACACGCCC
>NW_022103909.1:54764-56901 GCF_000313985.2 Echinops telfairi | reverse complement strand
CCATGCTGGTGACTGCCTACTTCGCCCTCGTCCTACTCCTGGCCTCCTGCCTGGGGCTGGAGCTGTCAAGATGCCAGGCTAAGCCCCCTGGAAGGGTCTGTAGCAATCCATCCTTTCTGCGGTTTCAACTGGACTTCTACCAAGTCTATTTCCTGGCCCTGGCGGCCGACTGGCTCCAGGCTCCCTACCTCTATAAACTCTATCAGCATTACCACTTCTTGGAGGGTCAGATCGCCATCTTCTACGTCTGTGGCCTTGCCTCCACCGTCCTCTTTGGGCTAGTAGCCTCCTCTCTCGTGGATTGGCTGGGCCGCAAGAAGTCATGTGTCCTCTTCTCTCTCACATACTCTCTGTGCTGCCTCACCAAACTTTCTCGGGACTACTTTGTGCTGCTGGTGGGCCGAGCGCTTGGTGGACTGTCCACGGCCCTACTCTTCTCGGCCTTTGAGGCCTGGTATGTGCACGAACACGTGGAGCGGCATGACTTTCCGAGGGAGTGGATCCCCACCACCTTTGCCCGGGTTGCCTTCTGGAACCACGTGCTGGCTATCGCGGCAGGTGTGGCCGCTGAAGCTGTGGCCAGCTGGATGGGGCTGGGGCCCGTGGCACCTTTTGTGGCTGCCATCCCCCTCCTGGCTCTGGCTGGGACCTTGGCCCTCCGGAACTGGGGCGAGAACTATGACCGGCAGCGCGCCTTGTCCAGGACCTGTGCCGGGGGCCTGCGTTGCCTCCTGTCGGACCGCCGTGTGCTGTTACTGGGCACCATCCAGGCCCTGTTTGAGAGTGTCATCTTCATCTTTATCTTCCTCTGGACACCCGTGCTGTTCCCACACGGGGCCCCTCTGGGCATCGTCTTCTCCAGCTTCATGGCAGCGAGCCTGCTGGGCTCTTCCCTCTACCGCATTGCCACCTCCAAGAGGTACCACCTTCAGCCCATGCACCTCCTCTCGCTGGCTGTCCTCCTCGTGGCCTTCTCGCTCTTCATGCTGGCTTTCTCCACCAGCCCAGGCCAGGAGAGCCCCGTGGAGTCCTTCATCGCCTTCCTGCTGATCGAGTTGGCCTGTGGGCTGTACTTCCCCAGCATGAGCTTTCTGCGAAGGAAGGTGATCCCCGAGACAGAGCAGGCCGGAGTTCTCAACTGGTTCCGGGTGCCGCTGCACCTTCTGGCCTGCCTGGGCCTCCTGGTCCTTCATGACAGTGACCGCAAAACGGGGACGCGGAACATGTTCGGCATCTGCTCCGCCGTCATGGTGACGGCGCTGCTGGCGGTGGTGGGACTCTTCACAGTGGTGCGGCACGATGCCGAACTGCGGGTGCCCTCCCCCACGGAGGAGCCCCATGCCCCTGAGCTCTAACCCTAGCTGGTCCAGGCCCTGGCGCTTTGGAATAGACCCTTGGATCCTGCCTTGCCAGGAGGGTTGTAAGGATCTCTCCGGGACTTGACTTTGTGATTCTCGGCCCCCAGTCTGTCCTGGGGTCCCTCCTGCCAGTCCTTTGGGGTGGAAAGGACATCGGGGTGATGGACTGCAAAGAAGGTGCCAACAGCTGCCTCTGTGTCGCCCCTTCCCCCGACCACTTTACAATAAACTGTTTGAACTGCTCCGTGATTTGATTTACTCGTCTTGACCTGGACCCACATCCCAGTAGCTGCTGACGAGTCGTCAGCTGGAGGTGTTGAGACTAGACGGCATTGATGGAGTTAGTGCTAACTTCCCCGGGATCCTCTCCAGGTGACACTGAGAGCTGAGGAATAGCCTCCAAGCACAGCGGGGTGGGAAGGACCTCAGGCTGTTAGGTCCTCCGTATCCCCTTACTGCTCGGACGGGTGCCCTCCTGCAAAAGCCCTGCTCCTCAGCCAGGGTGAGAGGACCTCTGGACCACTTGGGGTACATGCCCAGGATGCCTACAGAGCAAAGGTACCAGGGGCCTCGGCTGCTGCTCTGTCCGATCCAGGGGCAAACCTGGGACCCTTTCTGTAGGAACCAGCTCAGAGCCCCGCACAGGCACGCGGCCTGTCTTCTGCCTGTCTTCTGCCTCTGGCAACGCCTGCACCATCTGTCCAGCATCTGGGCCCACCAGGGCCCGTGTCCCTGCATGAAGCCTGAGTGAGGAGCTGCCAAGAGAAGAGAGCAGTGAA
>NW_022103909.1:43684-54555 GCF_000313985.2 Echinops telfairi | reverse complement strand
TCCTCCCACCAAAACTTGGGCTTTTTCAGGGGAAGCCAAGCCAGCCCTAAAAAGGGTGCGGATGGAGGGCGGGGCGGAGGGGGCGCCCTCAAGGGTGTGTCCTGGAATGTATTTGAGGGGTATGGGGGCCCCGCTGTTCTGTAAAAGGGATTAAGGCCTTTCCTTGGGTCGCAGACTACTTCTCAGACAGGAAGATGCAAGAGGTTCCAGGATCTGCAAGTCTCAACTTGTGAGAGGAGATAGAATCAGCTGGTGCTGAAGGAATGTAGGGTGGATGAACTGCAGGGGAAGCCACCCAGGGGGAGGAGTGGGCAGGGGTCTCAGGTTCCCACTTGGACCAGGTTCCTACCAGGCTGTGGGGAACCGAGCTAGAGGGGAAGTGAAAAGCCAGTATCTTTACCTCCCTGCCCCTTCCCCGCCCCATCACCGTGAGTCTAAGACAATCTGTTGCCAGAAGCCCACTGCATCCCCGCCTGCCCTGTTGAGCTGGGATGAGAGATGTCATGGTTATGTGTGTATAGACGATCCATCCCTTCTGCTACTTGGACTTCCTTGAGGGTAAGAGTAAGCTGCCTCATTCGTCGTTGTCTCAGTTGTACATGCTTACAAGCAGGTGCTTGGCCTGTACATTTCTGGAAAGGAGACAGGCTAGCTTACACTTGGCTTTTCAAGAACCACCCACTTGGGCAGTCTGCTAGGCTATAGTCTACAGCCTAGTTAATGATTTGAGTTTTAGGTGACAGTAACTTAGCTATTGCTGGATGATTGAGGACCCCCCTCTACGTTCCTAAGTGAGAATGAAATTGGGGGTTCGGGAAGACTGACTCACATGGTTTCTTCAACTTGGTACCTCTTGAGCTGGCTTTAAAAGCACCTGGGGCCTGGCGACAGTTAACAGGGAAGGTGCTTCCCTGTCAGACTCACGGGTGTTGAGGGACCAGAAGGCATTTTAGAGATTGTCCATTTCACCTCAAATATATGTTGGGCATGCACTGTATGTTAACCATTGTATTCCTCGGTCCAAAACACCTCACTGCCGTCAAGTCAATTCTGACTCATGGCGACCCTTCAAGGCAGAGTGGAACTGCCCCTGTGGGTTTCCGAGACTGTAACTCTACAGGGGCAGAAAGCCTGTCTTTCTCATGGTATTGCTAGGTACTAGGGAAGTGTGTGCGTGTGTGTGTGTGTGTGTGTGACATTTTAAAAGTAAAAACTTGTTGTGCATGTGTGTGCACAATCTTTTACCCAAGAGGAAAACCCATTTGAAGAAAAGAAGTCACTCGCCTGAGATGCTACTGCTGGTGGGTGGAAAGCTGAGGCCAAACCTTGTCTCTTGCTGGCAGCCCAGTGCCCATGGGCGTCCACCCACCTGCCTTAGCTACCTCCTCTAGCTCTGTTCTCCTGCCCCAAGCCCTCTATTCGGGGAAGTGCCCATAGCCTTGGTCCTCCTGGCCCGCTTGGGGGAATCTGTCGATAGCGTCTAGTGAGTGAGAGGTTCACTAGGGGTCCAGGGTCTGCAACATGCTACTCAGAATGTTCTGCTGAGAGGCAGCGCAGAGCGGGCTCAGAGGAAGAATCCAGAGCACAAGTGCTGGGACATCACAGTGCCTCAATATCCTCATCGTCGTAGTGGGGGTGGTAAGATCATTTCTACCCCGTGGGTCCTCTGTGAGGAGTAAGCACACTGCTGTCCTTAAGTGTGTGTAGTGGTGGTTGGCTCACGCCAGTGTTGGCTTTTTGTTTAAGTTTTCAATCCAGCTGACCCTGTCTTGATGGGGTGCCAGATGAGCTGCGATGGCGATAACTTTCCCACACTTCCCGGTGGCGAGGGGAGTCCCCCGTAATGTTTATCTTCCACGTTGGCCCAGGTGGGAGCATCACGCTATTGGAGAAGGAGCGGCTTTGACTTGAGACCATGTGATGGCTGAGTTGGGTGTCAGTGGGCTCCACTTGAACTCACTTCCTCTTCCTCAAGTGGGAAGGTCAGCTTGGGGGCAGCTGGATACACACCACCATCATTCTCTAAGAGGCTGCTGATGATCTGAATTTCCATCCAGCTGGACACATCGAGGGCTATATGTGGTGCTTTTAGCGATCCCCAGGCACCAGTGAACAAGGGCACAGGAAGACTGGGTGAAAGGCAAAGCTGGGTTCCAAGGCCTCTTCTTTTTTTTTTTTTTTTGAAGGGAATTTAATTGGTTCTCATATGTCAGGATCAGCAAACAGTAAGGATACAGCCCTTAGTCTCCTCAGACAGTTGCCAAGTTTCTCTCTAGTTCTCAGCCTCTCAGTCATGTGGTAATGGAGTCTTTCTCTAGCTCTGAGTCTCTCAGCCCTGTGATCCCTCGGCCTTGACCTTTGCCTCTGTCAGCCAGGATACCAGCCTGCCCATCGCTCTGTCTCACAATGCCACAGCCTGGGGCCGGCCAGGTGAGAAGGGACCCCATAGTCTGCATGCTGCTCCTTGGAATTTCTGTGTCTCAGCATCTGGTCTCAGTAGCCTCCACCACTTCAGACAGGGATCTTGAACATGACCTTCCAATGGGGGTTTTCCCTTCTCTGCTTCGGAGATGGCTCACCCCAGAGGCAGACTCGGGTAGAAGAGCCATATTCAGGATTTGACTCCCTCACAAAGGAGCCAATTCTGCCTCCAAGGAGAACTCTGGGCATACTTCTTCCAAGACGGGTCAGTTGGTCCTTTTAGCAGTCCAGGGCACTTTCAAGAGTCTTCTATAAGGCCTCTTCTAAGAGGTCCAACCCCTGTCCAGACACAAGAGGGGGCCTTTTTTGCTGGAGGTCAGTCCAATTGTTGTTATCCTAATCCCAACTGTGGCGGTTACATAATATCCTGTCAACTTGAGCGAAGGGGTGGAGTGTAGCCTGTCAATCAGGTCACAGCCAATAATGCCTCTGTGGGCATGGCCTTCTCCTGAGGATTCTGGAAACTCCTGTCTTCCTCCCTGGGGGCGGGGCACACACTCTCCCTGGTTGACATTCCTGTTGACAAGCCACATGGAGTTCCGCTGAAGGAGCCAGAGCCCTGGAGCTGGAGGAATCACACCGAGACCCATGCCAGCGCTGAGCTGGTTCCACTGCCACTGGATCCACAAGATTTTTCCACTCACTGGCCTGTGATCTTCCTGCACTCGGCGTCATTGCAGGTGTTGTATGAGTCTGAAGAGGAATTTATAGACTGATATTAGGCATATGGACTAATATTGGACTTATGGACTTGATCTAGACTGGGCTGGGATGTTTCCTTAATATACAAGTACTCTTTGACATAAAACTCTCTCTTACACACACATGAGTATCTCTGGATTTGTTTCTCTAGTCAACCCAGACTAACATACCAACCTTGGGGTCTTCCTTGTCACTTTTATTATTGTCTGCCACCCCTCCCCACGAATAACCTAACCTAACTCACTTCCATGGAGTTGATTCTGACTCACGGGGAGCCTATAGGGCAGGGCAGGACTCCTGCTGTGAATTCCTGAGACTGTAACTCCTTATGGGAGTAGAAAGCTCTTGGGGCTGACTGGTGGTTTCTAATAGAAGTATAAAACTCAGGAAAGTTGGTCATGCTTGGACTCAGATCTAACATTATAAAAATATTTCACCTCTGCTCTAAGGCACTTTTTTTTTAAACAGTAAAGCTCCATGTTCCCATTGTAAAATACGTTTGGCCATCCAGTCAATTCTGACTCAGAGTGGGCCCTGTACACTGAGTAGAATGGCCATGGCGTCCTATCTTTAGGGCAGCAGACCACTACATCTTTCTCCTGGGGGGGGCGACTGACGGCTGAGGACCCACTGACCTGTCAGATAGCGGCTGAGTGCTTAACCACGGAGCCACCAGGTGCTTCCACTGTCAAATAGTGAAGTACAGACACAAATACCTATTTGCTATCAATGTGTTAACATAATGTTGCAGATTACACTGATATATAAATATACAAAACAGCTTCAAAGAGTTTGTGGGAAAATTCTATGATCTTATATCCATGTTCCCAAGGACTTTGTGAAACTTTCTCATATATTGTAAAGAGAGACATATAAAAATTTGAACAAATGACAGGCTCCTTTAATCCTTCCCCTCAGTGATCGCCCCTGTGAACTGATCTAGTTCAGCTGATTTAATTTATGTACATGCATATAGGTGCACATATGGTAATAAAATTCTATTATACTATTCATGGCTGTACTGAAAAAATTTTAAACAATCATGTATGTTGTTTTTTCTTTTTTCAAATAATTAAAATCTACAAGGAGATGATCACAATCATTCTTGTATCTTTTCACACATTTTATTTTTCATTATGACAGACATGCCTATTTTTAATTGTTGGGAGCTCATACTGACATTGTAACACTATGTAATTCAATTAGATCAAGCAGAATTGTATAGTTGCTGCCACCATCATTTTCAAAACATTTTCTTTCTTCTTGAACTCTTGGATATCAGTTCCCCTTTATCCCCTCTTTCCAGACATGCTTAAAAAAATAGTTCTATTGGCATATACTTCACATATCATATAATTTAATTGTTCAATCATGCTTTTTAATGGCTGCCGAGTGCTCTCAGGGCCAATGGAAAACATTTCAAGGATGTTCTACTTGAGGTAGGAAACCTGGGAAACAGGGAGGCTTGGTGTTACTACCTGTTCCCCAGAGAAAACACAAATGGAGCTGGCACCAGATCTCAGTGCCTCTGTCCAGACTTCAGTCTAAAGCTCTTTCTACTTGTGCTGTCTCATTATCAGCTTGGTATTCAGGGTGAAAGGTTGAATTATGTGATGGGATTCATATTCATACCAGTGAGTAGTGATCTCTTGATACAGAACTTAAGGATAGAAACTAGAGGAGGAAAGTTCACTGCCTTTGAGGAGTTTAGAATCAACTAAATAGAATACATGGGGGGCGGGGTGTTCCTAGAACACTTGCTGTACAACATGGAAGTGAAAACAAGAAGAAATGAATGCGCAGAGAATCCACCTGTTTACTCACCCAACATTTCTTTTTTTTATTATTATTATTTTTCACCCAACATTTCATGACTGTCATCTTTCCTGGGTCCTGTGCCCTACAGAGATAACACTCGTCATTGACAAAATAACAATTTATAAACTATCAAGGGCTCATGAGGGAGGGGGAGCGGGGAGGGAGGGGAAAAATGAGGACTTAATGCCAGGGGCTTAAGTGGAGAGGAAATGTTTTGAGAATGATGAGGGCAACGAATGTACGAATGCGCTTTACACAATTGATGTGTGTATGGATTGTGATAGAGTTGTATGAGCCCCTAATAAAATGATTAAAAAACAAAACACTCGTCACGTTTGTAACAAATACTTCCTCTTGAAATAAATAAAAAAAATTTATTTGAGATATCTTTTTGGTGTTTTTAAAAAGTTTATCAGCTCTGCTGGATGCTCAGATTCTAAAAAACGTTGATAACCGACAAAAACATGAAGAAGGTTGAAAAGCAGAGTGAAGCACCAGTCTGAGCTGAATTCCTTGGTAGGAAATGAAAGAGAAGTTAAGTCCGGTGAATGGGTATGCTTGGGTAAGTGGTTTCTTACTTACAAACAAGCCACGGAGGCTGTGAAATATCCTAGTGAAATAGTTTCCCTATTTTCAGACACACATCTCCCCACTCCCCATAAGGAGCACTTGATTTTCTGTCTTAACTCATGGAAGGAGCCAAGCTGGAGGAAAGAGGAAGAACTGGAGGTCCCCTAGGAAAGTACACTAAAACAAATTCTGTGAAAGACTACGCCCTTTTTTCCTAGGAATCCAAACTGCGTGAGTTCCAAGTAAGTTCTTTTTGTCGCCTAGCCTAAATCTTGTCTCTTGAAATGTAAACGCTTGCCTGAGCGCGTCAGATAAAGAGGGGAAGAAGGCAAGGGGCTGACCTTCTCGATAGTAACGAAAGAGACCAGAAGCGGAAGGAAAACCGCGCCCCCAAGAGGCCGTAACCCCCAACGCCGCCGACGCTGCAGGCTTGCGTCCCGTGGGCGGAAGCGCTGCGCGTAAACTACAACTCCCAGCGGGCCACGCGGCCCGCCGGCGTCAGCCGCTCTCGCTGATTGGCGGCTGGGATATTTGAAAGGAGGGGCTGGCGCGGGAAAGCGAAGGTTACCTTTTGGGTCCTCGCGGAGGTTCTGGCTGTTAAGCCCGGGACCTTCAAGGGGAAGCGGTGAGTTTGGGAGGTGCCCGCGGGCGTGTGGAGGTGAGTGGGGCCCCAATGCGCTGACGTTGGCGGGGAGCGGAGGCCTCTGCCGGGGCGGCCGGGAGACGTGGAGGCGTCCTGATGGGCGCCCGAGAGCTTGGTGCGGGCTCCCGGGCTGGGACGCTGTGTCCGGGAGGGCCGGCATCGACCGCGAGGGAAGAAAAGCGGTTTCATTTACAGTGGAAGCCCGGTGCCCCAGCAGGGCTTTGTTTCCGTTCCTGATAAGCCGCTTCACCACCTTCTCTGGCCTTGAAGCCCTTCGCCTAACCTCCACCGAGCGCCAAACTCCTCTCCGCCTTCTCTGATCTTCTCAGCACTCCGGCGCCATGCGGAACTTTAAAAGAGTCAACTTTGGGACCCTGCTAAGCAGCGCGAAGGAGGCTGAGGAGCTGCTACCCGAGCTGAAGGTGGGGGAGCTGTCTGGCTCCGGGGGCTCTGGGCTGTCCGAGCCGTGGGAGGAGTTGAGGGCATGCTGCTGTGGAAGAATGGCAGGAGGGCCGGGGACTTTGGCCTCCAAGATGGGGGAGGAGATAACTGGGAGCCGTGGTCCGAAGAAATGTATCATGGTTTAGAAGCAGAGAGTCAAGAAGACCTCTCCTGGCACACTCCGCCGAGTTCCCGTCCCCTCCCTCCTTTCCATTCGTGGCTGGCCCCCTCACCTCCTGCTCTCTGCCCAGGAGTTCCTGTCCAAGCCTCCGGCTGGTCCTCCCAGCTGCCGCTATGATGCCGAAAGAAGACAAGCCTGCGATGCCATCCTGAGGGCTTGCAATCAGCAGCTGACTACGAAGCTGGCCTGCCCAGGCCACCTGGGGACCCTGCTGGAGCTGGCTGAACTGGCCTGCCATGGCTACCTGGTGTCCACACCCCAGCGGCCTCCCCTTTACTTAGAACGCATTCTGTTCATCTTCCTGCGGAATGTTGCCGCGCAGGGCGACCCAGAGGCCACCCTCCGCCTTGCCCAGCCCCTCCACGCCTGCTTGGCACAGTGCTCCCACCAAGTGGCTTCTCAGGACTACGAGGCTGTGGCACGCGGCAGCTTCTCTCTGCTCTGGAAGGGGGCAGAAAGCCTGGTGGAGAGGCAAGCTGCCTACTCGGCTCGCCTGAAGGCCTTGAGCTTCCTGGCACTGCTGGAAGATGAAAGTGTCCCCTGTGAGGTCCCCCACTTTGCTTCCGTAACAGCATGCCGAGTGGTGGCTGCCCACCAGTTGTTTGATCCCAGTGGGTCTGGGCTGAGGGAAGCTGATGCTGATCTCCTAGAGGGCCTGCTGACCAGGCATGTCGTCAGCCTCTTGGTGGGCCAGGGAGAGAACCCCGCCAGCCCTCTTTCTCCCCAGCGGGCCCTCTGCCTCTTGGAGCTCACCCTGGAACACTGCCGCCGTCTCTGCTGGAGCCAGCACCACGCCAAGGCCCTCCGAGCAGCGGAAAAGGCCCAGGGTTATCTGAAGAACACGAATCTGGCCCCCAGCCTCCACCTGTGCCAGCTCGGGGTGGAGCTGCTGCAGGTCAGGGAGGGAGGGCCCCAGGAAGTGAGCAAGCTTCTGGTCGAGGCATCAGCTGCCCTGAATGCCAGTCTGGGGGCTCCTTCACCGCCTCTGCGCGCCTTGTGTGACAGCTGCCAGTTCTTCCTCTCAGGCCTGGAGAGAGGCCTCAAGCAGCGCTGCGCGCCTGACACTGTTCTGGGCCTCTACGCCTTTCTCGGCGGCTACTGCTCCCTCCTGCGGCAGCTGCGGGATGGGGTGAGTTTGAGGACTGGGAGGTGGGGTGGGGACGCGAGTCTGTGAGTTCACGACCAGCCTGTGGCCTTGGGCAAGATCCGGAAGCCCCAGCCTCCTCCTTGGCCGGCTGCTCTCTGGACTCCGCCTGGCCAGCCAGCACCTTGGGCTTGCCTGAGAGGATAGTGGCTCCTCTGCATGTCTTTCTTCTCCCCTGGACTGGGCAGCTGTCCAGGACCCTGGGCTGGTCTTCAACCTAGAACTGACTCTGGATCGCTGACCCTCCCACCCACCTCCGCTCCCTTCCTCAGGTCTGCAGGGACTCATCCAAGCAGCAGAAGTCCCTGGTTCAGCTGCACTTCCAGGGACTTCACCTCTACACGGTGGTGGTGTATGACTTTGCCCAAGGCTGCCAGGTACCAACCGCTTAGGCACCGGAGAACCGGGGCAGGGTCACAGGGTCTGGCCTGCTCCAGGGTCTAGGTGGCGCTTTTGGTCTGCTTTGACTTTAGACCTGTCGTGACTCCTCTTACCCTCACGCCCTTCCTGTCCCTTCAGGGGCCTGATGAGGCCGGCCTGGCCCAGCTAGTGGAGAGCTGCGCGTCGACTGTTGTCTGGATGCTGGAGGCCCTAGAAGGGCTGTCAGGCCCAGCGCTGACCGACTATCTGGGGATGACTGGTAAGGACCTTGAACCCAAGTAGGGGCACATGAGAGAGGTCATCCCGCAGGAGGAAGGCAAGTGGGACTTGCCGGATGGTTCTGATCACTGCAGGCCTCTTACTGGCCTAAGGAGACCGTGGCAATGATGTTGAGAAATCGCAGTTATCCGCCTTTAACACCAGTAGACTTGGGCTGAGCCTCATGTATAACAGCAAATACCAACTTCCTTCTCACTGACTTTAAAATTTGGTTTATTGTTTCATGAAAACATTTGTGCTTGCTATACAACTTTCTGACTTTTCTTTGTGTTTAAAATGTAAAGAATCCTTGCAATTAAAAAAATTCTTTTTAAAGGAGCACAGGTAGCCCATTCACATAGCTTTGGTATTCAAACTGTACCAAAGGACACAATGAAAAGTCTCTCACCTACCCTTAATTCTTAGCTACGCGAGTTCCTCTCCAGAGGCAATTAATAGTGCCAATTTCTTGTTCTTCTGGAGATACTACCACACACACATACATGTACATTTACAATGTGTACATACAGGTACACATTTACAGTGTTTACAACATACATGTATATTTATCTCCACCCTTTTAAACTGAAATAACGGTATGATTTTATTGAGATAAGTGTGTGGGTTGGTGGGTTTTCGCAAACTGGGCACAATTTGTAGCCAATAGTCGAGGGACTGCATGACTGGACCCGAGAAACTATTGTGCCCCTTCCGTCACAGCCCCCTGCCCTTCACCATAAGCCGCTGTCTTAGCAGCATACTTGAGGGCAGTGAGTTTGTTTTTTATTGTTATAGTTCCCAATAATAACTTTCCCCTCCTTTTACAAAAAGCCTTACTCTTCAATTATAGGATCCCACTGGGTTCCATCATTGGAAGGTTCTAGAGAGCTTTTAAATTTTTCAGTGGTCGAATCAAGCCAGGGCCCACGAAAATTGTTAGTTTGAACATACCTTTCGCAGGGAATTGGAAACAGATGCTCTTTCTGTCCCAGTGTCTGTGTTGATAGCTGAGAAGCTGCATGAGTGTGTCCTTGGGATTTAGGAAAATTCCAGTCAACAGATAGGCACGGAGTACTTCCTATGGGCCCGTGCCTTCCTGCGTGTCTAGGATGTGTCCATGAGCAGCGCCAGTGTCCCTGTGGAGCCACCTGCTAGTTGCGGGGGAAGGGAACACTCAGTAACTCAGTGAGCCAGTTACATACATGCCAGAAAGCGCTAAGGTGTGGGGAGAAGGAAAAGGTGTGTGGAGCAGGGTAAGAGAGGGGGGCGTAAGAGATCAGAGGAGTGCAGGCTGCCATTTGAAACAGGGTGACAGGAGCAAACCCCAGAGGACGTCAGGAAGGTGCTGTACACGTCCCTGGCCGAGGAGGCACCAGTGACGAGGCCCTAGGGCAGGAGAGTATCTGGTAGGTTGACGCGACAGTGGGGTGGCCAGTGCGGCTTCAGCACAGTGAGGGCAGGTCAGAGACAGTGTTTACCTTCAACTGCTGGCTTCCAGCGCATTAGGCAGAGATGGAGCCTCTGGGTGTTGTGAATACTCAAATCCACCCAGAGGCTCCTCTGACGAAAGACCGGCAGTCTCCTTGCAGAAGACTCGGCCCTCGAAAGCCCTCTGGAGCACAGCGCCAATCTGACACACTGGACTCCCTGCCACTGTTGTGTTCTGTCAGGCAGCTGTGGACCTGGGAGGCGAGGGAAGCCGGATCTAGGAATGGGGACTCATTTCGGGACGGTTTCCGGCTCATTCCCCAGCAACAGGGGTCGCCATCTGATGTAGAAGCTGATGAACAGACACCCCCCCCACCCCAGTCAAGCCCCAGACCGGATGTCAGGTTTCCGTTTGTTCTCTCCCCTGCAGCGTCTTACGCCAGTAACTTGGCCTACAGCTTCTACAGCCACAAGCTCTATGCTGAGGCCTGTGCCGTCTTGGAGCCCTTCTGTCAGTACTTGGGCTGGACTAAGCCAGACACCTTCCCTGAGGTGCCTCCTGAGAAGGTATGCAGGCCTGAGAGGGGCAGGAAGGCGGGTTACATGCTAGGAGGGAGACGGGGGTGAGCAGCCCAAGAGGGCCGGTCCAGGGGGGCGTCAGGAACTGCCTGTTGCCGTCAGCATCTGGGACTGTGCTTTCCACACCTCGGCTGCTTTATGATTTATCATCCATGTAATACTTTTAATTGACCCACTTGTCTAAACAACAGTCACGTCTGCCTCAGACCAATGGCTTTGGACTTTCTGGGGCCGGGGCCCCAGGC
>NW_022103909.1:34747-43461 GCF_000313985.2 Echinops telfairi | reverse complement strand
GGGGGGGAGTTGAGCTGAAGGAGCTTGTCTAGGCTCCTGCAAGGGGTTAAGGGCTAACTTGAGAAGGAGGAGGAAGAGGGAAAGAGCCTGCATTTCTGGCTCCAGAAGAAAAGGACTCTGGCCTTTTGTCTTCCTGGCCCGCTGCGAAGGGGGTTCGAGACGGAGGCACGGGTTGCGAACAAGGGATTTGGGCGTGGGGTAGACTGAAGCCTCGGAGAGGGCTTGGAGCTCCTCGCGTATTTAATTCTTCATTAGATCGTCTCCTGCCTTGGGCCTGGGGTGGCGGTGGGAGCAGGAGAACCATGCCCCCCACCCTGCTCTCCAGGTGTGTGTGTACACCTGTGCATACCAGGACTCACATTGCTCCGTCCCCATCTTCTGTAGCTGCACAGGTGCTTCCGGCTGCATGTGGAGAGTCTGAAGAAGCTAGGCAAGCAGGCCCAGGGCTGCCTGACGGTGGCGCTGTGGCTGGCAGCCCTGCGGTGCTGTGGCCCCGAACACATGGCCGAGCCAGTCAGCTTCTGGGTTCGGGTCAAGATGGATGCCGCCCGGGCTGGAGACAAGGAGCTCCAGCTGAAGTGAGTTGTGGGGAGAGAACGTGGCTGGCCCCCCTTGTCCTTCCAGTCTCATGCTTGAAAAGGCACTGAGCCCTGCTTTCATCAGTCAGCCGCGGTGCCCCTCTGTGCCAGCCATGGTGCCGGCAAGTGGTACTGAGGGGGGATCGTGGTGAATCAGGTTCTTGCTGTGGCCATCACTGGTGATTCAGCGAAGAGGGAAGGGCTTTCATTGGGTCGTGGAGAGGAAGGCCGTGTGCACTGAGACTTGGTGATGCGGTGCAACCCGCCGTTGTAATGGCTCGGGGACGAAAACGCCAGGCAGGGCAGACACAGGCCCGCGGTGCCCCCTGCCTTGAGAGGGTCGCCGGGGTCTAGGGCGAGGAGGCATGTGGAATGAGATGGTCAGGGTTGGCAGAGGCCTGGTCACATAGGGTGTTATGGGCCGGAGGTATTACACAGAGGGCCACCGGGGTCTGGTTTGTACTTGTAAAGCCTCGACTGGAAGCACCCGGAGCTCGCAGCCAGCCACAGCTGGGACTCACCGGCATGGGGCAGTCTGCGGCCTCACAGCTCCACCTCTTGTTGAATCTCCTGTTTCTCAGGACTCTGCGAGACAGCCTGAGTGGCTGGGACCCGGAGACCCTGAGCTTCCTGCTCAGGGAGGAGCTGCAGGCCTACAAGGCGGTGCGGGGTGACACCGGGCAGGAACGGTTCAATGTCATCTGCGACCTGTTGGAGCTGAGTCCCGAGGAGACGCCTGCCGGGGCTTGGGCGCGAGCCACCCACTTGGTGGAACTGGCTCAGGTGCTCTGCTACCACAACTTTGCCCAGCACACTGACTGGTGAGGAGGAATAGCTGAGGAGGCCACTCTCACTTCTAGCCCACAGTCTTCTGGGCTCTCTTTCTACCCTGTGTTGTCCTCTACGTCCCCGAGTGTCCCCTTCAGTTTGGGGCCATACGAGTTCAAAGGCCATGAGTAAGCTGAGAACAGAGGAAAACAAAATCAATAATCTAAGAACAGTCAGTTCTTAGGATGTGGTCCCGCTTAATTGTTACCCTCATGAAGTGATCGCTGAAGGTGTGGGGAATAGCAAAGTGTGGTGAGGAAGTCAGATGGTGCCCGGCAATCAGAAACAATCGCGTCTAGGTCTTAACGACTTGTCTTGAAATAAGCAGTCATCTCCGTGTGAAGTGTCAGCTAAGTGTGCACAGAAGGAGCACACCAGCCCATGTGGTCTGAAGATTGTAAGTCATAAAATCCACGCTCAGGAGGGAATTGTGTGAGCGCTTAAGTTCTGAGCACTTGATTTGCCGAAGACCGTGGATGGCAGTGAAAGCCCCGCGCTCATTTGCACCTGGGCTACGCGTCCCCGAGCTGCCACAGCCCTCGGACCAGGGCTGTGGACAGTCTCGCCCTCAGAGTGCTTTGGGAAGTAGATTGCTGTGGATACAGTTAGGTTTAAATTGAACATCTTATTTGTTTTCCTTTCTGAGCAATTTTAAATGCTCATGTTTTCTGCTTTCTTTTGAATCACTATCCTGTCTTCTTGTTGTTGTGTTGTGTTTGTTTTTTGGGATGTTTTTCTGTGTATGAATTCCAGGATAGGTAAATCTATAGTGGCAATAACTAGATTAATAGTTTCTTAGGGTTATGAAGGAGAGGTTGTGGGAAATGGATGGCTTAATGATAACGAATACAAGAATAATGGGTACAAGAATATAGAAAATGTCTTACAATTGATTGTGATGACTGCACAACTCCTTTTAATATATTCATTTATTTGTATTTATTTTATTTTTAACCATTTTATTGGGTCCTTTAATATATTTAAATCATGAGTTATATGTCAAATAAAAGAAGGGTGAGGCTAGCTGTTCTGCAGCAAGACCTGCCCCAGCCCCGTGGCCGGTGCGCATCGTGAGCCTGGCTGACATGCCGTCTCTCCCTGCAGCTCTGCCCTGGATGCTATCCGGGAAGCCCTGCAGCTTCTGGAGTCTGTGAGGCCCGAGGCCCAGGCTGAGGATCGGTTTCTGGACGATAAAGCACAGGCCCTGCTGTGGCTCTACATCTGCACCCTGGAGGCCAAGATGCAGGAGGTGAGCGTGGTTGCTGTGGGGCCCAGCAGTGCGAGGGACGAGGGTTTCCCTGGGCCCCCAGTAAACTGGTATTACTCCTCCCCACTTTCCAGGGTATGGAGCGAGATCGGAGAGCCCAGGCCCCTAGTAACCTGGAGGAATTTGAAGTCAACGACCTGAACTATGAAGATAAGCTCCAGGAGGATCGTTTTCTGTATAGTAACATTGCCTTCAACCTGGCAGCAGATGCTGGTGAGGGACTGGTGGCATGGGGTCTTCCCCTTGCTCCCCAAGCAGCACTGGGGCCTGGATGTGGGAGAGGTTTGCCTTAGGAGGAGGAGGTGGTGGGTGTTGGGGAGGTGGGCAGACAGGTTGGCACAAAGGGCAGAGGGCATTAGGGAGAAAGCCAAGTTCCCCCCAGATGGGAGGCTAAGGGAGCCGGGGCTCATTCTTCTGCCTCGCAGCTCAGTCCAAATACCTGGACGAAGCCCTGGCCCTGTGGAAGGAGGTGCTGACTAAGGGGCAGGCCCCAGTGGTGCGGAGTCTCCAGCAGACAGCAGGCTCTCTGCAGATCCTAGCAGCCCTCTATCAGCTGATGGCCAAGGTAATGTCACAGTGTATTGATAGAGCGCGCGCGCACACACACACACACACACACACACACGTAAGACTAGAAGCTGAGCTCCTTCCCTTTCTTTGACTTGTGAACCCCCAGAGAAGCCAGGTAACTTGAACATTAAGAGTGTGGGCTCTCATTTGGCTCCTTCATTTACTACGGCATGGCCTTAGGCATCCTCATCTCTGAAACAGCGATGATAAATAAAGCCTACCTCATAGGGTTGTTAGCATTCTGCGAGCTAATGCCTGGAACACAGTTTGCGTGAAGTGTTCAAATGTTAGCCATCATTCTTCATTCTTAGACAACTTGAGGCCTGTATAACCTTAAGTTATATGTCACTTTATAAACAGTTTGATTACATGTTTTGAATGTGATTTCAGAGGGGTTCATAGGACCGTGGTCCCCACCCCAGGAAGCTCCTCTCTAAACCTCACACCGGGAGCCCCCAGAAGAGAGCATTATACAAAACGTGACTGTGGGCTGTTCAGGACCAGGGCCTGGGGAGCTGCCTCAGCTCTAGATCTGACTCATGGCCCTGCCACACACCTGTTACCTGACCTTGCTTGGACAAGCAGCCTAACCTACAGGCGTCTTAAGCCCCTCCCCATAAGATTGGAATCAGTGTTGCTCTGAGGACCGAGTCGAGAGGTCCTCCGTGGCGCGGTGCCTGGCTCCTGTATAGTACGTGCTCAGAACATCCTGGCCCTTCTTGTTCATTGGCATCTAGGGTTTAAAACAGAAGTGGGTAGGCTGGTGTACAGTCTCCCTCGCTGCTCCAATCTTGGGGCTCCCTGAGGTGAATGATGGTTGCTCTGTTTGTAGCCACATTTTGCCCAGGCCACAGACCAAGGTCCCCAAGTCCGGGGTTCGAAGGGCAGCCGTGGGAGTGTGGCGGGAGCGGGGTAACATGACTGCTCCTCGCTGACCAGCCCCTGCAGGCTCTGGAGGTCCTCTTGCTCCTACGGATTGTCTCCAAGCACCTAGAGGACCCCGCAAAGGCAGCCGCCGCCTCCTGCCACCTCACCCAACTCCTCCTGAGTCTGGGCTGCCACAGCTATGCCCAGGTGAGTGCCCAGCCAGCTTCGCCCGGGAGCCAGGGAGGGAAACCTGGCCTTAATGCCCCCGCCCCCGTTGTTTGAAATGATAAGATAGCGGAGGGGCCGTCCGCTACCACATTCCGCTGAAGTATGTAAATCGTGCAGTGGGGGTGCGCTGCTGTGGGAAGAGGTGGCTTCCTTCTTTGCGTCCGAAGGCCGTTTCTTCACCAGGCCTCACAGATTCTGCTCCCCCAGAACCAGCTGTCCCATCAAGTGGTCCCCACCCTGTGCTCTAGGCGGACCCTGCTGATCCTTGCTTCCCTGACCATTGACTCGCCAGCACTGTCACCGGGCCCTGCAGGCAATCCCACGCTCCTTTTCTCCCTCTTCCCTTGGCCCCGTGACGGCTAGAGCCCGCTTCTCAGGCACACGCCTGGTCTGATCTCTATGCTGGGGTTTTGCATCACCTGCAGGACACCACCTGACTCTCGACTCCCTTGTCTCTCTCACCTTTGACATTCCAGTCCCACCCACGTTTGCTTGCGACTCCCAGCGAGCACCTTGTGGCCCCTCTAGGCCGCTGGTTGAACCGGCGCTTTCCACACAGCCTGGTCTGCAGTTGTGTGAGCCCCCCTAGCCGAAGCACTCCCCCACCCCCTGCAGCAAACCTGTACTTCCTTTTCGAGGCTCAGCTCCACTCGTCCCCTCCTTTAGAGAGCGTTTTCTACTTCTTCTCTTTCGAGGACAGAAGCTGTCCCTTTCCCTGCCATGACCCCCTGCTAGCACCTCCGGCATTGCCATTGGGTCCTGGTTCTGAGCGCCCCATTGCACAGCTGTGTCTTTCCAGCACAGCGACTAGTGGGCCAAGAGTTGAAGAGAATGACCACCCCTGGCAGACTGCAGGGTCCAGCTTCAGCATTTTCCTGGTGAATGCGCGAACCCAGGGAAGAGCCGATCCTGCCCCTCACAGCAATTTTAAAACCAATCGAGGGCCATAAATCTTTACAAATAAATTAATTCGCTCTTCTCTGAACAATAGCCTTTAAATTTTTTCAATTTTACATCAGAGCCACATGTCCAGAGCTGAGAATGGCTGGGAGCCGTAACTGGAGTCTGCCTGGCTCCCCCTCCTCCCCTGAGTGCTCCCTGTCTCCCCAGGTACACCTGCAAGAGGCAGAATCGAGCCTAAAGCTTCTTGATGGGACGGCGGACACGTACCCACTCCTCACCCTCACCTGTGCTCTCCTCCGGAGTCACCTCTGCTGTGCCACCCAGAAGGTACGCGCGTACGGCTCACGTCCTCCAGCTCTGAGGGCCTTAGAATGTTCTGGCTGTTTTCCCGGCCTCTGAGATTTCCCTGGAGCAAAGAGGAATGTTCCTGTCCCGGGAAGCCTGGTCCGCCCCAGTGACTTGCTCCCCTGTTCTTCCCTAGTAGGCTTGTTCTCTCTCGGCTGCTCTCCTTGCAGGCAGTCTGTCCTCTGACTAGAAGCCAGCATGGTGGTGGTGTGGGAAGGGCGGGAGCCCTAGACTGGAGAGCTCCTGGGATCCCACAGCTGAGTCGTCTCACACGGTGGCTGTGTGACGGGCCCAGGTCTACACAGTGACTCAGGCTGCAAAGCAGGGTTGGGTCAGCTGAGCGCCACTGGCAGCCGCAGCTCTGCCTGCCGCTCACTCGCGCAGACCTCTCTCACGCTCCCGCCCTCTCCCCACTCCAGGTGGCAGAGGGCGTCTCTCTGCTGCTGTCTGTGCTTCAGGACCCTGCCCTCCAGAAGTCGTCCAAGGCTTGGTACTTGCTGCGGGTCCAGGCCCTGCAGCTGGTGGCAGTCTACCTTAGCCTTTCCTCGAACAGCCTTCCTGTGGCCCTGGGGGAGCAGCTCTGTGCCCAAGGTGAACAGTTCTCCCTGGGCAGGGTGGGTGGCTTCCCCTGTCTGCTCTTAGCTCTCTGCTGTCCAGCTGTGTGGCCTCACCTGCCTAGAACCGGCACAGAGCAGGCCCAGGGTGTCTGGGGAAACGAGTAGGCTGCACTCAAGGATTGACTTGCGGCAGCTTGGCTTACTGTGCCGAGAAGCGTTCTGGGACCCCTAGTGAGCTCAGGGAGAGTTCTGTGATCGGCCTTGCCTAGCCCGCCTTGGTTGCAGGCAGTGGCAGCATGCTTTGCGTTGGGGGAGGAGGTGGTGTTGGCTCGCTCCTTTGTCAGCCCGTCTTCCGCCGAGCGGCATGTGCTGAGGAAGTGCCATCCGAGGGTCCCCCTTCCTTTCTCCACACCACCCACTGCAGGCTGGCAGACACCCGAGGTAGCGCTCATCGACTCCCATAAGCTGCTCCGAAGCATCCTCCTCCTGCTGATGGGCAGCGATGTGCTCTCGGCGCAGAAAGCAGCTGTGGAGACGCCGTTTCCGGACTATGGTGAGTCCTGGGAGGCGAGCAGCATCCTGTAGGAGTGAGTGGATGGCGACCCTGGCGGTGTTAGCTCCAGAGATGGGACTTCAACCGCACAATGACGGTCTTGTCTCACTCTTGCCACAGGTGAAAATCTGGTGCAAAAATGGCAGGTTCTCACAGAGGTGCTGAGCTGCTCGGAGAAGCTGGTCGCTCGCCTGGGCCGCCTGGGCAGTGTGAGCGAAGCCAAGGCCTTTTGCTTGGAGGCCCTGAAGCTGACGATGAAGCTGCAGCTACCGCGCCAGTAAGTGCAAGGTAGAAGACACACAGTTTGAGACCCAAGGGCCACCTGCCAAGCTGTGCCACAGATGAACACGTTCTGTTTGGCAAGGGCTTGGTGGGATCATGTTTTCCCTGGCTAACCAGGAGGGAAGTGCTGGGCCAATCAAGACTGTGTGCTTTTATTTCCCTTAGGACTTTCCCAGCCCATGGTCTGCTAATACGCATCGTAAACCCCAGAAGGGGGAGGTCCAGTGTGCTGTCTCCCTAAATCTGTCTGCTGCCCACTGGGTTCCTTTTTTTTTGTTCTCAAGGCTGGCAGCTTGGGAAACGACCCTAATGCGTTAGGATGCGTTGGCTGAAAGGAAAAGACAGAGAGCTTTCCCCAGGAGCCTCTGAATTACCTTGGGGGGTGAGGGCGTTTGGGGGTGGGCCAGAACCTGAGGGCCCTGCTTAGGAACTGTCCTCCAGGGACACAGTATCCCCTGAGGCTTCCCATCTCCTCTCCCAACAAGGTGTGCCCTCTTCCTGGTGCTGAAGGGGGAGCTGGAGCTGGCGCGCAGGGACCTGGACCTCTGTCAGTCTGACCTGCAGCAGGTGCTCTTCTTGCTGGAGTCATGCACAGGTAAGGGAGAGTCCCGCGGATACTCCACACATCTCCAGAGGCAAGGTTTGGTTTCCTCCTAAATCAGAGGTCCACCTCAGGGCTGCTAACGGACAGGCATGCAGTTTGGAAACCCCAGCCACTCTGAGGAAGAAAGACAAGGCTTCCTACTCCCATAGAGAGTTCCGCCTGGGGGCCCACAGTCCTACCTGTCCGGTAGGGCTGCTGTGTCAGAATGGGCCTGAAGGCACTGAGCTGCGGAGCTGTTCATTGTGAATCAGGTGAAGCTTTGTAAATTATCACTCTTAATGCATACATATTTTGTTTCGACTCATCCATTGCAACTGGGCGTCCACTTGTCTCTATATGGCCAGTAAACCTAGCTTCTTGTAGGATTGTGAGTTTTCCCACATTTTCTCCCACTCTATCCAGGGCCTTCTACTGTGATCCTTTCCCAAGTCGGTGGTGGTGGCAGCCGGGCACGTCCAGTTCTTCTGGGTTTAGGCTCTGCAGACTGGTGCTTAGGTGGTCCATTCCTCCATCGCACTAATGTTTCCATATGTCTTTCAAGTTTTATCCCTTTTTCCTTTGCCTCCTGGTGGGGAGACACCAATAGTTGCACCTTAGATGGTTGCTTAAGAACTTTTAACACCCAAGTCACTATTTGTCCAAGTAGGATTTAGAGCGCCGTCTTTACGAACTGTTATGTCTGTAGACTTTGGTGCTCCCAAGGCTATGAGTCTGATTCCTCATATCCACAGTCTCAGTCCTTCAAGGAGTTTGCATAGGTCTTAAGAATTATTCATAACTCTTTCCCTGGTATACTCCACCACATTCATGGATATATTTGCAGCAAAAGTAAACACACATTACAGATACTGTCAGATCTCTATATATGTGAGTGTGCCCCCACTCCCTCCCATACCTGTTCAGCCTGCATGTCTGCGTAAGGATCCACTCATGGATCAATACAGGGTGGTGTGCATCACGTAATGGTATGTGCCTCTGTTGCCTTTAGCTTTTGCAAACCACTCAGTGTCTTGCCCTACCTCCGTCCATCGTTTTTTTTTAAAATCATTTTATTGGGGGCTCATACAACTCTTAACACAATCCATACATACATCAATTGTATAAAGCACATTTGTACATTCGTTATCCTCAT
>NW_022103909.1:22224-34014 GCF_000313985.2 Echinops telfairi | reverse complement strand
TCCCTTTCACCTGAGTTGTCTCTCCTTCAAGTAGTACCTGTCTACCTGCTCTCCTGGGACTGCTCTTCCCTCCCTGCCCCTCCGGTCCCTGGTAACCATACAGTATGTGGCTTTCAGTGCGAAAACCTTTTCTTGATGTTTTATAGTGTGGTCTCATACAAGATTTTTCCTTTTGACTCACTTCACTCGGCATGATGTCCTCCAGGTTCGTCCGTGTTATGAGGTGTTTCACAGATCCAATGTGATTCTTTAACATTGCCTCATATTCTGTCGTATGTACGTACCAATGTTTAGCTATCCATTGTTCTACTGGTGGGCATTTATGTTTCTCCCATCTTTGTGCTACCGTGAGCACTGCTGCAGTGAACCCGAGTGTGCATGTAGGCCTCTTCATGCCATGGCTCTGGCTTCTTTAGGTCGTCAACAAGTAGAGCGATTGCTGGGCTGCTGTACCGCTTTCCACAGTGCTTGCACCATTTTCCAGTCCCCACAGCAGTGTAGGAGGGTTCTAGTCACTCCACAACCCTCGTCTGTGTTTATTGTTTTCCAGTTTTTTTGAACTTTGAGCCCCATGCTGGGATTAGGTGCTATCTCATTTTGATTTCCTCTCTCGATGGCTAATGATTGCGTGCATTTCTTTATATATTTGTTGGCCTCCTGCAGGTCTCCTTTGGTGACATGTCTGTTCATATCATCTGTTCACTTTTAAACTGGGTCATTTGTCTTTTTCCTCAGTGAGGTGTGGAAGTCTTCCTTAGATTTTTGAGATGAGTCTTGTCTGAGATGTCATCACCCAAAATTCATTCCCATTCTGTGGGTTCTCTTTTTACTTTTGGTGAAGTCTTTTGACTAAGCCCTAATTTGTCTAATTTTCAGGAGTCACCCTTTTATGTTCTGCTGTTTACTACCTATACTATGCATCCGGCCCCTTCCAGTCATCCCTGTTTCTTCATTGGTGATCTTGTATCGTTCTAGGTTTCACAGTTAGGTCTTTGTTCCATGTTGAGTTAGTTTTTGTATGTGGTACGAGATACGGGTTCTGTTTCATTCTTCTGCAAATGGCTATTCCGTTTTGCCAGCACCATTTGTTAGAGACTGCCTCTTCCCCCATTTAATGTGCTCTGGCCCTTGTCAAAGACCAGGTGATCCGTAGGATCCGTAGGATCACCTGGTGGATGTACTTGTGAGCTCGGCTGTTTTGACTACTGTGGCTGAGTAGTAGGTTTTGAGGTGTGAAGCCTCCTACTCTCTTCTTTAGTAGAGCTTTGCTTATCGGAGACCTCCTTCCTTTCCTTACACAGTTGAGAATTCACTTTTCCATCTCTTTAAAGAATGTTACTGGAATCTTTATCTACCAATCAATTTCAGTAGTAGTACTGGCTGTGTTAAATCTTTCTGTTCATGAGCCTGGAATATTCTCCCATTTGTGTAGATTTCTTGGTTCCTGTAGGTAAATGTTTATTGTTTTTGCGTACAGGTCTTGTTTCACTGGTTAGATTTATTCCTAAATATTTCACCTTTCGGGTGACTTGCAAATGTATTATTTTCCTGACTTCCATTTCAGACCTCTGTTTGTTAGTACATAGGATCTGGCTGATTTTTATTGACCTTATACCCTGCCACGTTGCTGAATCTTTCGATTAGTTACAGTGATTTTCTTGCTGAGCCTTTGGGCTTTACTCTATAGGATCCTATCATCTACAGAGTTTTACTACTTCTTTGCCAATTTGGATGCCTTTAAGTTCATGTGGGTCCGTTTTTAGGTAGGAAGAAAAATACTAAGCCCGAATTAGCATGCTGCTGATGTTTTTAGGAGTCTTTGAGTCAGCTCTGACCCTTAGTGACCCTGCATGCCACAGGACAAAATACAACCTGGTCCTGCTCTGCCCTTAGACTTGTCCATTGTTACCTTGTTGGAGGTCTTTCTTGCTGAGCCTCTACTAAGCATGATGCGGTTTGTAAACAGCACAGTTAGCAGAGGGCTAAGCCCTGGAGTGGTCCAAGAGGCTCTTGGTACCATTTCTCTCAGTCTTATAATTCTTGTTCTGTTTTCTCCTCAGAGTTTTGTGAGCTGGCCCAGCACCCAGACTCCATGAAGAAGGTCCGCCCTCAGAAGGGGAAGCGGCAGACCCGGGCCCTCCGCTCTCCAGAGCTCCCGGAGGAGGAGCTCTTCCTGAAAGGCCCTGCTCTGGAGTTCGTGGCCACTGTGGCCAAGGAGCCTGGCTCCACAGCCCCAGCCACTGTCTCCTCCCCGATCCTGAAAATCAAACCCCAGCCCAGCCTTGCTTTTCTGTCCCACGCCCCCACCTGTGACTGCCCACTCTGTGCCAGCCCCGTCCTCTCGGCCGTCTGTCTGCGCTGGGCACTGGTCACAGCAGGGGTGAGGCTGGCCATGGGCCATCAGACCCAGGGTCTGGACCTGCTGCAAGCTGTGCTAAAGGGCTGTCCTTCGGCCACCAAGCGCCTTGCGCAAGCCCTGCAGGCTTCCCTGAGTCACAGAGCCCCCCCTGCCCCTGCCCCAAGCCTCCTGGACGAGCTCTTGGCTCAAGCGTATACACAGCTGGCCCTGGAGGGCCTGAGCCAGCCGTCAGATAAGAAGAGCCTGGGGAAGGTCCTGGAGTCAGGGCTGAAGTTTGTGGCAGCGAGGATCCCCCTCCTGGAGCCTTGGCGAGCCAGCCTGCTGCTGACGCAGGCCCTTGCAAAGCTGGCTGGCCTCAGCTGCTGTACTGCCCAACTTTTTGCCAACTCCTGGGACTGGCAGCCACCCGTACTAAAGGATCTCCCTGGCTCAGAGCCCGTCAAGCCTCGGAGCAAGAAGCCTCTGGGATCAGGGCGCCAGAAGGTGACCCCTGCCACCCTGCCATCCCATAATGCCTCTCTGAAAGGTCTGGACCGGGGAGGACCGCCATGTACACCCAAGCCCCTGGGCCGGGTTAGGCAGGCTGGCCCTGGCATCCCCTTCACTGTGTTTGAAGAAGCCTTCCTGGAGAAGAGCAAGCCTGAGGTTCCCAAGGCCCCCAGGGTGCAACAGAGGATCCAGACGCGCCTCAAGGTGAGGTGGGGCGGTGGTGGGTGGGCCTTGTCCTGAGGAAGAGTTCTGCGGGGCAGGTGTCTCCATGGAATCCAGCCCAGGGCCCAGGGGGCCCTTCCTCACTACCTAGCCGACCCTGGGGTCTTCCACTGCCAGACCTTGATCAAAGTGGCCTTTCTTTCCCTTGGAAAGACTTTCCTTGACTCTGTTCTCCCTTTTCATCCTTTTGTCCCCTCCTGTCCCACCTTGCACCATCTCTGATGGAGGGAGGGAGGGAGACCTCTGGGAGGTCAAGGCTTCAGCTTGGGGAGGGGGTGACTCTAGAGCGCCACCTGCTGTCAGAAGGTGTATTGCCACTGAGCCCCCTTGGCCCTGGTCTCTTTCCCGCCCACCCAGGTGACCTTCAGTGATGACAGTGACTTGGAAGACCCTGTCTCAACAGGGGCACGACTTACTGAGGAGCCAAAGAGACGGGGCTCTGCTTCGAGGGGCCGGGCCCGAGCCCGGGGCCAGACCAGGCAGAGCTCGAGTTCAAAGACTACGGCGATGTTGGCCCCAGCTAGTGCCCCTGGGCCCCCTGGCCGGAGTGGCAGGACTCGGAGGGCCAAGAAGGTGGCGTCTGCACACTGTGAGGTGACAGGCCCCGAGACCCTGAGGGCCATCCCTGAGGAGGAACTGGCCAACAGCCGACTGGAAATGAGCTTTGAGGTCCTCAGGGGCTCTGACGGGGAAGACGCAGCTTCAGGTACGGAGGGGAGGTGACTTACTTGGGGGTTGTCCTGGGACCGCAGCTGAGAGGTAACTAGTGTCGGTGGTAGGGGCAGCCGGCCGGAGGGAGCTCTAGAAGAAAGGCATTTCCTTGGCAGGTGGGAAGGCACCAGCTCCAGGACCTGAGGCTGCCATGGGAGAGTGTGAGGTCCTGCGACGGGACGTCAGCAGGGAGGAGCTGCCCGCACCGGGCCCAGACAAGGAGCCTGACGACGCCCTGGGCCCTCGGCTCCGCACTGTCTCAGCCCCTGAAGCCATCGGTGAGTATGCTGGCCCCTGCCTGACCACTGGTTCCATGGAGAGGGCACGCGCCTCTAGGTCTCTTGATCCTAGGGCCTTTTCCCTCTGTGCAGGCTTGGGGCCCCAGGCTGGGCCCAGTAGCCTTGGAGCCTGGTTCTCACCCCCAGCACTCTCACCCCAGCGGCCGTGCGCTAGATTGCTTCCACGCTCTGACCTTTGTCTCCTTTCCTGCAAAGTGCCGACCACCCCAAGGGCTTTGGGTGGGGGATAGTCACGCCACTTCTAAGTCACTCATGCAGCACCCGTGGTAACGGAGGCTGGGCAGAAAGAAGGGCTGCATCTGGAGCTGTGTCTTATGTCCCTCCAGGTCTCTCCACCCTGGATGCCTTCTGTGACTCACTGAGCCTTGCTTTCCGTGGGGTCAGCCACTGCCCTCCCAGTGGGCTCTATGCCCACCTCTGCCGCCTCCTGGCCCTGTGTCTGGGTCACCGTGACCCCTATGCCACTGCCTGCCTTGTCACCGAGTCTGTCTCCATCACCTGCCGCCACCAGCTGCTCACCCACCTCCACAGGCAGCTCAGGTGAGTGGCCGCCATCCTTAGGACTACGAGGAGCCTTCCTAAGAGCAGGAGGAGACCCAGGCTGGGACAGATCGGAGGAAGGGTCTAGATGCCGAAGGAGTGTGGAAGCTCACCCCTACCTGTGTTGCCTGCAGCAAAGCCCAGAAGTCCCAGGGAGGACCTCTGGACGTGGCAGAGCAGCTGAAGGGGCTGAGCCTCCAGGAGCCGGCTGGAACTGTCCCCCTGGCCCGCATCCTGCGCCTCTTTTCCTTCAGAGCCTCCGATTCTGGCCGCTTCCCCCAGCCGGAGAAGGAGTGTTTCAAGGAGCGCCTGGCCCTGATCCCCAGTGGTACCATGGCAGGCTGCTGGCCTGCTCTTCTGTCTCTATGTCCTTACCGGGCAGCTGGAGGGAGTCCGGAAAGGCTTTAGTTAGGAGCCACACGGAAAGAAAGGCACATGTGATATGTTAGCTGTTTCCCTCCGTTAGCCATTCTGTCTCTCTCACCAGACAGGCAGACCTCCACTCTGGGAATCATCTGCTTGCACACCTCCACTTGGAGGCAGAGTTGGTCAGTGTCTTTCTGTGGGGCTGGATTCAGCAGTCCGGGGTCGCCCTGAAGCTCGGTAACAGATGCCTGCTGTGCCTCACTGTGGGAGGGCCTTTGTTGGGGGTTTCAAGAGGCACATGGAAGTAGGAGAGCTGGGCTCTGTCCGCAGGTAGCTGGGTGGGCCAGGGGAGACCTCTGGATTGCCTTCCATGATGGATAGGGTCGGGATTCCTGCAGGAGCGAGGGAAGGAAGGGAATTCCTTTTTACTGCTGAGATGACTCGGTGTGTCCTCCATGTCAGGGGTGACGGTGTGTGTGTTGGCCCTGGCCACCCTCCAGCCTGGAACGGTGGGCAACACCCTCCTGCTGACCCGGCTGGAAAAGGATAGCCCCCCGGTCACTGTGCAGATCCCCACCGCTCAATGCAAGGTAGTTTCCCAGGCCTGGGGTGGTGGCCGTGCCGGCTGGGTTTGGGTCAGGCTGCTGGTCTTCTGTGGGCAGGGGGTGGAGGGATCACCGTCACGCAGACCAACAGGAGTCTCCCTGCTCATCCCCCAAAGCTTCCTCTGAGCTCGGCCCTGAGGGAGTTTGACGCCATCCAGAAGGCGCAGAAAGAGAACAGCGGCTGCACTGACAAGCGAGAATGGTGGCTGGGGCGGCTTGATCTGGACCGCAGGATGGAGGTGTGTGCGCCAGGGCCTGGGGGCAGACCTGCCCAGGGAAGGGGCCACAGGGTGCTGGCGTCTTTTCTCTCAGGGGCCCCAGCTCGGTGCTTAGCTTCCTCTAGTCCCATTTTTGAGTGAGAAAGGCAGAAATAAAATGTGTTGTTACTTGAGGAGAACTTTAAACGTGAGCCCAGCCAGCACGTGGAGGGGTTAGGAAGGTGTTCAAGGAAAAACAAGAAAGGGGTGGAGGCCCCCGTAAGCATCCGTTTCCCAGCTTTGGCCTCCCTGTCAGACTACTCTGGGCGGCTGCTAACGGGAAGGTTGCTGGTCTGAACACACCCTGAGGGGCATTGGAAGAAAGGCCTGCCAGCCTGCTTCCAGAAGATCCCAGCCATGGGAATCTGACGCCCGGTTCTACTCAGGTACACACGGGGTCGCCTTGAGCTGGAATGGAGTTGACGGCAGCTGGTTTTCATTCGTTAAAACAGTGATAAGTAGCCCTCTGACCAGCTGTGCTCTCCCAGCATGTTTCTAGCTTCTTGCCCAGGCGTCCTCAAACTACGGCCCACGGGCCACATGCGGCCCGCCGAGGACATTTATCTGGCCCGCCGGGTGTTTTTGCCCCGTTTGTTTTTTTCACTTCAAAATAAGATATGTGCAGTATGCATAGGAATTTGTTCATAGTTGTTTGTTTTTTTTAAACTATAGTCCGGCCCTCCAACGGGTCTGAGGGACAGTGAACTGGCCCCCTGTTTAAAAAGTTTGAGGACCCCTGTAATCTTGCCTTCTGTGACTGGCAGAAAGACAGCCAAGACAAATACTACCCCTTGCAAAACCCAGAGTGTCCGTGTCTGTGGGGCAGGAAACTCAGCTTGCTCAGGCTGAAGCCTTGGTGTCCTGTTCTGCCCCTGCCAGGCTCTCATCACGTCCCTAGAGAAGTATGTGCTGGGCTGCTGGCGGGGGCTGCTGCTGCCATCTCGGGAGGACCCCGGCCCAGCCCAGGAGGCTTCCCGCTTACTGGCGTTGCTGCAGGAATGTGGCTGGAAATATCCCAATGCCACGCTGCTGCAGGTGAGTGAAGGGAGCAGGGTGGGGAAGCAGCTGCCAGATGGTGGATTCAACCATCGCCCCCTGTGAGTGGGTGGGCAGGTGATGGCAGTGGTGACTATCCCCTACAGGTCCTGCTCAGTGGGGCCAGTGCTCTTGCGCCTCAAGACATTCAGGCCCTGGCCTACAGGCTGTGCCCAGCCCAGCCTGAGCGAGCTCGAGAGCTGCTGAGTGACGCTGTGGGACGCTTACAGGTGCCGACAGTGCCAGGCACTGGGCACCTTGTCTTGGTGCTAGACAAGGTGAGGATCTGCAGGCTGGAGGGGCGGTGGGCGCCATCCCCCACCCCATGCCCCTTCTGCCTCGATGGATACCTACCTGGGTGGAGACAGCAACCTCTGAATACATTTTGCCCAGGACCTGCAGAAGCTGCCATGGGAGAGCATGCCCAGCCTCCGGGGACTGTCTCTCACCCGTCTTCCCTCCTTCCGCTTCCTGCTCACCTACTCTATCACCAAAGAGGTGGGGCTCCCGAGGTGATCCTGGGGGTGACGCTTTTGGAGGGGCTTGCTGGAAGACAGAAGCCAGGGGCTCTGGAGGTGTGAGGGGGTCACGGAACGAGTGAGGAGTGCACTGTGCTGGCCAGACCAGGCTCCTGAATCCCGCTGTCTTCTCCTCAGTCCGGGGTCTCGTCCGTGCTGAGCCAAGGCGTTGATGCACGCAGCACCTTCTACGTCTTGAATCCTCACAATAACCTGCCCAGCACCGAGGAGCAATTCCGAGCCACTTTTAGCAGGTCAGGAGGCCCTTTGAGCCTGAAAGGTGCTGTAGAATACCTTCGACCCAGTGCCCCCTCTGCCATGTGACCCTGCCATATGCCATCCTTAGATTCTTTGTCCTGCCTTCTCCCCCAATCCCCACTGCAGCAAAGCTGGCTGGAGAGGGGTGATCGGAGCAGTCCCCAGCCTGGAGCAGGTGCAGGCGGCCCTGACAGAGCATGACTTATATATGTGAGTGCTTGGGGCAGAGGTGGGGGCGGGGCCACCCAGGATGGGACCCCGTGGTTTGCTCTGGGGCAGAGACTGGTGCTTGGAGGGCAAGAATAATCTTTCCTCACCCCCTTCTGCCACAGCTATGCTGGGCACGGTGCTGGTGCCCGCTTCCTGGATGGTCAGGCTGTCCTGCGGCTGAGCTGCCGGGCAGTGTCCCTGGTGTTTGGCTGCAGCAGTGCGGCCCTGGCCGTGCATGGGGACCTGGAAGGGGCTGGTATCGTGCTCAAGTACATCATGGCTGGCTGGTGAGTGGCCCTTCTCGGGGCTTTCAGACTCTTGGGCCCGCCCCAAGAGAACCGGCAGCCTTCACTCTCACATCCCACTTCTGTCCCATCTTAGCCTCCTGGTTTGCCTGGACTATTAGCCCTTAGAACTGTGGGTCAAGGGCGCTCCTTCTCAGTCCAGTCCTCTGGACTCACCTCCCTGCAGCAGCCAGTCATGTTTTCCTATGTAGTCTGTTTCAGAGCCCGTAACTTTAGAATTCTGCCGTCTCTTCCCAGCCCCTTGTTTCTGGGAAACCTCTGGGATGTGACTGACCGTGACATCGACCGCTACACGTCAGCTCTGCTGCAGGGCTGGCTCGGAGCAGGCCCAGGGGCCCCCCTTCTCTGCTACGTCACCCAGGCCCGCCAGGCTCCCCGGCTCAAGTATCTGATTGGAGCGGCCCCAGTAGCCTATGGCCTGCCTGTCTCTCTCCGGTGACACAGTGGAACTGGAGCCCTGTGACTGTTTGACCTCCTTACTCGCTCGAGATTTCCCCACTTTTATACACAAACCTCTCCTTGTGACTTAACTGTAATATAATAAAGATGTTATTTAAGCTATTTTACATAACTTGTCTGAGAACTCTTGAAGACAAGGTGATTGCCCCACTTCCGACATGGTACTTAGGGAGTGAGAACAGCATGCAGGAGGAGTTCATGTCCAAAAACCACAGAGCCCAGCTAGCTTAGCTTAGCTGGCCTGACAGAGCTGAAAGAGGGGGGAGCATCAGAATCCTCAGAAACGGCCCGAGGAAGGGACGGATAGTCCTCAGCCTTGGCAATGGCCTTCGTGCCTCTATCCTGCGTGTGGCACCAGCTGCGACCCTGCGGTCCTGCCCCTGCTCAGTGGATGTTGTTCTCCTGGGTCCAGCTGGTACACTTGTCAGGACCACGTGCTGCGCAGCGTTTTCGTGCGGGTTTCCGGTGTTTGTGTTTTGTCCTCGCCTCAGCTAGACCACTCGCTGAAGCGCGAATGGCGTCTGTCCGTCCTCCCAGTCAATCTTGGGCAGCGCCTCTGAAACCTTCCCACCGTGGGTGGCCCCTGCCAGGGTGCAAAGTTACTGGTGGCATCGCTCCCAACGTGGCACGGCAACATGAAAGCCCCCACACACACACACGGGGTGGGGGCCCTTCGTACGGCGCTTGGCACTACGCCTGCAAGGCCTCCGCACCGCCCGCCCACCACCCAGCCGCCTGGGACCGCACCTCCGTCACGTGGCCCCGCCCGCCGCCCAACCAGCTTCCTCCTGGCCTGTCAGTCCCGGCCACCACGTGGAGCTGCACGCCTCGCGTAGCAATATTGAGTCCCTGTCATCTTTACGCTCCTAGAGGGCAGGAGTCCTGTTGCGACCGCTTTGCTTGCCCACGCTCAGGCTATTCTATAACATGAGGTTCGTCCTCCCTTCTCCGCACGCCCGGGACAGGCCTCCCGCCGCTCTGCCCTTCCGGGATGGAGGGTCATAGAGCCGTGAGGCGCAGAGAGCCGCCGAGCGCAGCCATAGAGATGTGCGGCGGACGGCTAGAGCGCCACTCGCCGAGCCGGCTTTCCCTCCGTTAGTCCTCCTTCCCAACATGGCGCAGTCGGTTAACATCACGGAGCTGAACCTGCCGCAGCTAGAAATGCTCAAGAACCAGCTGGACCAGGTGGGAACGGGCCTCGTTTCCGCCTCACACCTGCGCTGCTCGGGCTACTTCCCCGGCCCGCGCCGGCCCCGCCTGGGAGGCTTGCCTTCCCCGGCGAAACCCCAGCCTCCGCCCAGGACCCGCCCCTCTCGGCCGGCGCTGCCCTCCCCGGACCCGGGCCTGACCCGCTCCCCGTCTCTTAGGAAGTGGAGTTCCTGTCCACGTCCATCGCCCAGCTCAAGGTGGTCCAGACCAAGTATGTGGAAGCCAAGGACTGTCTGAACGTGCTGAACCGGACCAACGAGGGTACGGGCCAGGCGGGCGGGGGCGATGGGCAGGGGGCACACCCGCTGGGCCGCGCGGGTTTTCCTAACCCGGGGCGAGAAAACAACCCCTGCTTCCTGACTGGGCGTCAGGAACCCTCTGCCTGTAGCGTGAGTAGGCCGGGAGTGTCTGTGTGTAAGTGTCACCGCTGTCCCTGTCACCCTGTTTTCGGGCCCTTTTCATCTCGTTAACTTCGGGGTTGCCGACGTGTGCCAGGTGTTTGTCTTCATTGCCTTCGCAGGGAAAGAATTGCTTGTCCCGTTGACGAGTTCTGTATCCTTTCCTCTGGACTGCGCCCTGCCTTCTGCTTTCCTCTCCCTGGGGACGAGAAGGGGGTGGCGGTGATTATTCCACAGCCCACCCATGGCTCTGAGCACCTTCCTTTTAGGATCCACACTTTCTAGCGCCCCTAGCAAACCCGGGGCCACCATCCAGCTAATGTCCTGTGAGTATCAAGGAATGTGTAGTGTTGAAGTGTGATAGTTTTCCCATGGTTTGAATATATGACATTGGTGAGAGAGAATGGGTGACTTACACGTTTGCTGGTCACCTTGATAGAAGAATAGAATATAGAAACAGAAGGACAGAATGTCTCTTAATCCTCAATTTCCGCTGAACGGTGTGCTGTCACTAGGGAGCAGGACTGGCCCACCTCTTGAGTAATTGGCATGAGGGAGCAAGCTGCAGCAGGACGGCTTTCAGGTGCAGTCTGGGAACTGACAGGCAGCCAGGGAGACGCAGGGCTAGCAATGTAGTTGGGAATGGCTAAATAGTGAACATCGACGCCATTAGGAATTAGCCAGTCCGTGGATAGGAGTGCACGGGGCAGGGGTGGGGCGTGGAGGGTGAGGAATCTGGCCGACTTTTCCCACACTTGAGCAGTAGGAAACCTCACTGGATGTAAGCTTTCTGGAAAGGCTCATGGGAAGAAAGAACAAAAGCTGCCAGGAGGGTGTGTCTTGGAGCATTTCAGAAAAGGGGGGTCCTGGAAGCCAAGCCAAACTGGCTGACAGAGTCATGGCTCATGCTGGCCTAGTTTTCCCCTTAATCCTTCCTTGTCAGATGTATGTCCCCGGGAAGCTCCATGACGTGGACCATGTGCTCATCGATGTGGGAACAGGCTACTATGTAGAGAAGGTGAGTGGGAAGACGTGTGAGGTACCCCTCTGAACAGGGAAAAGGAATCTAGGGAGCGCTCTAAGGTGCTGCCAAGTGAGGTCCACTCTTAGCCCCACTCACCTCTGGTCTGTGCAGACAGCTGAGAATGCCAAGGACTTCTTCAAGAGGAAGATTGACTTCCTCACCAAGCAGATGGAGAAAATCCAGCCAGCCCTGCAAGAAAAGCACGCCGTGAAACAGGGTAAGCATGGCCGGGGAGTCCACTTGACCCTGCTTTTGACTTTGGACCTCCATGAGAAAGAGCACGGGTTGCAATGCCAGTTAAAACCACCTTTGTCTCTTTGGGGACTATGTTGATGTCTTATTCTTTATTACGATGTGCCCACTGTCTTAGCTGGCTGGTTGAGTGTTAAGCAGCCCTAGTGGTACAACGGGTTGCCAGCTACAAGGTCAGCGGTTCAGACCCACGAGGTGCTCCAAGGGAGAATGATGATGAGGCTGTGTGCTCTTAAAAAGATTTACCGGCTCAGTCAGGGTGCGATGTAGCAAC
>NW_022103909.1:20277-21799 GCF_000313985.2 Echinops telfairi | reverse complement strand
ATGTTTTGAGAATGATGAGGGCAATGAATGTACGAATGCGCTTTACACAATTGATGTATGTATAGAATGTGATGGGAGTTGTATGAGCCACTAATAAAATGATTTTTAAAGAAAAAGATTTACCAGCTCAGCAACTCTTAAGGGGCAGTTCTACTCTGTCTCCTAGGGTTGCTATCAGTCAGAATTGACTCAGTGGTGGTGGGTTTTTTTTTTTCTTGGTTGGGTGCTTGAGAATTTGAAAGGAAAGACATCATGTCTACAATCTTTTGGCGCTCTTATTAATTAGGATGGAATGAGAGAGGAGGTGCATGTAAATTAACACCAGAAAGAAACCCTAATTAAGTGATAGCGATTATAGTCATGGCTTCACATAAAATTACTTCATTGCCATCGAGTTGATTCCCAACTCATATGGACCCTATAGGGCAGGATAGAACTGCCCCTGTCGGTTTCTAAGACCAACTCTTTAAGGGAGTAGAAAGCGCAGTCATTCTCCCTCGGAACAGCTAGTGGCTTTGAACTACTAACCTTGCAGTTAGCAGCCCCACTTAATCATTAACCAGTACACTACCAGGGCTCCTCTTAAAGTTAGATGGGGAGTTTTAAAAGAAAGCTTTGGGCCCATGAGGCCAACTAAATTGAACTGCCCTTTCTTGGTTTCTGAGGCTGTAATCTTGTGTGTTTATATTTTTGTTTGTTTAAAGCGGTTTCACTGACGTAATTCACATACCATACAATTCATTAGCCCGGTCATATTAAAAGGAGTTGTGCAGTCATCACCACAATCAATTTTATGAGGCTGTAGCCTTTACTGGAGACAAAAGGCACATTTTCTCTCCTTGAAGTGACTAGTAGGTTTGAACTGCCGACTTTGCGGTTAGTGGTCCAACGTGGAACTCACTGTTCCCCCAGGCTCCTGGGTGGGTTCCCAGGGGTTGGACTTTTAAAAGCCCCGCAGGTGGTTCTATTACACAGTCAAGATTGAGAAGCACTTCTAAAGACCAAAATCTTTACCATGTAACTTTCTGGTTGTATCTGAGGAGCCCTGGTGGTGTGGGCTACTCTCTGAGCTGCTAACTACAAGGTCAGCGCTTCAGATCTACCCGTCACTCCAAAGGAAAAAGATGAGGCTGTCTGCTCCTTTAAAGACTCAAAGCCTCAGAAATCCAACAGGGCAGTTCTACTCTGTCCTATAGGGTCACTATGAGTCAGAAATGGCACATTAGGTGTCATTGAAATCCAGATTTTATTCATTTCGTTAATGTATTGACTGGGCTCAGAATTTGTGATATGTGTATCTCCCACAATGAATAACAGAATTTTTATTAGGAAACCGTAAGTAGTTGTCTGTTTTTAAACTTGCCTGCTATTTTTCCCTAACTTGAGGTTAGGTTCTAAGCAGGCTCTGACGCCTCCGTTTTCTTCCACAGCTGTCATGGAGATGATGAGCCAGAAGATTCAGCAGCTCACCGCTCTGGGAGCCACTCAGACCACCGCCAAGGCCTGAGCTTTAACCGCAGAA
>NW_022103909.1:12346-20109 GCF_000313985.2 Echinops telfairi | reverse complement strand
GAGAGAGAGAGAGAATGAGAAAGGGGTGTCTTCTGAATCTTGTATTTTGATGCTCATAAATGTGGAAGGGTGGGGAGGCAGTCTTGTGGATCTTGTGTTTTAATGCTAATAAATACGCCGGCCGGGCAGAGCATTGGTCCTGTGGGCTTGTTCATGAATCAGGGATTGGGGATGGGTGAGCCCCAGTGAACAGTGCCCAGTTTGGAGGCCCCGCTCCCCCCCAGGGGCCCTTCCAGTTGTCCACAGAAATACTTGGCTGGCCGGTTGCCATAGGAACGGCCGGCAAGCGGAAGTAGCTGTACGCAGTTACTTCCTCTTCCGGGTTGCTGCTCTCCTCCGCATGTCCCCGCGTTTCCTGCGCCGCCTCGCGCCGCTGCTGCCCCCGCTGCCGCTCTTGCCCCGGGCTCGGCCCCGCATGCTCGGCCCCGCGCCCCTGCCGCCCCGCAAACGTCCCCGTAGCGACCCCATGGCGCCAGCCCGGATCGGGACGCACAACGGCACTTTCCACTGCGACGAGGCGCTGGCGTGCGCGCTGCTCCGCCTCCTGCCCGATTACCGGGTACGGCCGACCGCACCCCCCCGGGCGTCCCCGCACCCTCTTCCCGCCTCCCCCGGAAGCCCAGCAGTAATCCCGTCGCACCGCGACTCCTGGCAGCCCCCTCTTGTGCTGTGTGCCCGCAGGATGCAGAGATCGTGCGGACCCGGGACCCTGAGAAACTGGCCTCGTGTGACATCGTGGTGGATGTGGGCGGCGAGTACGACCCTCGGAGACATCGATACGATCATCACCAGAGGTGGGTCTCCGTCCGGTTTCTTCAAAGTCGTTACGTCCTCGTTTCGCCGTGCTCCCCCTCGCCGAGGACGCGTCATTGAAATCCAACTGCTGCCCCGCTGCGACTAGCCTTCCAGGCTCCCCTCCTTCCATCCTTCCACTTGCCCGCCTCAGGCCCGCGCTCCGCTCCCCAGCAGCCCCTCCGGAGGGTCATGACCCTAGACTCTGGCAGGCTTTTCTCCCATCAGCCGGCATCCCCCCAACTAAAACTCTACCCAGATTAATCCTTCACCTGCCCGTGCTGCCCACATCTAGCTGATAGAGCCTTGGTCACTGGGCCTGGGATGGTTCCAGTGGGCATATGCTTTTCTTTCACTTAGACTCTGCCACTGGATAATCTTTCTTGTCGAAGGAGGGTAGCCCCTTACCCACAGTGCCATCCATTCCAATCCGCCCCCCACGCCCTCATCTCATTCACGTTCCCTCACTGGTTGTCCCTTGCTTTTCCAGTGGGGTGCCTGGGCTTTCTACGTTTCCCACCGACAACACTGCCATTCAGGAGGAGTGTTAACTTCTGTCGGAAGCTAAGCCTCTGCCCTTGCTTCAGCCACTCACATTCTTCTCCAGGGCTGCTTGTCGGACTCCGACCTGTGGCTTCTCCTTTACCATCTCCACATCCTAAAACTTTGCTCAAGCATCTCTCATATTAAGAAATCAAGGCGTGAGTGATAAAATAAGAGGCGCCCTTCATGTAGCCCACCACCCGGTTACAGTCGTGTTCTCTCAAGCATTATGAGGATCTTTTTAAGTTTTTGTATCTCAGTCTTAACACTGTACTTAAAATGCTTTTTATAACTAACACCTGGGGGAACCCTTCTGTCTAGCTAGGGCCTGATTTCTTGCCCTCCCTGTTCAGTTCTCTTTAGAGCTGCTGATTTTGGCCCCACCTTTCTTTCACAAGCATTTCCACCACTAACTACCCTCACCTCCCTGCCCACCTCACAAGGGGTTTCTACCCTCATCTCCTCTGAAACTGCTGTGGGGAGGCCGACAGTGGTCTCTGCACCAAATTCACAGTCACCCCGTGGGGTCTTCTTACCTGACCCATTTGTGACACAAGATATTATTACTACTTCCTCTCCTCCCCACCCTTTTTCTTCATAGTTTTTTATATACATGTGAACGATTTTAACACATCTGAAATATAACACATAAAGTGAACACCCCTACACTTATCTCCAACCTAAGCACTTGAGCTTAGGTGCGTCTACACCGGTGTGCAGCTCCCATTCCATTTCTTCGTCCTTCCAGAAGCAAGCAGCAACCCAAATGTTGTCTTTATCATGCCCTTGTTCCTGGGTATAGTTTTAGCAAATTTGACTATAAGGTCATGTAGAGTTTTGAATTTTGTGTGTAGTGGGAGCTATTATGTCACTAATCTTGATATTTTACATTCTTTAATTACCCTTTTGCACTTTGTTTATGATTTTGTAATAAATACCATGAAAGCATGAGCTGTCTAGGTCATTTCTGATGGACTGGTATTTAGAAATCCATCCCAGCTGTAGTTTCCACTCCCTTGACATCTGCCCCACCGCTGTCCACATCCCCACCGGACCATTGTAGGTAACGTGCATCTGTCCTCCTCGCTGGCTGCAACAGTGCTCTTTCAGGCATGTGCTTCCTGCTTAAAACCCCTCAGGTGCTCGCCATTACTTACAATAACTCCAGCGCCTGGCACCCAGGCCTGCCAGAATCCAGGCCCTATCTGGCGTACAGCGTCAGCCACCCACGTCTCACACCCAGGAGGACTTGCGTGCGGTTCCACGAAGAGACCTCTGTTAGCCCTTGCACGTTTGCACCCTCTGCCTGGAATGTTCTTTGTGTCTGGTGAACACCCACAGATTTACCTTTCAGGATGACCTGAAGGGTCTTTTCCTGAGAAGCGTCTCCTCCCCTCACTCAGGTGTAATAGCACTAGGTTGTCTGTCTTCGGCTGATGGTGAACTTGAAAGCAGGAGATGAATGCCAAGCTAAAGCCCGTGTTGACCCGAGAAGCCCAAGCCTTTCCAGCTGAGCTCTCCTCCCAACATGTCAAGACTCTCCGCCCCCCACAAGGGTCTGCGGGCACACACGCTGTGGGTACCTGGCACCATCCCCTTCACCTCAGCCTCCTCTCCCTGTGCCCTCAGGTCTTTCACTGAGACCATGAGCTCCCTGGCCCCTGGGAAGCCTTGGCAGACCAAGCTGAGCAGTGCGGGACTCGTCTATCTGCACTTCGGGCACAAGCTGCTGGCCCAGTTGCTGGGCACTAGTGAAGAGGACAGCATGGTGGGCACCATCTATGACAAGGTGGGGACCCGAGGACAGAGATGTCTGCTCCACAGGCATCTCCACCAGGCCAGCAGGGAGGGGTGCTCACACAGCATGAAGACCTGGGTTTTAGGTCAGGGTTGCTGGCCCCGGCATTCTCCTAAGACAGGCGCATCCTCCCACAAGGCCATGGTAACAGCACACCTGCCTACACCCTGGGGTGGTTATGAGGAGTGCTGAGGTAGTAGATGGGGGGACTTTGAAAACCAGAACGTGTTCCGCAGACTCTTTCTTGACCTGACTTATAAAAATGACTGCGCAACAGGTTTGGGTAAAAAAAAAAGTGCTTGCATTTGGTGGCATGTGGCAAGCTTAGCTGGGAAGTACTTGACTATAGGAATACCCAGACTGCCCCCATGTCCCCTGTAGGCGGCACAGCAGGGTCCTGCCACTGGGGAAGGAACCAGGCTAGCGGTCCTGGCTACTGAGCTCAGGTGCCTTGGCGTCCCTGCTTTCTGGCCCTCTGGCATAGCTTGAGTAAGATCCAGAAAAGTGAGTAAGTGGGAACAGGCCAAATAAAACAAACCTTTCAGAACACCAAAGGTTTTCCTTCCACTGCAGAGGCTTCTAAGCAGCTGATTCCGTCAAACCCCAGCTTTTGACTGAGCATTGGGGTTGGGGTCCAGACCGAGAGATGCTACACATACTCTTGAGATGTGTTGATGTGCACGCCCCTCATTTGCATGGTATCTTGCACGAAAAACCCAACAGAAGTACAGCTTCTAGCCCAAACACAGGTCACACGAAGGTTCTGCATAGCAGTATTCACTTTAGTAAAACAGTGGGAGTCATCCACATGTCCAACTGGTGGGCAAAATGTGGTAGGTCCACACACGCGGACTCTTGCTGGTAAGGGAATGAAGTGCTGCCACATGCTCCAGCACAGACGGACCTCGACAAATCCGCCGTGTGGACCGCATTTCTATGAAGTGACCGGAATGGGCAAGTCCAGAGACCATAGCAAGCAGATTAGCAATGGCCAGGAGCTGATGGGTATGAAGTAGTTTTCTTTGGGAAAGAAAAATGTTTTGGGATTAGGTGATAGTGGTGATTATGTAACATGTTGAATATACTAAAAACGGGCGGAATCGTACTTTTAAATGGTTGAAATGAAATCGGTCTCAAAAAAATTCATCAGGGTTTTCTAAATGATAGTGTCCTGTTACAGCCATTTCTGCTTTCTTAGTTTTGTTTTTTTTTAATCTTTTTAAGCACACACAAACTCTTGAGGCAGTGTCTTCCCATTTCCAAGTTGAGACTCAAGGGCTCATCATGGCTTCCCTGGGTGCACTTCCAGTCTGGCTGTCTTCTTGCCCCCACATTGCCTTTAGTGGCCAACCTCTCTGGTGGCATCTCTAACCGTGCCATCCATTAGCTTGCTGCTGCCCCACCCACCCCCTTGTTATCCTGTAGCCATCCAGCTCCCCTGCACAGACAGACCCCTGCATTCCAGACTCAGCAACCCTGCTCCACACTTGCAGGCCTTGGCTTGGGCTTTGCGATGGAATGGCACCGGGTTTGACATTCCCGTGGCAGCACCGTCCGCAGTGGACTGAACAGGCCGCGGAACCGCCCACTTCACTTTCCTCGCCGTTGATGCTGAGACACTGTCGGGCCACTGAAGACTTGGCGGGAGTGAGCATGGCTTCAAGACCCAGGAAAGGTATGACCGTGGTGCAGATCCTCCAGAGCCTTTCTCTTGCCGCTGTCTTAGATGTACGAGAACTTCGTGGAGGAGGTGGACGCCGTGGACAATGGGATTGCCCAGTGGGAGGAGGGGGAGCCTCGATATGCACTGACCACTACCCTGAGTGCCAGAGTGGCTCGACTGAATCCCACCTGGAACCAGCCCAACCAAGACACAGAGGTAGGGGGACCCCAGGAGGAGAACGTGGAAGCTTTTGTCTATTCCAGCCCCTCACTCACTACCATGCAGTCGATGCGGACTGAGTGACCCTGTAGGACAGGGTAGGACTGTCCCCGTGAGCTTCCGAGACTGCACGGGAGTAGAAAGCCTTGTCTCCCGACAAGCAGCTAGTGATTTTGATACTGCTAACCTTGAAATTAGAAACCCAGCACATAACCATTACCAGTGTGCCAGCGTCTAGACCAGCAGTTCTCAACCTGTGGCTCACAACCCCTTTGGGGGTCGAATGACCCTTTCACAGGGGTCGCCCGATCCATAACAGTAGCAAAATTACAGTGATGAAGCAGCAATGAAAATAACTTTATGGTTGGCGGGTCACCGCATGAGGAACTGCATTAAAGGGTCTTGGCATTAGGAAGGTTGAGCACCGCTGGTCTAGACCCTAGGAAAGTAAGAAAACAATGGGGCCTGCACTGACTCCCACGATTCCCAGGCAGGGTTTCAGCGCGCAATGGATCTGGTTCGAGAGGAGTTTCTGCAAAGACTAGACTTCTACCAGAACAGCTGGCTACCAGCCAGGGCCCTGGTGGAAGAGGCCCTGGCCCAGCGGTTCCAGGTATAGGGGTGGGAGGTGGCGGTGTGGTGTAAGGGTCAGTGATCGTCGGTAGCCGGTGGTCACCGCGAGTGCGTTCTGTCCCAAACCCTGTAGCCGGCCCCACCTCCCTTGCAGGTGGACACCAGTGGGAGAATAGTGGAGCTTGCCAAAGGTGGATGCCCCTGGAAGGAGCACCTCTACCACCTGGAGTCAGCGCTGTCCCCCCCAGTAGCCATTGCCTTTGTCGTCTACACTGACCAAGCAGGACAGTGGCGGGTGCAGTGTGTGCCAAAGGAACCTCACTCATTCCAGAGCCGGTGAGACCCCAGACCCCGTAGATCTGCAGGCCTGCTTCAGGCCCCCCGCTCTGCCGACCTGGACTCCCCTTTCCTCCCCTCCCCCAGTTTCTCAGGTCTCCCTTTCTGCTCACTTGTAGGCTGCCCCTGCCAGAGCTATGGCGGGGTCTTCGGGACGAGGCCCTGGACCAGGCCACCGGGATCCCTGGCTGTGTCTTCGTCCACGCCAGCGGCTTCATTGGTGGCCACCACACCCGAGAGGGTGCTCTGAGCATGGCCCGTGCCACACTGGCCCAGTGTCCAGCACCTGTGCCTCCCACGAGCCCCTCAGCCCAATAAAATGACCCATCACTGCCCTCTCTGAGGACTTGTTCAAACTTAGAAATTAGAGGTCTGTTGGGTGTCAGGTGTTTGTTAAGTTCAGTATTTCCCTCCTACGAACTGCTGAGCTGTGTGTGTGGGCCTTTTCTGAAGGCCAGGGGGCTGCTGAGCATCCACTAGGAAACGGCAGTGGCTGTAAGAGTGTAGTCCATCAGCAGCACCGGACGGACAGAAAAGTAGAACACAGCACAGCCACGTGGTGTGCCATGCCTTGGCACATGAACAATGGAGTTGGTACATGAAAGCATCATGTCAAGGGAAGTATATGTACATCAAACACAAAAGGACACTGTATGGTCCCACTTAGAGCAAAGGCAAGTTTGCTGTTTCCTGGGAAGGTGGAAGGGGTAGGTGGAGAGGTCTTACGTAAGAAGCACTGGGCTTCTGTTTGGAAGCAAGAGTGGCAATGGGTGCACAACTAATGTCACTGGACTGTGTGGCAATTGCATGGTCATGTTGGCAAGTGGTTTGGTACACATGGGGGGGAGCTTTTCAAGTTGTTGGGGAAATTTTTTCATTTTCCCTTGAGCTTTTTGAAGCCCCTGGTGTGTATTTTGTAACTAAAACTTTTAAATTTACAGATAGCCCAAATTCATTTAAAAAGTAGCTAAGAAGGAGCGGAGCTAGGATCTTTCTTAACCCAAAGACCATACTTTTAAAAGCACCTCCTTATAGGTCGTGTAAAGGAAGCCTGCTGGCTCTGTGGGTTAGGGCACAGGGCTGCTAACTACAAGGTTGGCAGTTCAAGCCCACCAGTTAGCCCACGGTAGAAAGCTGTAGCTGTTTGCTCACAAAAAGAGCTATTCAGAAGCTCCCTGTAGGCTCACTAAGTACCTGGCTGGCTCAACTAGCGGGCAGTGATTTGTGCTTGTCATAGGTAGTACAGACAGGTAAGCACCAGCCACAGGGTGGTGATTCAAACCCACCACAGGCACTCCGGCAGACAAGAGTAGCAATTTACTGAAAGTCATTGCCCTGTCAGCCCTGTGGAAGGGCTCAGCTCTGGACACCTAGAGCAGCCAGCAGCTGGGAACCGAGTGAACACTTTTATTAGAGCGGGGGCGGAGGTCGAGCAGGTGGTGGCCCTGGGAGAGGGTCCCACAGGGCAGAGGCTGAGGATGTTTCGGTGAAGAGGGGCAGGTCATGAACAGAGCCTCCACCCCCAATTGGGGGCTCTGAGACCCGGCCAAGCACCGGGCTAAAGCGGGGAAACTGGGCATTGATGAAGTACAGAGGGATGTGGGCGATCCGGCCTGTGGACCAGCACTGCAGAGAGCCAAGAGGAGCCGCTCAGAGCCAGGGCCCAAGGCAGGCCTTGGCTCACAGATGCTCCATCTCACCCCAAGTCTCCCGCAGCCCGCCCGGCAGCTGACTCACCACACTGAGCAGGGCCCCTTTGCTGAAGGACGGATGGAACGTGATGAGCTGGGCATGTGCCCCGGGCTCCCCCTGTATGACGCCACTGGGAAATGAAGAGGG
>NW_022103909.1:0-12246 GCF_000313985.2 Echinops telfairi | reverse complement strand
TCTGGAGGCCTCCCAGCTCTTACCAAGGAAGGAGCTCAAACACCGGGCTGTTCTGAGTGCGGAAAAGGACGATGATTGGTTTCCCATCCTGTACCCGGGGATTTCCTACAAGAAATCACGGACCCAGGGCTTGAGGGGGAAGCTCTGGCAGCAAGACCCCCTCCCCCACCCCGGGCAGGGGCAGCAGAGGTCTCCCCTGAGCGGTGGACAGATGGCTGGGACGAGAACTGCCCCTTCCTCCTCACGCGTACACGCACCTTTCATGAGTACGGCCAGGCGCTCCCCACTGGGGTCCCAGACCATGGAGTGGGCCTCTCCCCCGAGCCTACAGGTCAGAACAGAGGTGAGGTTGGGAGGACTCCGCATGGTCCCTCCACCTCCCCTCCTGACTCTGCCCCTGGCTCCAGCTCACCTTTGCTCTCCATCTGGTGTCTGGACTGTTGTCTCCGAGAGATCGGCCACAATGGTGGCTGACTTGGCACCTCCCACACAGCCCTTCCCCTCACCTGCGGATGGGGAATGATGGTCGACAGCCCCAGCCCCAGCCCGCCCCCCTCCTCCAGAGGGCAAGCCCCTAGTAGCTGCGCTTCTCCATCGCTGAGCTGGGTGAGGTGGCGCAGTCGGCCTCCTGTGGCCCTCACTCACCACAGCGCTCTGGAAAGGACAGGGAGTAGATCAGGGGCTCCCCCAACACGGTGAACAGCAGTCGGTTTCCATCCGGGCTCCAGCAGCCGGTCTGCGGTAAAGGAGCAAGAGGCAGGGTGAAGGGGTCTACAAGGGATGCAGAACAGAAGGGAAGAGGTGGCAGGGGGCCTGGCTTTGGGGAGCAGGGGCTCACTGGCACCCCTTGCTGCTCTGAGTCACAACCCCCTCTTACCTGACAGCGCCCCGACAGTGTAGGCCACCTCTCACAGGTCCACATCTGGGCTTCCCAGACTCTAAAAGAGAGAGGCACATTATAACTTTGGGCCTCTAGGTTCCAAAACTTGGACCTGCCTCCCTGTCAGTTCCAAGGTCAGGACCAAAAATGACAATGGGCGGGCACACAACTTCTGCCTCATCCCTTCATTGTTAGAGCCGAGTCCCTTCCCTGCTCCGCTGCTGACCTCCCACTCACCGAAAGACGGCCGACGGGGTGGTGGCCAGGACTTTGCTGCCATCCGGGGACCAGAGCAGGTTGGTAACGCCCCCTCCTCTGAACCAGGGGAGAGGGACGCAGGTCTCTGTGGAGACATCCCACACCTAGGAGAGGGAAGAGAGGGGCAGGGAAGCAGACGAGCTGAAGCATCCTTATCATGTCCACCACTGCTCACAGACAGGAGGGACCCGACACAGGCCTACAAGGACAGCCAGCAGGGATTGCACGTCTCAGTAGTCGGGAGGGTAGTGGCTCCTTCCCTGGGCAGGTTTAGGACTGAAAGGACAATTTTCCCTGCTCTCCTTCCTGGCGATTGTGGCTATCACCGGGCAAAACCGTTCTTTGCTGAGGTTTCCAAAATGCCCGTCAGAGGTAGGGGGAACCAACTCACAAGAATAGCAGCATCCACAGGTGAAGCAGAGAGCAGCCGCCCCCCGCTGGGGGCCCAAGCCAAGCTGGTGACAGGTGTGTGTCCAGGGTGAGAGAGCACCTGGGCACAGCCAGAGGAGGGCCTGCCAGGGAAGTGGGGGTAGGGGTCAGAAAGCAGACAGGAAGAAAAAGCCCAATCATTCTATTTTATCTCCTTCTTCTACAAACCTTTCCGCCCCATTGGTTCCTGAGCCCAAAAAGAGCCCAAGGAAAAGGAGTGTGACGGTGGCGGGTTTATAACCACTTTCGGCCCCAGTGAGCTCTGCGGACCGACCTGCAAATGAATCTTTTCAACTGGACAGTGCATCACAGGCGGCCTTTCAGGTCCGCTCCAAGAGGTTCCGCTCATTCTTTTCTGCGGTTTCACGATAGTCCACTGAACACATGGCCAGCACCTCATTCAATCATATTCTGTCACTCCGAGCTGTTGGCCTGTTCCTGTATCAATAACTTGCATCACTGTAGCTTTCTATTTGATTACTGGGCAAGTCAATGAGCCCTCGGCGGCACAGTGGCTAAAGCACAGCCAATTGCTTGGCTGTGAACCAAATGGTCAGTGGTTCAAGCTCACCTGCTGCTCAGCCAGAGAAACACGAGGTCGTCTGCTCTATACAGAGGGGAAACCCTAGGGGGCAGTTCCGCTGCTGAGTCAGTCATTCTGACGGCAGTGGGTTAGACTGAGGGTTCCTGGGACAGGGCGAGTGTTCCCTCACTATTGTTTTCCACATTTCTCTTGGCAGGTCTTCCACATTTATTCTTTCATAAAGATTCAACTGCCAAGTGTAAACCAAAATGACCCCTCTGAACTCTTGATAAAACCGAACACTTAATTAGTAACGAAAGTCAGCCTTGAGCACGATTGCTCTTGAAGGTCTATCCACACGGGAATAAGCGGACAAGGGAAACTGGCAAGCTCCCATAGAACAAGGCTTGTACATCCGTATACTTACGGGCAAGCAAGGCCTGCCTTGACTAGGAACCAGTTCTCTCCCACATGGAACCTGGGTCTCAACAGGAAAGAGGCAGCAGTGGTGCCCTGCTCCAAGACGGCTGCTGACACACGCATTTTGTCCAGTTCACAAAACACAAACGCAAAGTACAGTGGAACTGTGACCCAAAGTACAACTAATTTGACATTTTCAGGATTAAAATTTTCTACCAAGGGATATAGCATGTCTCTGTATCCAGCTCTTATTAAATGTTCAATAACGTTCTCCAGATGTCTAAATTACATTTAATAATTTATCCTAATTTAATCATTATTATGGCCATTCTACACTTGATCTTAGCCAAAAGGTCGAGAAGCAATTATTTATTTATTTTTTTTAACACTCATCTTATTGGGGGCTCTTGCAGCTCTTGTATAACAACCCACACATCAGTTGTCTCGAGCATATTTGTACATATGTTGCCATCACTATTTTATAAACATTTAGTTTCTATATAAGCCCTTGTTATCAGCTCCTCATTCCCTACCTCCCTGCCCCAGAGAAGCAGTTATTATGGCTATTCTAGACAGAATATTTCTCAGCTGATTGCTTGTATAAAGAAAATACTCTAAAAAAATTTTTGTTAAAAAAAAAAACTTTTACAGTTTGTGTACTGTCACTTTGCTAAATTCCTTAGTCTTTTTTTAGCAATTAGGAATTCACATTATGTCCAATTGATATTTTCCTTCTTTATGAAGATTTTATTTCATTTTCTCTTCTCACTACACTCAGCTGGACCTCAGAAAATGTTGACTGGACGTGGTGGTGGTGGTGTTATTCTTATTTTTATTGGAAATGCCTTCAATATCCCATTTCACCCTTCATCATGTTAGCCACTGATTTTGAATACATACTCCCCTTTCTATTCTATTGTATTCTTTGTTTTCAAGTGGAATGTCTTACTTTTGGAAGGATCATTTGTTACAATAAGCATTTTCTTACCTTAATCTGATAATGTAAAAAATCTTGTTACTAGAATTCCCTAATGATGCTTAATTACTGGAAAAACATCCTTGGTTAATGTATCTTAGTCTCTAACATGCTTTTGAACTTCACTTACTAATATTTTCTTTGAGGTTTTAAAATCTTAACTATTACATCAATTATTTTCTTTCTTTTTTAAAATTATTTTTTCTTGTACTACCTATTGTCCGGCTTTAGGTATTAGAGCAATAGCAGCTTTATAAAAACAAAGCAGGACTCTGGAATCAAATTGACAGCAGCACCTCAAAAAATTACATTCTCCCCCAAGAACAGCGGGGAGCAGTGAGTGTATGTTAATGGAGAAACACTTCATAAAAGGAGAGTGAGATTAAGTTCTCCCTCGATGCAAGAACATTTGTTCTATTAACCTGGCATTCCATGATGCTCACCTTCCCAACACAATCGCTGAAGACAAACGTGTGCATAAGAAAATGTGGTGAAGAAAGGTGATGGTGCCCGGCTATCAAAAGATATAGCGTCTGGGGTCTTAAAGGCTTGAAGATAAACAAGTGGTCATCTAGCTCAGAAGCAACAAAGCCCACATGGAAGAAGCACACCAGCCTGTGTGATCACGAGGTGTCGATAGGATCAGGTATCAAGCATCAAGGAATGAAAAATCGTATCATTGTAAATGAGGGGAAGTGCAGAGTGGGGACCCCAACTGGACATCCCCTTACAGAAGGGTCACGGGGAGGAGACGCGCCAGTCAGGGTGCAGTGTAGCAACAATGAAACATACAACTTTCCTCTAGTTCTTAAATGCTTCCCACCCCCACTATCATGATCCCAATTCTACCTTACAAATCAAGCTAGACCAGAAGGTGTACACAGGTATAGATAAGAACTGGAAGCACAGGGAATCCAGGACAGGTTAACCCCTCAGGACCAGTGGTGAGAGTGGCAATACTGGGAGGATGAGGGGAAGGTGGGGTAGGAAGGGGGAACCGATCACAAGGATCTACATATAACCCTCTCCCTGGGGGACAAACAACAGAAAAGTGAGTGAAGAGAGACGTCAGACAGTGTAAGATGTGACAAAATAATAATTTATAAATTATCAAGGGTTCATGAGGGAGGGGAAATTTGAGGAGCTGATGCCAAGGGCTCAAGTAGAAAGAAAATGATGATGGCAACATATGTACAAATGCACTTGACACAACTGATGTATGTATGGATTGTGATAAGAGTTGTACGAGCCACCATTAAAATTTTTTTTTAATTTACATGTAGAAAACACTGAACTGGTCTATGTTCTACTGTGTATATTCTCCACAAAATAAAATAAACCAGGATGGATTCTGGAGCAGAAAGAGAGCATTAATGAAAAAAAAAGAAAAGATAAAATCTGTTTAGTGAATAGTAATGTACAAATGTCAGTTTTGGGGCTTTGACAAATATAACAATAAAAGGGGACTTCAAAAAGATCATGAAAATTTTCCGATGACCCCAGAGACACTAGAATGAGGGTTCCTGGGGGGTGTAGCGCGGAGGGGCGGTATGGGGTGCTGGTATCAATTCAAGAAGGAAGAAAATGGGGTTTTTTAAAATCCTTTTATTAGGGGCTCATACAACTCATCACAATCCATACACACATCAGTTGTGTGAAGCACATTTGTACACTCATTGCCCTCATCATTCTCAAAACATCTGCTCTCCACTTAAGCCCCTGGTATCAGCTCATTTCCCTCTCCTCCTGGAAGAAAACATTTTGAAACTGATTTTGGCAGCTACTGTGTAACATTGCTTGACGTGACTGAACTACGGGAGGGTATGCTGTCTGGATTAGTGCCCAAGAAAATGGTTTGGAAAACATGAAGACAAAATCCCAGTGACTTCTAATTCCATCTCCCCCACTCTCTGAAGCCCCTCTGTGTAGAGGGGCACACAGGTGAGGAGCACACAAAAACTCTACCATCTCTGCAGCTTTCTATACATCTAAACTTCTATCTAAATATATATCTAAAGTTTTCCCCACACAAAAAGTTATTAAAAGGAAAAAGGAAGTAAATTGGGAATGTTTCCAGATTTTTCTCTGATCTCACTCAGAAAAACACCTCCCCGCCATCCCGCTGAGTCTGACTCACAGCGACCCTACACAAGTGCGCCTGTGGGTGTCCGAGACTAGTGTTTGAGAGGAGCAGAAAGCCTCGTCTTTCTCCTGAAGAGCTGCTGGTAGTTTTGAACAGCTGACCAGTGCATACACACTGCACCACCAGGACTCCTTGGCTTCTATGACTAGGCTAGCTCAAAGAACCGAAATAACCTATTTCCTTGACAATTAGATCCAGTTTTATAAAGCCACCTGTCTGACATCTTACGTATACATACAGTGCGCCTTTTTCAGCGTTTCTCTAGAGCAGTGGTTCTCAACCTGTGGATCGCAACCTCTTTGGGGGTTGAACGACCCTTTCACAGGAATCACCTGAGTCATAACAGTAGCAAAATGACAGTGATGAAGTAGCAACGAAAATAATGTTATGGTTGTGGGGAACCATATAAGGAACTGTATTAAAGGTCACGGCTTAGGAAGGGTGAGAACCACTCCTCTCGAGTCTAAAGAGGTTATATATACATTGCTAGAAAATAAAATGTTTCCTTTAGATTTTTAAATTTGTTGGCCTCAAGTAGGATATATCCTTTTACTTACAATTTTTTCTATTTTCATCCACACCTGTATTGACCCTTCCCATTCTAAAAATCATATACTTTGGTGTTTCTCTTTTTCCTTAAATAGGGTGATTCTTTATTCTTAAAGAATCGGTCTCTAGTTGTGCATGTACTTAAGTTTCCACTGGATTCTCGCCGATTTCAGCTTACTATGCCTGTCCACTTCTCTCTCTTCCGCCACACCTGCATGTCACAGTGCCAAGAGGAAGGCTTTCCAGGTCCTGAGCCAGATAGGCTCTCCCACAATTCCAGGAGCCCTCGGTTCTAGAAGCAGCCCTTTGTCTAAATCACAGCATGAGCACCGCCACCCTGACCTGAGGTCTGCTTTCCCTACTGTCCCGGGAAGTTCCCCGAGGACAGAGAATGTCTCCTTCCAGACCTCCTTACCCCCACCCACCCGCACCCCCACCAGGCTGCAAGAACTCACCGTGTAGACAAGGAGGTGGGGTCCAGGGTCCAGATGAGAATGCAGCTCTGGCAAGCCACAGCCAGGACAGAGGCACTGAGGGGCTTCCAGGCAACGGCCGCCACATTTCGCTGCAGCCGGTGCTTCAGGGAGGGGACTATGGTGCTGGGGTGAAAGGGCGGGGACTGAGCCAAAGCAGGGACCCCAAGGCTCAGGGGCCCCCGGGGAACTGAGAACGGAAGAATCACAGAGAAGAAAGCTGATCCAGCCAGAGCCAGAACGGCCAAAACAGAGGACAGTGCCATCAAGATTAGATCTGGACACCGAACATGCCCAGTTAGGAAGCCTCTTGGCCCGTTCGGGGTGAGGAAGCTCAGGACGAGTAGTTCCCCTGGGACCTGGGAACATGGCTGGGAAGGGGCGAGGGGACACTCCCACATACCTGTTTGCATTATACACCCGGATGGAGTCATCTAGCAGGGCCACTGCAAATTTGTTGGTGTGGGGGTGCCAGGCAAAGCCCCGCAAGCAACAGTTGTTCCTGGGGCGGGGTGAGCAGGGAGTCTGGGCCTGGGTGTGCACTGCCCCACACCGCAGCCCAGAGCTTGGGTTCCCTTTCATGGGAAGAGATGGTGGGGTGTTCTCTTTCTTGGAGGGGCGGGGGAGTCGGAGGAGTGAAAATATGGTGAGCAGTCTGGAAAGTGGCAGTGGGGCAGGGAGGGGTGGTCTCACCTCTGACTTCCCTCTCCCCAAAAGAAGTTCCAAGGTTCAGGGCTTACTTCCTACCAAAGTTCCAGAGTTTAAGCACTTACCAATTTGTGACCTGGGCAAATTCAGCAATCATATCTTCACTCCTAAGCTGTAAGGGCAGCCAGACAGAGGACACACTAGGGCAGAGGTAGCTCGCTCATCCCTTTAATGTGCCCACTGGGGACCCAACCACCCCGCCCTTAGAGGTCTTGGCCCTCACTGATTCTTCCCACCCAAGTGCAACTTCAGAGAAAGGACATGCAACCATGGAGGGGAGGGAAGGGGAGAGGCACTTACAGAGAGATGGGGGAACAGGGACCCATGGAGGGAGGAGGCCCAGCGAGAAAGTGCCAGTGCCCAGCCAGACGCCTTCTTCACCCACTCAAACACTGCGGGGTCGAGGGAGCTGCTGTGATTAAACCGCTCACAGGGTCGGTCCTCACTCAGCACCCTCCCCGCCAGGCGTGAGCAAGGACAAGCACTGCCCAGCCCAGGAAAGGTGAGGGAGGTCACACAGAGATGACGGGAGCAGTGTAGACAACGTGTCCAGGGCAAACAGCATTAAAGGGGAAGAGGCTGGGCCAAGAGGTGATGGGGTGAGGTAGCTCTGGGAGAACACAGAGGGGAGACCCCAGACACAGCAGGAAGTATAGTTACCTTCTTCCTCTGAGCTTGCAACTTCATTCAGCACCCCAATAAGGCCCACCTCACGCCTGATGAGCAAAGGCAGGCATGAGTCAAGCAAGATTCCTGTAATTCTTACAACCACCCCCCACCCCCCGACCGTGCGAAGCCCCAAGTTTCATTCATTCAATATACTTGTGTTAAAAATAAGGGCACTCACAGTTCATGAAGTCAATTAAGCCTCTAACAAACAAAAAACGTGATTGGTATTTAAGCTCTCCCCGCAAAAAGCAAAATGTGCATACAGCAAACATGTCTAACTGTCTATACAGATTAGATGGCTGCCGGAGGGCTGGTAAAAATTGGGTCGCAAAAAAAAAATTGGGTCACTTACTAGGAAGCAGGGGGACGGGGAGGGGGGGACGTAAGGGGGGGGACGCGCACATGCAATCAAGAGTCAGACAAGCTGGGCTCAAACACTAGCATCTCTGCTTCCAACTGATCTTGTTATTTAATCTGCCTGTGCCTCAGTTTCTGCATCTTAAAAAATAGGGATAACAATAGTACCCACGTTATAGGGTTGTAAAAGGCTTAAATGAGATATAAATTCTTTTGCGTGCATGTAGTAAGTACTCAATAAATATAAGGTGCGGTTATGAAAACACAAAGGCATTCACATTTCATCAGTGCTATGTTCCAGGTACTCTATAAACTGCCCTTTAGTTTATTATATTTTTAATCATTTTATTGGGGGTTTGTACAACGATGCCCTTTCATTTAATCACCACACTGGTCTTCTGGACCGCTTCCTTTCTGCCCATTTTACAGATGAAGACATTAAGGCTCGGAGGTCTTGCAGGGCTCTGTGAGCAGGTCAGGAAGTCAAGACTTGCTCTATGACGGTGAGTGGAGTGCCATGGAAAGGGTGTCAGCAGAGGAGTAAATTGATGACAGTGGCATTTTAGAAAACTCCCTCTGGCTGCAGAGAGGAAGACCAGAGTAAGCAGATCAGCTAACTGAGGTGACCAGATTTTAACATTGGTAAAGCGGGACACCATTGATAAAACTCATAGCCTGGCGAAATACCCACATGGCAGCCGAAAACCGTATACCCTAGCTTGTCGTGCATTCTTTCCAAAAATTGGGACTTTTTTAAAGCGACACAGGAAAAATTGTTAAAAGTCAGAACTGTCCCGCCAAAAGCGGGACGTCTGGTCACCTTAGCTAAGACGCTACCTAGAAAAAGGCGAAAGTGGCCTGATTCGGTACAGTTGGAGTTGAGAAAAATTCAGGAATCAAAATGAGTGGAATTTTGGGGACCGATTAGGCAAAGTGGTAAGGGCAAGAGGATGATCAAGAGCAACACCTGGGTATGGATTGAAACAGCTAATATTGCTCGAGCATCGGGTCCCAGGTGCTGGGCGAGGTGCTTCACATGCTTTAGCTAATTGCATCATCACCACAAAGACAAGTGTTGTGTATCATCTGCATTTCTAGGTGAGACTCACAGGGGCAGGAAGAGGTTAACAGCACCTTGGTGGCCCCGGGAGTGAAGGACAGGGCCAAGAGCCAATGCCAGTCTATCTGTCCCAGACCCACACTCGAAATATGGACCCCTACAGCAAGGGTGAACCTCTTCTTTGAGCGGAAGAAACCCGGACAGAAGGTCTGGGAGGGAAGGGAAAAGGCCGGTTTTGCATATGCAGACTGTGCGAAGAAGACTATCAGTTAGGAATTTTTGGCAGACAAGTGAACATCTAGGAGCACCAATCAGAAGTCAAGGGAGATGTGCTAGGGCCCCCGGAACACCAAGGCTTAAGGAATATCAGGAAGAGAAAAGACAAAAAGCTGAGAAGCAGGGGCCAGAAAAGCAGAAGGCTAAATAAAGGTCAGTGTTGAATGTTTGTCCTTAACCAAGATAAATATTTTAATGTGATTATTTTTTTAAATCGAAATTACTGCAAAGAAAAAAAAATCCATGACAAAAACCTTTTAAATGAACACAAGATTAAAAAAAAATCCTATCTTATTTAAATAAAGACACTGTTTTTCTTTTACCACAGGCTGCAATATAACTCAGCACAGCATGGTAGTATAAGTTTTTTCTTTTTTAATAGTTTATTGGCATATAATTCACATAAAATTTAACAGTTCATCATAATAAGAGTTGTGCAATCTTGGTGTTTTTAAGCAATGGATTGAGACATGCAAATAAACTGTTAACATCAAACTGTCCTGCACACCAAAGATCACCACTGATGAGATGTGGTGGAAACAGGGACTCTCCTACATAGCTGGTGAAACTAAATACACACTGTTCCAACAGAGGATTAGTAGGCTGCAGCTCATTAAATTGCAAATGAACATACCCTTTAGACCCTACTAACAGTAGCTAACCCAACAGTTATAGGGATTCACATGGGGCAGGCACTGTTCTCTAAGTGATTATGTCTATTAATTCATTAAATTGTGACTAATAAATAAATTAGGCCTGGTGGTACAGGGGCTCCGCATTGAGCTAAGCTGCGACCCCCAAGGTCAGCAGTTCAAAACCACCAGCCAGCTCATTGGGAGAAAAGACAGGGCTCGCTACCCCCACATAGAATTACAGTCTGGAAAACTTACAGGGGCAGTCTTACTCGATCCTATACGGTTGCTATGAGTTAAGAGATTTTACTCAATGGCAGTGCGTTTGGTTTGTTTGTCAATTATAAAAAGCCCTGTGGCACACTGGGTTATGAGTTGGCTTGCTAACTGCAGGTCAGCAGTTCAAAACCATCAGCCATTCCAAGGGGGAAGATGAGGCTTTCTACTGTTGGAAAGAATTAAAGTCTTAGAAACCCACAGGGGCCGTCCTACTCTGTCCTGTAAGGTCTCTATGAGTCAAAATTTACTTGAGGGCAGGTAGATGGACTCATATGATAGGCTCCATTTTACAGATGAAGAAAGTAAAGGACAATATGATTAAGGCATACAGGTTGAAAGTGAAACGGGAAAGGAACCCTCCCGGTAGGGCTCCCCTCCCACATGTGCAAAATGACTTGGTGTATGAGACTATTCAATGCAACTTTATACCTAACCTTACTGGACTTCAGGTAAAGGCTGGGAACTGGTGGGAACCTGAGACTGGGTTAGGTGGCAAAGAGCAGACTTCCGTGATCAAACCAGAAAAGACAAATGGCAAAGAAAAGACGACAACTGGCAAGTCATTAGAGATGAAAAGAACAGCAATGCCGAGTGATCATCTCATACAATCAACGATATATGCTTCTGGGCAAGCGAGTTCGGATGAAACAGCCTTTTGGAAAAACAATTCAAGCAGAAGGCTAGTCAACCTCTTCCCCAGAAGTGCAGGGCCTGGCTCGGGCGACCCTTTGTGCCATGCCTCACCAGATGTTAATGCATCGCTTCCAGACTTGCTCCCGGTGGTGGATGAAAGCAGTTCTTGTGCCATGGTCCAGCCTCCCAGGAGTCTTCAGGGGATCCTTAGCCAGGTGTAGGACAGGAAGATTGATCCACTGCAACCCAGAAGTTAAGGGTGTGACAATGAGTTGCCTAATCTCCAGACCTCTGCTGAACTCTGCCATCGCCAACCCACACCTGGGCTAACGGTAAGGGGCCCAGACACCCATTTCCACAAACACTCGTGGAAGAGGGAAACAGGTCTTAGCTTTCTCACACAGCAAATGCTCAATACCTGTAGCTTTCCCTCCCCTTTCTCCCCAAGGAATACCGTGGAAAAAGTATATTCCAGGTTGAGCCTTCCCTATACTAGTAGACTGTCCCTACCGTCTCGACCGACGTTCTCCTGCCCAATCACATGCCCTGTCCGCTCCTCAGTTCCTGAGCGTTCTCAGCATCCCTTATCCTCCCTCCGGAAAAACACACTTCAGCCCCTTCCAGCCTCTCACCCCGGCTCGGGTGTTTTCAGCCCCCCAGGCCGACCGCCCTCCTCCCACCACGCTACTTCGGTTCCCTCGCTCTCCCTAACTCGGCCCCCAGGTCTGCAGGTCCCCCCTCGCTCCTCGCCCAGGATACCTGGCCCCGGAAGTCAGGAGGCGGGCTCTCATAGCTACTGCCTGTCACCAGCTCGTTATTGTGCTCATATAGCGTGACTTGACCCAGGGGCGGCGGCGGGGGGAACAACCCCAAGGAGCACATCTCGCCCGCCCGCGGCGGCGCAAACCCAGTTCCTCCGACTCCGTTCCCGGGCTAGATTCAGAGGCAGACGGGTAGCCGCATGGGACAAACGGCGAGCAA
>NW_022103908.1:42282322-42296477 GCF_000313985.2 Echinops telfairi | reverse complement strand
GCATAGGCAGCAAACAGCAAGGCAGGTCACCAACAGTCAGCAAGATGACAGGGTCCAACAGTCCCCAGCTCAAGAGATGTATATTCCAGTAGCGTGGTGAAGCAGGCCTTGAAGGAATCTCAAATTACAGCAACACAGTCTATGGGTTAGGTGTCCCACAGGTAGTGTAGCTTGCAAATTGAGGCACAGAACAAGCAAAGCAGCTGCACACTGGTCCGATGATCAAAGAGCAAGAGACAAGAAGGGTGAGGCTCGCCGAGCCATTTATCTCTCTACCCTTCAATTAATCCCACATGTGTTCATTGGCCATGTTGGCATAATAAACTTTAACTATTTCAGTGGGGTTTGAAGACAGATGCTAAGATTTGGAGGAACATTAAGTTTGTTTCTTCTATGAGGCTACCTTCATCCCTGAGATAATCCCACAACTTAAAAAGCTAAAGAAGAGGCAAAAACCAAAGTGTGAACTACATAGCTTGCTACTGCTTTTGTACCTACCACCCCAGCAAACCCCGCTGTTAAATGCAGTCTCTCTTGTTTGTTTCACACACACACACACACACACACACACACACACACACACACATCTTTTTAAGCCTTCACAAATTCTAATCCACTTTTTTCTTCTTTCAGATTTTGATGGAGGTGACGGGGGCACAATTTGCATGTCCCCGACTCTTTCTTTAGTGAGTGCTGATGGCATTGTGGGTTGAGCATTGGGCTTTGAACAGCAAGGTGGGGAATTTGAAAGCAGCAGCCACTCCTAGGGAGAAAGAGGAGGTTTTCTACTCCTGTAAAGAGTTATAGTCTTTGAAACCCCTAGAGATAGTTCTACTCTTTTGAATACAGTCGCTAGGAGTCAGAATAGACTCTAAGTGTGTGTGTGTGTGTGTGTGTGTGTGTGTGTGTGTCTTTTCCTTCCCATCTCAGCCCTCAGACACTCCCTCTCAGACTGTGTCATGTATGTAAATGGAATGCAGCCTCCTGTTACTGCTATAAATGTTCCACTCTCCCCTCGTGTGTTGCGAGAGACAGTCTCTCACATAACTGGTTGTGCAATAGCTACTCAAAGCATTTTATCAGATAGCTTTTTCTCAAGAGAAATCCTGGTGCTGGTATTCTCCCAACAGTAAGAAGGCCTCCATCCCTTGCCAAATTGGCACTGAGTGATAACACGTTGGAAAGGATGGGGCGATAGAGGGTAACCATCTGTTCACAACAACAAAAGACACATTAGTTTCCAACCACTGCTGTAACAAATCACCACATACTTATTGATTTTAAAAACCCATAAATGTGTTATCTTGACCACTTCCTCACTTAATGATGATGTCATTGTCTGATACTTCACATTTATTACAACATTGAAAAATGTACTGGCTACTTTGAATGTTAACTATTATATTGGCAGTAACAAACATCAAGATATGAGAAGAGAGTTGCAAAGGCTGTGATATTTAAGTTTATACATCTCCCTGGCTGAGCCAGGATTCTCAGTGGCTTGGCAGTCACCTGGCAATGTAAGGAAGTTATGTCGTGATGTAGTCATCCTCCATTGTATAATCATGTGGGCATCTTCCACTTCAGCGTAACCCCTGATTCCTGCTCTTTGGAACATATCAGTGAGGAGTGGTGTATGTCCATAGATTATAAACCATACAGAATTAAATCCATCGAGTCATAAGGGCTCACCCTTTTGGAGACCCCAGGAAATAATCCATTCTCTTGACTCACCCACCCACCTAACTTCTAGAGGCTGCTCACATTCCTTGGCTTGGTGCCTGTGTTAGTGCAGGTGGACTAGAGAAACAAATTCATACACTTATATGTGTATTAAAAAGATCTTTATATCCAAGAGTAATTATACATTAATAAAACAGCCCAGCCCAGTCCAGATCAAGTCAATAAGTCCAATATTAGCCCATATGCCCATTACCAGTCTATAAATTCCTCTTCAGACCCACACAACACATGCAATGATGTCAAATGCAGGAACATCACAGGCCAGTGGGTAAAAAGTCTTGTGGATCCAGTGGCAGTAGAAGCATCTCAGCACTGACGTGGGTTTCCACATGACTCCTCCAGCTCCAGGACTCTGGTTCCATCAGCGTGCTCCATGTGGCTTGTCAACAGGAATGTCTCACAGGGAGAGTATGTGTCCCTCCTCCAGGGAGGAAGACAGGAGTTTCCAGAATCCTCAGGAGAAGGCCATGCCCACACAGAGGCCTCATTTGCTATGACCTGGTTGACAGGTTAGACTCCACCCCTTCGCTCAAGTTGACAGGAGATTGTGTAACTGCCACTGTGCCTCTTCCCTGCATCATTTCAAATTTTCCTTCTTTCATCACATCTCTCCTGTCTTGAGCCCTCCTGCCTCCCTCTTACAAAGACGCTTGTGATGACATTTAGAACACGCCTGGATTATCTAGGATAGTCCCTCCATATCAAGATCTTTAAATTAATCACACCTTCTAAGTCCCCTTTGGCATGTATGGCAACATATTCATAGGTGGCCTCTTCTTCAGCCACCTCTGATGTGGACTTCACAGTGCTAGTCTCTGGAGACAGGGGCTCAGATACTCATGGATCCTAAAAAAAAGAAGTCACTGCTCAAATCCAATCTTTGAGAGACTGATAAAGTAAACCTAAATATTTTCTGAAGTTTTCTACCCATTTTTTTCTTGGCGAGAGTTTAGACCAGAGATCCTCTAAGAATTAGACCATGGTTCACTCTCTTATGGTGGGTCCTATCGAGGTGCGAATTCCCCCATAGGTTGTACTTTGGGAGGTTCAGGGAACATGGAGGAAGAAGACAGGGAAAACAGATGGCCAGTAAAGGCGCATTAGCAGGGAAGCTGCTGCTGGGGGCAGCTGGGACTTACTCTCACTATCGGAAGGTAGGTAAAATGCCTCTGAGTCCTTCCACATGAGAAGCAATGGCGCTGGAGGTGTGTATAACCCCTAGTAGCACAGTGATTAAGCACTCAACTGTTTTTCCAATGCTTCCCATGCTGGTTTTAAGAGAAGACTTCCACAACTTCAGAGAACACAATAAGTCATTGAGAATGAATTAGAAGTCAACAGGCAAACACAGCAGTGACTGCCCTACCCCCAGAGGAACTGCTGTGTATTTTAAATCTGAAACGGTGTCTATGCTAGTCTCTGGAGACATGATGTTAGACAGTTGCAGATAGGTCCCAAGCACAGCAGGCTGCGCTGCGGGGAGCAGGGGTTTTTGTACAGGGCAGCTGCACTGTGGTTGGCCAACCGTGGTCGTGCACGCAATAATACTCTCCTGAGTCCCCCGGCTCCACCGCACTGATGCTGAAGGTGTAGTCAGCCTCGCTTCCACTGCCGCTGTACCGCGCAGGTACACCAGGGGCCAAGTTAGACGTTTTCGAAATAAGGGGCTCCAATCTCTGTCCCAGTTTTATTCGGATCCAAGACATTTCTCCTTTGACACTGGCACTGGCCTGACAGGAAATTGTTATCCTCTCTCCAGAGGGCACAGACAGGGCAGCTGGTGTCTGGTTTAAGGTGATGTCCCCACTCACTGCCAGAGAGTAACAGAAAGGGGGCATTTATGGAATAGACGTGGGGAAGTGCATCGAGTGGAACCCCATCCCTTGGGAAAGAGTGCCCTCAGGTGGGGGGACTCAGAATTCCCTTCTTACCTGCTCCCCACAGAGCCAGGCTCCAGAGGAGCTGCGCCTGAGCTAGCAGAGCCAGAGCCATGCCAAGGGGAGTGTTTCCAGCAGGATCTGCTGTGTTCCCTGCAGGAGGACTCAGACCTTTGTAGAGACTGGGGTCGCACGAGGGCGGGGACATTCAAAAAGGCACCGAGGAGGCGGTCCCCAGCAGATCTCTGGGACTGTGGAGATTCCTGACCTGAGACTGGGGTGGGCGTCCTGGTGAAGAGAGCAAACTATTCGGAGGGACGTTTTCTCTTTCGGGACAGTGGAAGCTGTCAAGGAAAGGAAGCCGGAGGGAAAGTCAAGGACCCGATCCATCTCCGTGTTTCTCCTTCACCCTCACAGTCAGCCTACTCTCCTGTAGACCTTACTGACAGGAAGTAGGGGCCCCCTGACCCTTAGAGGACTGGGTTCAGTTGTGGGGCCAGCAGAACTAACAGCCACCAACAGGCAGAGAGAGCCAGAGCGAGCAGGATTCTAAAGCTCAGCCAAGGCTATGTGGGGCAAATTGCCCTCAGAATGTTTCCCTGGTCTCATATGGCTGTGCCCACGGGGGGAACAGGGGGAGGGCCAGCCAGATGTGTCAACCCAATTTAGGTCTGGTTAGAAGGAAAGAAAGTTTATGGTGAATAAAGAATTTTTATATGCCCAGGTGGAGCAAACGGTTAAGAGCTCTAATCCACCAAGAGGCTCTAATGGCAAAAAGCTTCTGTAGAGTTCACAGCCAGGACAATGCCAAAGAGCAGTCCTACTCCATCCATCCCACGGGGCTGCTGTGAGTCAGGATCAACTTGACGGCGTTAATAATGACAGCCTACGTAGATGTATACCTATACTAGATATGTACAGGGTGTGGCTGTGGGGTGCCATGCCATCGTGCCGGGTCTGACCCAGAGCAACTCTCTGCACAACAGAAAGAAACACGGCCTGGTCCTGCGCTGCCCTCACAACGGTTCCTCTGCTTGAGCGCATTGTGTTGCAGCCCCTGCGTCCACCCATCTCACGGAGGATCTTCTTCTTTTTCCTGCCTCTCTACCTTCCCATGCATGATGGCTTTCTCCAGGGACTGGTCTCCCCTGACAACATGCCCGAAGTAGGTAAGACAAAATCTCACCATCCTTGTTTCTAAGGAGCATTCTGGCGGTACTCCTTCCAAGACATATCTATGATGTTAACCCATTATTAATGGGGAGCCCCACAGGTTAGAATGGGGATGGGGCTCGCTACTCCCATAAAGAGTTACAGTTTCGGAAACCCACGGGGCAGTCCTGTCTTGTTCTGTAGGGTTGCTACAAGTTGGCATCAACTCATACGGTCACATAAGAAGGCCACATAGAGCTCCCATACAACCTTAGACTTGAGTTGAGAGTGCTCCTGGTGCAGCCATGTGGGTGATATGGCTATCAATCTTCTTGCCCATTAAGCCTTCTCATTCTTCTGGCTCTGTTCAGTTTTAGCCCTAGACATCCTGTTCCCATCTCACAAAAGGATGCTGATAGGCCTGCCTGGATTTTATGACTCAGCTGGTTCAATGGATCTCAAATTATGATGGTCCAGTGTTTCCTCTCCACCAGAATGTAGGAGCGGACCAGAAGCTCTTTTGCTGATTCAACAGCAGTGAGTTTTATTTTGTTTTATCTATTCGTTTTTCCAAGTATTTGTAAACTAAAGGTTTGTGTCTGTTTGTTGTGGAGTTTGTGTGCCATCTAATGGTTCTTTCATAACATAGCAACTTAGAGAATTTGTAGATACCGGGATCCAGTGAACATGGATGTTCTCACTAATATTTCTGAAGTGAGTACCATTGTACCCATCAATAGGCTAGACTCTGTGTTGTTGTTACTGCTACTGTTGTTGTTAGATGGCATTGAGTCAGCTCCAATTCACAACAACCCCTATGCACAACAGAACACAACACTTCCCTGTCCCGTGCCATCCTTATAAGTGTTATGTTTGCGTCCATTGCTATGGCCACTGTGTCAATCTATTCTGCATCAAGTACAAATGTTCTATGCATTTCATACATAGTTACCTAGTTGAAGACAAAAGATTAACAGGTGATCGGAATTTCAGAAACTGGTTTGGCCTCAAGACAGTTAAGTTTCTGAAACCCAGATGAGATGCCAAGAATGTGGCTTGGGAAAAGTCATGGTAACTGAGTGTGACCTGCAGGGAAAAGGGTGAAGAATGGTGTAGGAGCAGAGAATGGCATAGGATCTAGATCAGACAGCCAGCCCCATTGCTCTCACTGCAGAATCTCCAGTCGACCTAACTCAGAACCCTAGCAGCTGACTAGTAGGGAAAGCATCGTGGCCATATGGCCTTCTGGATCAATAGCAGGCGAAGCTGTGCTCTGAGCTATACCACTGTGTGATGCGCCCTGACCAATAGAAGTTTCCACAGTGATGCTAGAAATCCAAATCAATGATCGCCTCTGAAATAGGAGTGGTAATAGGGAAGATCAATGATACCTTTAAATAAATCAAGGATGGTCGCTTAACATGTCTTTATTTAATTCGCCAGTCCGGCCCTAGATGAAAAATACAGATATTGGAAAAACAAACAAAACGTAAAATTCTCTGCTGGGCAGAGTTTTCATAGTACACATTTCTCCTGTGAGGTGAGGTTCAAGCAACTTGCTCTGAGGTAATGCACCCAATGGCGTCACCTGAGAAGGTTCTTTCTGGTCAAGTGAATTGTTTTCGTAAAAGCCTCAAACCTCTTTTTTTGTTTGTTTGTTTGGTTTTGTTTTTTATTGACCGATTTAAAAAAAACAGCATGTGGCTGTGAATTTTTTTTTCCTGCTCAGGAAAAATGCTGCAGAAACTGTTGTGATGCTGAACACAGCTTACAAGGACAGTGCTATGGGGAAAACTCAAGTGTACAAGTGGTTTTCTCATTTCAAAAAAAGGTGAAACTATTGATTGATGATAAGCCTTATTCTGGACAACTTCCAGAATGGACAAAAATGTTGACTCATACAGCATTTGGAGTTCCTTGCACCAGGTCAGACGTTAATCAAGCTTTCTATTTAGAGGTTCTGAAAAGATAGTGTGACATTGTCTGACAAAAAAGGCAGATGGGGTGCATTGTGGCATGTGGGGACTGGTTTTGCCACCACAACAATGCATCTGCTCACACAGACATCTCAATGTGTCAGTTTGGGGCAAAAAGCAGCATGCCTCTCTTGCCACATGCACCTGATTCACCTGGCCTTGCTCTGTGCAACTTCTTTTTGTTTCCATGAATGAAGAGGGACATAAAAGGACAGTGATTTGATGACTTAGAAGGGGTGAAGGAAAAAAACGAGGGAGGTGCTGTCAGCTATCCAAACAGATGAGTTTGAAAAAATGTTTCCAAGAATAGACTTGCAGATATGACCAATGTATTAAGGGTAATGGGATGTACTTTGAAGGTGATAAGGTTGCTTTGCAAAAAAAAAAAAAAATTAAATATATAGCATTGAAAAAAATCCATTTGGGGGGTTATCCCCTCTTAGTCTCTAGTAAACCTAATAATTAACTAGTAGCCCTAAATACAGCTTCTGTGCCAGGTGTGGAATCTTCTCTAGAGCAGGTTAATATGGCACCAAATACATGAAATATAACCGTAGATTTGACAAATACATTTTTTTCTGTCCCAATCAGAAAGGAAGATGAATAAGCAGTTATATCCATGTGGAACAAACAACAATATTAACTCTTAATTTTCCCCAGGGCTATGTTAACTCTCCTAATCCTGTTATTCCTTGATCTAAAAAGATCAGGATTGTCTGTTCATCATGCTGAACAGAATAGTAATCCATTACTTCAATAACATCAGGATGTTTATCCACAGTGAACAAGTGGTAGCTAACACACTGGAAGTAAAACATATTCATATCTAAGGTGGGCAATAAATCCTACGAAAATTTAAGACCACCACATTGGCAAAAATTTTAGGAACCCAGAAATCAGTGGTGGGTTGGGATATTCTCTCCAAATTGAAAAAATAAATCATTGCATATTGCATCTCCTACAACAGAGAATGAAGCGCAGAGGCTGGAGGGGATCCTTAGGAAGGAGTGGCAACATATTCTTCTCTTAGACACACAAAAATCTGCAAGCTGGACCAAGAACAGGCTCAGTCAATATACAAACAGCCCTGATGTGTGGTCCATTGAATCCAGAAAACCTTAAGGCTTGGAAGTGGTCATTAGAGGAAACAAATCCAGTGTGGGATTTATGGTGGTTGCTGGGAAAATCCCAGTGCACGCCCCTGGGGCCTGGAATAAAACTAAACTACAAGAAGCAGAGAATTATAACCAACCAAACCAGACTCACTGCCATTGAGTTGGGGGGCTGGGGGTGGGTGGGGATGGGCGGGGAGGACAGCACTGGTCTGTTCCTGCACCCTATAGACAGGAAACATTGACTAGCATAATCTGAGATCCATTGAACCAACTAAGTCATACAAATCAGGCATGCCTATCAGTAGCCCATTGTGAGAGGGAAGGAGTCCGTCTAGGGTTGAAATGGAACAAAACCTGAGGGCATGAGAGGCTTAATGGGCAAGAAGCACTGATTGCCAAACATGGTTGCACCAGGAGCACCCTCAACTCAAGTCTAAGGTTGTACGGGAGTTCCCTGTGACCTTAAGGGGAAATAAAAACACTAGGCTTGGTGAATGGATTGCTCTGCTAAGTATAGCTAAGTAGAAAAGGAATGGTAGCAGCAATATAGCTACATTAAAGGATGGCTCTGAAATAGAGTGCATAGACCATCCTTCCATCTGACAGAGCTCGCACGGTGCTGCTGCTCCCGCACTGGGTGTGATTTAAGTTGAGAACAGGGGCTCGTGACCACGATCTCTTCAAAACTTTCGCTTGCCCCATTTTCCTTCTGCTCTCCTTCTGAGACTGCAATTAGGCATATATTAGGAGATTTTATATTGTCCCACATATCTTGAAGACTTTCTGAAGTTTCTTTTGTCGTTTTACGTTTGTGCATCATTTCAGATCATTCCTATAGGTCCGTTTGTGCATTTAGTGTGTCTTTATTTTGTTCTATAATACTCCTGTAAAGCCCTTCTGTAATATTTAGTACTTTCCAGAGAAATATAACAGAGGAAAAAAACATCAAAACAACTATATTCCCCATTTCTGAAACTGGCCACATGGCCACAGCTGATATTTAGAACTACCTTGTACCACCTATTTTGTATTCCTTTTGCCATCAGCCAGCACCCCACGTTGTGGTTCTTTGCCTGGTGAGCTTACCCAAACGTGAACCATAATAGTCATGTCACATTTAGATTGCTGTAGTTTTCCATTGACTTTAATCATGGGGCATAGTGGTATTAGGAGAAGTCTTAAAGAGTCTCCTGTATTCCAGACATATTATTCTTCATCTGAATTATGCACTATCAATAAAATTTCCCCTTGAGAATAAAGAGCAACCCCACCACACAATGTGGGCATTCCCTTTTTGCCTGTTGATCCAGAGGCATGAGAACTCAAGTACTTGATTTTCAAGAATTGAATTGTGAGTGGGTAACTAGATGTGATAGTGAGTGGCACCACTCTCAGCTGCACTCCTTGATTCTTGTGTCCATGAATCTGGACAATGGGAGGAAACAGCATCATATCTTGAAAAACTTTTCAAAACCTATACATCCTTCTAGAGAGCACTGTCCCAACCCTTCCAGGTCGTGTCACCTCAGTGGTGCGATAATTGTGTCTTTAGAAGCCCAAGGAAGGATGCCGTAGTAGAGATTTAGTGCTGGTCTCGGCTGCTCTCAAACCCGGTGTTCAGCAGTGGCCTTATCCAAGTCATTCTTGGTGAGTGTAAGTCTGCATTGCTGATCCCTGCGTGACCTCCACTCCTGCCACCAAGGCCACATTGTTCATGAGCCCATTGGGCAATGACAGGAAGGACTGAGAAAAGAAGGAAGCGGACTGCTATCTACAGAATGCATCATCTTCTTCACTGCATTGTTAAAAAGTGCTTTTTCCAAGGTCATGCTTTAGAAGCATTCACATGAGATGAAAAATGTCTTCATTCTTTTGGCCCATATATAGAGAGGTCTATTAAGATGCCTTCCCCATACACCTGTCACTAATTTTCCAGTCATGTTCCTTCCAAATCCCTAATCATCCAAACTGTTGGCCACAGCCCATAAATCAGTGTACATCCATACCTTTGACCAAGTCTCCCTCCAAGAAGAGTGTCACAACCACGTGCACTACCTGAAGTTCTGTCCAATGAAAAATGTCATCTTCACCACGGTCCTTCAGGAATGCTCCACTTCTGAGCCGTGCCTGCATAGAACACAGAACCACCTGTGTGCCAGGTGTGACGTTTCTTTTCCCAGTGAAATAGCCGTAAGGAAGTTCCCAGGAGGCCATACAGAAGGTGCAGACCGGGAGAAGGACGGTCATGTGACAGGAGTGGAGAGCATGGGCCTTTGGGCCACTTTCTAATGAAACGTATTTGTTCCTCAGATCCTACTGGAGCCTGATCTTGTATATACACACCACTTCCATTTAATGAAGGAGTGTTGCTGTGCATATCCATCTTATTGCTGTGTGGTGAAGATAATATCCAGTTCATGAGGAGTAGCTCAGGCCAAATGGCGATTGGTTATGCCTTCAGTGTCTACTAAGACCCAGCAAGAAGCCAAAAGCTATTTCTCAATAGGAGTAGATGCAGAGAATGACAGAGTTTACATCCAACCCCTAAGGCTTTGTGCTGTGATTCACCACTAGGGGTCTGTCAAAGACTCAAAACTGCATCTGCTGGCCACTGACACCCCAAACACCATTGGATCAGCTAGATCATATGCCCCATGCTCCAGGGTGGCTTGCACAGCAGCCTGAATCTGTTGTGGAGGTAGAGGGCATAATGCTAATTGAACTAAGTGAAGCATATAAGGACAGATACAGTATGATCACTCTTATGAGAAGACAAATACTGATAAACAAAACAACGTTTATTGGTAGTTACCAAGAGATAGTGAGGAGGGAAAGTACATTTTAGATAAAAGAGACTTGTTATTTTTCTTTTGGGGGTGGGTGGGGGTGATAGTAAAATTGGTACTGAATGTAAGTGTAGTGAGCACAGTATAATCAAAGCAAAAGTTAGTCTTCAAGAACATGTGGGTGGATACAGATATATTGGTATCTGATGGGTACAGGTGAATAAATAGGTGAAAACAGGGGTATCTATAAGTGCATGTTTGTAAAAATATGGGAGTACAGGCACTTTTGAATGTAGACACACCTTAACTAAAACCTTCCAAGATCGGTTTTCTGAGTTTGAAACCTTAGTACTATAATCTCGTGAAACAACTCAGTCAACTGGCAAAATAAAGCTCACAGAAATCATGATCCACACCCTGGTGAAGCGAGTAGTATCTAGTGCCTGAAAAAGTGTTCAAGCCACCATCTAAAACAGAATCATGAGTTTCGATGAAGAGCAAGGAGCCCTGGAGGTGTAATGGTTATGCACTGAACTGCTAACCACAAGGGCAGCAATTCAAAACTGTCAGTCATTGCAAAGGAGAAAGATGGGGTTTTCTACTCCAGTAAAGAGTTGCAGTCTCAGGAACTAACAGGGGCAGGTCTACCCAGGCCTATAAGGTTGTTCTGACTCAGCATTGACTCGATGGCATTGAGTTTTTCATTTTTGTTTTTAGCACCAGTAGCAAAACCTTAAGGAAGCAGTCAAAAATGAAGAAAAGAAACTAGTCTACATGAACCAGTACCTCCCCTATCCCTAGACAAGAAGAACTAAATAATGCCTGGCTACCACCACTGACCATTCTGACCATGGTCATCATAGATGGCCCCAGACAGAATGGGGAAAAATAGTGGGGCAGAACTCAAATTCTTATTAAAAGCAAACACATTAACAGAATAGAAGACCGAGAATGCAGGACAGGAGTGCAGTGGTGGTTATGCTTGCGAAGCTAACAGCAAAAAGACAGAGACCTCCCTGAGATGATAATCCTGATGTACCTGTTAGACCCAGAACCAAACCTACCTGCTGAGCTCAATGAGAGTGGGATAAAAAAGAAAAGATATTACCCATAGGGCTGGTGTTCTACTTAACATCCATTAGCATGTCCCCAAAAGGTCAACAATTACTCAAAAGTTTAAAAAATCGGGTTACAGGGAAACAGAGTACTACTGGAAATAGAACAAAGAGAACACAAAAAGAATGTTGACATATTAAGACAAATATAACCGATGCCACTGGACAGTTTGTATGTGAATGGTTACATGGGACTCTAACATGCTGTGCAAACTTTCACCAAAAACTCGATATTGTCTTATGTGTGTGTGTGTGTGTGTGTGTGTGTGTGTGTGTGTGTGTGTGTGTGTGTTGGGGTAGGGAGGGGTGTGTGTATGAAAGATACAGTGAAATTTCAATACAATAACAACAATATTCCTTACTAAAATAGAAAAAGTCATTACCAGTCTCATATGGAAAAAAAGAGATCCCCAAATAGTTAAAGTAATATTGAAGAAGAACAAAGAAGGATATTAAAGTCTACTACGTCACCGCTGCCATTAAAACAGGATGGTACCAGTGCGGATGGTATAGTGAGTTAGGGGTTGAGCCACACCAACTACCTCCTGGGGAGAAAGTTGAAGTCTTCTACTCCTATGAAGATTTACAGCCTCAAGAGCTCACAGGGGTAGTTTTACTTTCGAGCATAGGAACACCATGTGTTGGAATTGACTCTCTGGCAGTGAGTTCAGTTTTGTTGGTATTGGTTCAATGAGAAGATACATAGACCAGTGGGATAAAATTAAGCAGCAAGAACTAACTCCACTATTTATGTACAACTGGCTTTCAACAGTGTTCAATTTCATTCTTTGAGGGAGAAATAGTCTCTAACAAATAATGCTGGCAAAACTAGATATCTACTTTCAAGAACAATGAAACATGACCCATACCTCATACCATAAAACAAAAGCTAACTCAAAATGGTCGAAGACTTAAACACTAAACCTGAAACAATAAAGTTCACTGAAGAAAATATAAGGAGAAAACTACGGGATTTAATGATTTATAAAGATGGATAATAATAAACAAAACAACAAATGAAGAAATAGAAGACAAATTTGATAAATGGGATCTCATGGAAATTAAAAGTGTACACTAATCAAAATACTTTATCAAAGGAGTAAAAAAAAGATACAGATTGGGGGATGTGTGTGAATCTTCAGAAATACTTCTCTAGGGGCCAAACTTCTTTCAAGACAGGTCAGTTGGTTAGTATTCTTGGCCAACACAATTCAAATGCATCAATTCCTCTTCAGTCTTTCTTATTCCATGTGCAATGTTCACATGCATATGAGGCTATTGAAAATTCTGTGGCTTGGGTCAGCCACACCTTAGTCCTCAAAGTCCCCAACATCCTTGCCTTTCAGTGCTCTAAAGGGGTCTTCTGCAGCAGATGTGCCCAAGGCAATGCCTTCTTTGATCTTTTGAATGCTGTTTCCATAAGCATTGATTGTGGATCCAAGCAAGACAAAATCCTTGACAAGATCAACCTTTTCTCCATTGATCATAACGTGACCTGTTGATCCACTTGTGAGGATTTGGGGGTTTTTTACACTGAGTTGTAATCTATACGAACACATGTAATCCTTGATTGTGCCAGCTAGTGTATCAATTTCTCCTTACTCTCAGCAACTAAGGGGATGTCATCTGTATATCACTGGTTGTTAATTAGCTTTCCTTCAATATCGATGCCACGTTCTTCTTCACATATACTGGCTTCTCTGAGCATTTGTTCAGCATACAGATCGAACAAATGTAGTGAGAGGATACTACCCTGTCACGTGCCTTTCCTGATATGAAACCCACTCAATATTCCCCTGTTCTGTTCACACAATTTTGACACATGTACAAGTTCCACATGAGCACAACTAAGTGTTCTGGAATTCCCATTCTTCTCAAGGTTTCCATGGCTTGTTATGATCCACACAGTCAAATGCTTTCGCATATTCAATAAAATACAAGTAAACATCTTTCTGGTATTTTCCGCTTCAGCCAAGACCCATCTGACATCAGCAATGACAGCCCTTGTTTCATGTCCTCTTCTGAATCTGCTAGGTAGCCAGATAGGGAGTTGTCCCTCTCTGCCAAGGCGCCCCTACAGGAGGTTGCTGCGCAGAATCGGGCAAACTCAGGCAGCCATAGGAGCTGGGGGACATGCTTACATTCAGGCTCAGACCCAGGAAGGGGTGGTACACCTAGGTGGGCAGTATACCTGGATTGGCCCATCTTAGGCCAGGTGAATTTAATTCAGCCAATGGGGTTAACCAATACTGTTGGCCATGCCTCCCAAACAGGGTGGGTGGGGAGGGGGCTGAAAAACCCAGAAACTTTGAAACCTCTCTCTCTCCCAGTGGCTACTACACACTTCTCTCTCTCTCTCTCTCTCTCTCTCTCTCTCTCTCTCTCTCTCTC
>NW_022103908.1:42277496-42282222 GCF_000313985.2 Echinops telfairi | reverse complement strand
CTCTCTCTCTCTCTCTCTCTCTCTCTCTTTCTCTCTCTCTCTCCCCCTTGTGTTCCATTTACTGTAATGCCCGAAACTACTTCTATCCTTTATAAAACTCACTTGGATCACAAACCAGGCTTTGGTGTGAATTCTTTCTTGTGGAAAGCCAAGGACCAAGGTATTTTCCCACCCGGGAAATCTAATATATTCAACCTGAACCTCTGGAAGTTTCCTGTCAATGTGCTGCTGCAATTGTTGTTGGATGTTCTTCAGCAAAATTTTATTAGTATGTGACACCAGTGATACTGTTTTATAGTTTGAGCATTCTGTTCAGTCACTTTTCTTTGAAATGGGCACAAATATAGATCTCTTCCAGTCATTTGGCAAGTAGCTCTCTTCCAAATTTCCTGGCATAGATGAGTGGGTACTTCCAGTGCTTTATCATCTTATTGAAACATTGTGATTGGCATTCCATAAATTCCTGAAGCCTTGGTTTGGGCTAGTGCTTTCAGTGCAGTTTGAACATCTTCCTTCAACACCATTGATTCTTGCTCACATGCCACCTTCTGAAATAGTGAATGTCAACTAATTATTTTTGGTACACTGACTCTGTGTATTCTTTCCATCTTCTCTTGATGTTTCCTCATCAGTCAGTATTTTGCCCATAAAATCTTTCAAGATCGCAACTTGAATTTTCCTTCAGTTCTTTCCGTTTAAGCTATGCTGAGCTGCTTCTTCCCTTTCTGTGTTCTAACTCACGGTCTTTACACAGTCCATTACAATGTTTGCCTTTCTTTTCTGAAGCTCGCTTGGAAATTTTCTATTCAGCTCTCTGGCTTCATCCGTTCTTCCATTTGCTTTAGCTACTCGACGATTAAGAGCAAGTATCAGAGTCTCTTGTGACATCCACTTTCATCTTTTAGAAGCTAAAACGTCTGTTTAGAAGGCTAAACTTTCATTTCAGAGGGTACATGTTTGGACTCGGAGTGCTAGCTCTGTGTGAGGACCTTCTCTCTGTATGTCTTCTGAAGGACATGCTATGCTCTTGTCTCTTCTTTCTTGATGGTAGAGTGTTTCTCTCCCTTTATCTCTTGTAAGATAAAAGGTGACACAGGCCACACCAAAGAGAAGCTCCCTTTGCCGAGGATCAAGACTGTGAGCTGATTAAGGATGCTGTATTCCCACTCTAACCCACTCGCACATCATAACTGAGTTGATCACATCAGAACACATCATAGAGGGTTGTTGCATCATTATACAATTGTCACGTGATATTGTTAGATAACGGTTAAACCACTAAGACTCATGGCCCAGCCAAGTGGACTTATACGAGAAGACCTAAAAATGTTGGTGAAAAATTGTATGATCTTTCATCGCACTTTTCCATGGCCTATTTGAAGCCTCTTCATGTTTTGGGGTCTTCAAAACATGAAGAGGACCTAATTCAATCATCACAGCAACTGTGTGCAAATGATTAGAAACTTTTTAAAGATATATTTTATATGTATATAGATATATGCACCATAAAATCAAGCAAACTAAATGTCATTGAGTGATTCCATAGGACAGAACAGACCGGCTCCTTAGGGTCCTGGCACTGGAAATCTTTATAGGAGTAGATTTTTATATCTTTCTCCCTCAGAGTGGCCGGGGCTTTGAACTGCTGACCTTTTTGTCAGTATCCCAACATCACCAGGGTCGTTGTATATAGAGATTATATCCTAGATATATACGTATATGTATATATCATATATAGTGAAAGATATACATTTCTCAATTACCAAATGTGCATCTTCTACTTTTCTCAAGTAACTTTCTAATTTCCAGAACTGCCAGTGGTGGACTCCTGGACCCTCACTTGAAAAACTCGCTTTGCCCATCGGATGCAGGTAGAATATTTCTTTATCTTGGTTTTCATGTTTCTGATTACAAATAAAATTGAGGCACAGTTCTACACACTGAGAGCCCTATAATGGACAAACAGGCAAAACTAATATCTCAGCCTAGTGGGAGAGTCAGACATTAAAGAGGAAAAAAGGAAGTAAATATATTTCATGTTTGTTTTATGGGCAAAGGAGGACTAAAGCAAAAGGCAGTCTATGAAACACTGGGTGTGGGCATCAGGGATGGAAGTCTGAGAGAACGGGATCCCAGGTGTTCAGTTGGCAAAGGCGAGCATGGGGAAAACCCAGAAGGAAGTGAAGCGGTTAGGCCTGCAGGGAGCTGAGGGAGGTAAATCGGGCAGAAAATAAGAACAAAAGCGGGAAAACTGCCTTGGGAATTGGGAAAGCAAAGAGATCAATGTAATTGAAGGAAAGGGGAGAGATTATAAGAGATGAGGTGGGATCTTGTAGCCAGCCTCGACTGGCTCTGAGTGCCTCTGTGAACAGCTCTCATCTTTCCATGACTTCGGGCGGGGGGTTAAACTGGGGGCCCACAGAAAGACACTTCACACCATGGGACCATCCACTGTAGAACATTCTCAACGGACAACATCCAACACCATGCCACTGCTTCCGGCCCATCGTGTGGTGCCTGGCTTCTACCCCAGTCAACCTGGGAACTAGGAGGGCGTGGCCAAATGACATCATCTAACCGGTATTTGTATTGCGTCCTTGTAGCTACGGTTGAAAATCCTTTATTCGTCCTGTTGATTGTAAATATATTTTCCCAGAGAGTTGCAATTTTTAAAATGTGGTTGTGGGATTTTATTTTTAAATTTTGGGGTGTTTAATGTATGGTTTATATTAATGTCTTCCTCATCTTTCGCCCCCATACAGATTATGCTTGGTTGGATCTTTTAAAAGGAAATATTCTTCATCCTAATGGAATAGAAACATGTTACTTTATACTCTTAACAAAGCTTAAACGGTTTCCTCTACACATACCCATCCTCTGCTAAGGAGTCAAATCTGACTCAGGCAGACCCTATAGCAGGGTCCCACGTCTTTATGCGAACAGACAGCCCCCTCTTTCTCCAGTGGAGTGCCTGGTGGGATTTGAATCTGCCCACCAGGGGTTAGCAGTCCAATACTTCCCCCGCCAGGCCACCAGGACTCCGCTCCCTCAAAAAATCAGTGCTGTAAATCGTACCCTGTATATTGTTATAATAGATTGTCTCTGTTCATGTTAATGAGACATGATTACTGTAGGATGTATCGTGGGTCAACCTCTTCTGAGATATAAAAGAGATTAAACCAAGCTGGGGAGAGAAGCAATGATGGAGTAAGGTCATTATCAAGAAGCAGAGAACACTCTAACATAAAAGGAAATGGAAGTTGAAGAGAAAAAGAACTACCGCCTAAGTCAACAGAGAGGTCCTTTCCCTAGGGCCAGCATGCTAAATTCAGACTTGCAGTCTTCTAAACCATGACAAGTAAATATCTATTTGTTACAGCCACCCAAATGAACTATTTCTTTTATTCAGCACTAGAAAACTAAGCTTTTAAGCATTCTAGACTGCATTGCTGTATATATTTTGAGTTAGGGATTGATTGTATTTTCTCCATGTCATTAAATATCTCTCAACTCCACTTACCAACTCCTTCATTCATATGCAATCTGTACATATATAGCTATATATGCAAAGGGGATTATTTAAAATTTTTAAACTCATTTTTCAGTAGTTGTAGTTAGCAACAAAAAGACACAGACGTTTTGGGTTTATTTTTTTTAAGGCTCTCTAGAACTTGGTTCTCTTTAACAGTGTGGGAGCTCTTGTCCCCTCTCTTCAGATGCGAACAGAGGGAGAGCTCGAAAATAAAATACTAAAACATCACACAACTCTCCTTTAAACTTGACGAGACAGGAGTCACAGGGATGAGGGAGTCAGAGAAAGGTAAGGAAAGGGTTCTCTTGGAAAATGTCTTCCCAACTTAATTCTTGTCCCAGAGCCTTTGGGGAGAGAGACAGACTTTGGCATTTAAGGGTCTTCACATTCTCGGGAAGAGAGTGATGTAAAGCAAAACAAACAAAACCCCTAGATTAATTACCCCCAGCAATAAATAAGAATTTCATTAAGTTAAGACAGAATAGAAAAAATAAGACAAGATTCTCTAATAGCATACCGGGTAGGATGGAAGAAGGGTATGCAGACTGGCCCCGTGTAAATTTTCTCTCCATGGCTTCTTCACCGCGCCTCCAGTAGCCCAAATTCAAAAGACAATGTGGGTGGAGTAGAAACTGATAAACCTGATAAGACAGCTGTCACTGGTGACTCTCCAGTAAAAGTAGGGATTTCTTAGGCCACTGTGATTTTTTTTCTTTCTTAATATTTTTCTTGGCATATCATTCACATATCATACAATTGTTCAATTACATTAAGAAGAGTTGTGCAATTATCACCACAATTAATTTCAGAATCAGTTTTCTTCTCCTGATCATTGTTGTTAATTCCTCATTTCTCCCTGACTGCCAGACCCCTGGGTAGTAAATCCAGTTACTGTCTCTATAAACCCACCTATCCTGGATTTCATATAAAGAAAATCATATGAAACACACACAAAAAAACCAACAACGACCAGACAAAACATTGAACAATCTCAACCAAAAGAGAGCAGAAAGTATTTAAAACTTGAAACAACTTTGAAGTGAGTTAAAGGGGAGAGCAAATGACCAGAATTTACTTTTTTTTTTAAGTCATTTTATTGGGGGCTCAAACAACTCATCACAATCCATACATATATCAATTGTATAAAGCACATTTATACATTTGTACATTTGTTACCCTCATTATTCTTTTTTT
>NW_022103908.1:42246563-42276981 GCF_000313985.2 Echinops telfairi | reverse complement strand
TCTCCTCCCCAAAACCCCTCAGCAGGGGAGTGTTCAGTTGCCAACAGATGGACTCTGAGTCTCCACTTTGCACTCACCCACCTTTACAATGACATGGTTTCTTGTTCCTTGATGCCTGACACCCGATCCCTTCAACAGCTCGTGGTCACACATACTGGTTGCTTCTTCCATGTGGGCTTTGTTGCTTCTGAGCTATTGGCCGCTTGTTTATCTTTCAACCTTTAAGACCCCAGATGGTATATCTTTTGATAGCCAGGCACCATCAGCTTTCTTCACCACCTTTGCTTATGCACACCTTTGGCTTCAGTGATCGTATCAGGAAGGTGGGCACCCACTGATCTGGTTTTTAGTTCTTTGATGTCTGATAACTAGTCCCTTCTGCACCTTGTGGTCAGACAGGCTGGTGTGCTTCTCTCATGTGGACTTTGATGCTTCTCGGCTTGTTTATCTTTAAGCCTTTAAGACCCCAGATGCTATATCTTTTGATAGCCAGGCACTGTTAACTCTCTTCATCACATTTGCTTATGTGCACCTTTGTCTTCAGTGATTGTGTCAGTAGAACGGGCACCCACTGATATGATTTTAAGTTCTTTGATGTCTGATAAATGATCCCTTCTACACCTTGTGGTCAGACAGGCTGGTGTGCTTCTTCCATATGGGTTTTGATGCTTCTCAGCTAGATGGCCGCTTGTATGTCTTCAAGCCTTTAAGACCCCAGACGCTATATCTTATGATAGCCGGGCACCATCAGTTTTCTTCACCACCTTTGCTTATGTTCACATTTTTCTTCAGCAATTGATTTGGCAGAATTTACATTCTAACCTAACCACCTCTGCCCTATCAACTTCACACGGCTCTCTGATAGCAAGGCTACTCACATACCTTGACTATGGTCAGAGGAGCTTCCCTGGAAGCTGTGTGGAGCCTGCAACTGGATTTTGGGCTTCTGCTGTCATGCAGGGCCTTCTCCAAACCAGGTGTTTACAATTTAAGCTGTGATGAGGTCCCTTCCTTCAGCTTTGGGTTTTATTATTTACAGTCCTTATTGTAAATTTATAATCCTTATTATTTACAATCCTTAGATCACACAAACTAGTGTGCTTTTTCCATGCAGACTTAGTTCACACCTCACTTAGATGGCTTCTTATCGGAAGATAAGCCTTTAAGACCCCAGGTGCTATTCTTTCTGATAGCTGGGTACCAAGTAGATAGTACTTAGATGGTTCTGTTTCCTATAGGGAGCAAAACTGATGTTTTTGTTTTTCATGGGTGACTAGAATTGCACTCTTCTTGACATATAATTTCAAGATGAACTTAACCTTTCAGAGGTTTTCTTTCATAGCAAACATCTCTAATCAATTGGGTTTTCACCTTCCACAGTAATTAAATTCGGACTCTGATTGCTAACTTTCACCTAGGCTCATATGGTTGATCCGTCTGCCTATCAGCCTTGTTCTTTGCTTTCATTCCATCATAATCAAATGCCACTAACCATGTTTACTTAAAACAATGAATATACCTAATAAGCATTGCTACATTTCTTTCATTCTGCATCATAAACGGGAGCCCTGGTGTCATAGGAATCATGGTGGGCTGCTAATCACAAATCAGCTGTTTGGAACCATGGGGGAAAGATGAGGCCTTCCTCGTCCATAGAGCCGCAGGCTCTAAACCCACTGGGTCGTTCTAGCCCAGCCTACAGGGTCGCTATGAGTCAGAAAGGACTCTGTGACACTGGGAGGGTTGTTGTTGGTCTGGTTTTCAAATATATATATATATTAAATGTTCCTGCTTGGTTTTACCTTAGTGAATCTTGTTATGTCTTAATATATTTCCTGGGCAAATTGTATTTATTTTTAAATGTTTAATATAATGTGACATACTTCGGATATGAATCTTTGCATAATGAGGCTATTAGAGTTATTGGTGAATGTCTGCTTTATGCACCACTGATACAGGATTGAAACCTGAGGGTTATTTTTTTTAATCCTAGTCATTTCTTTCAGATATCTCTTGCTTAACATGACTCCTCTCCACATAGACATCTAGTGACTTCATTTGTTTGTTTGCTTGTTTTCATGCTAAATAGAATGCTAGACTTTTACTCCCAACAAGAAATGTATAGATCATATTCTTTTAAATATGTATTTTACTGTGTTTTGGTGAGAGTTTATGTAGCAAATTAGGACCCCATTAAACAATTTCTAAACATATTGTTCAATGATATTGGCTAAATATATCAACCATCATAGGTTTTTTTAAACTGATTTGCTTGATAGAGTATCCACAAATCATGCACCTCTATGGTTAAAGCGCTTTTCAAATGAGTTGTATATACATTCTCACAATCAGTTCCAATGCCCACTCCTCCTTTCCAGATTCCACCTTGATTTTCAGGGAACAATTTGAACCCCAATTTGAATTTGATTTTCAGGGAACAATTTGAGTCCTCTTGAAGTCATTCTCGTGACCCAATAGATGGTATGACTCCATATTCAGGCAGTCTGATAACTAGTAATCAGAGGAGGAAGAGCAGCCCTCAGGCCGCTGAATGAAGGTTGCAGACCACCATCACCTAACTCTTCACTACCTTCTTGCCTTCAACAGACAGAAACGGTCCAAATCGAGTAAACTTTACCTCAGAAAGGAAGGCAAACACATCTGGTGACTTGGATACGAGAGAAAAGAATTCAGGGTTTGCTATATCAAAGCCAAGAGAGAGATTAGAAAGAGCTACCGCAGATTTTTAAATGTAAAAAGAGAAACTATAAAAGCATGCTATGGGTCGAGACGGCTGTCTATAAAGTATACAGAGAACGTACTCCCTTAAAGGATGGCCGAGAGTATCACATAAAGATTAACGCATCACCTAAGAAGTAGAATAAAATCCTTCACAAGACATTGACTAGGAAAGTACCTCATAAAAATGAATCTCATAAAACAAGAACCCCAAGTTGAAATGAAATCAGCAGCAGCCTTGGGTGAGAGGAAGAATTCAGAATAAAGGAAAGTAATTGAGAAGGAAACCAGCATAATTAAAGACGTATGCTTTACTTCCACCAACACAGAGCTCGAGAGAACAGCGGTGGTGGTCAACCAAATGCGAGTGGAGGTTTGGGAGCCATTGCGCTCACTGACCAGCGCCCCTTCCTGGGAGTTGTGCGTCCCTCCAGCTGCTGTCCTTCCCTTCCCTTCTTGTCCTTTCCTTCTAAGAATGCTGCTTTGAAGGAGTGGCCTACGCTTATTGCCTCCCCTCTCTTGCCATCTTCTCACCTCTCAACCCACTACGATCTGCCTTCTACTCTGCTCGTGTGGGTGAAACTACCTTCTCAGATCACTAGTAACCTTACAGTTGTTGCTTCCAAAGTCGTGATTTTAACCCAATCTTGACTTTCACTTTCCGCAGGAGCATACCTCTCCTCAACGCTCGTCTTAAAATCCTCTCCTCCCTTCTGCTGAGAGGGGTCTTTTCCCTCCTATCACTCCCACTCTGATGGTGCTTTCTCCTTTTAAGCTTTAATGTGATAAAGAGTTTATATAACAAAACACCCACCAGCAAAACGACTTCCAAATGTATAATTAGGAAACATTGATTGCATTCATCAAGTTAATACAACTAGTCTTGATGCCCTTCTCTGAATCGTTCAACCAACAATAGCATAACTTCAGTGCCCTTTCAACAAAATCTCCTCCTTTCCTCTCCCCTCGCAGCCCTGCTGACCATGATACTCTTTGATGTCTATATATGTGTATATATTTTTTCATATAAGTGAGACCATACAATAATTGCCCTTTTGCAACTGGTTTATTTGGCTCCGCATAGTTACCAGCTTGTCCTATACATTTAACTGCATGCATTTTTCTGCCCACACCTTACAGGCTGGTGTGCTCGGACTCTCTCTTCGATCCCCTTTCTCCTTCTTCTTTGTCTCAGTAACCTAACAGGTGTGAAAGCTTTGGTGTGTGCACAGAATGAGTATTGCAAAGGGCCTATTAGAAACTCTGTGTGGGTACCTGGCTCTACAATCCTCCAAAATCAACCACAACCTTGAAACTTGCAAGTGAAATGGAGGAAAAGCTCTTATATTATGATTCACTTGCACACGATGAACAGGAACCTGATGGCACAATAGTTAAGGGCTTGGCAGCTAGCCTAAAGACCAGCGGTTTGAACCCACCAGTGGCTCCAGGGGAAGAAGACTTGGCAACCTGCGTCCTTAGCAATCACAGCTTCGCAAACCTCCGAGGACAGTTCTAGCCTGGCCTCGTGGGGCATGGTGAGTCAGATTTGACTTCCTGGCAACACAGCAATAACCCAATGGACTTCGTCTTTGCTAGAAAGGAGCCAACTGCAACAGCAGCTCAAAGGATTTGAGGGGACCATTAGGGGGGGAGGCAGACAGTTTGTGTGAATGCATGAGGAGCAACTCCAAAAAGGAGGGTGGGTTAGTCCGGGTTGACTAGAATAACAAATCCATAGACACTCATGTGTGTATAAGAAACAGCTTTTTGCAGGTACATAAAGGTGGTGAAGAAAGCTGATGGTGCCCGGCTTTCAAAAGATATAGCATCCGGGGTCTTAAAGGCTTGAAAATAAACAAGCAGCCAACTAGATGAGAAGCAACAAAGCCCACATGGAAGAAGCACCAGCCTATGTGATCATGAGGTGTTGATGGGATCAGGTATCAGGCATCAAAGATCCAGAGCAAAAAATCATAATGTGAATTAAAGGGGGGGGGGAGTGCAGAGCGGAGGCCCAAAGCCAATCTTAAAGCAACTGGACATCCCCTTACAGAAGGGTCATGGGGAGAAGACGGGCCAGTCAGGGTGCAGTATAGTACCAATGAAACATACAACTTTCCTCTGGTTCTTTAATGCTTCCTCCCTCTACCCACTATTATGACCCTAATTCTACCTTTGAAATCTGACTAGACCAGAGCATGCACATGGGTACAGATAAGAGCTTGAAACACAGGGAATACCGGACAGATAAACTCCTTGGGACCAATAATGAGAGTAGAGATACCAGGAGGGGAAGGGGAAGGTGTGGGGACAAAGGGGGAGCTGATCACAATGATCTACCTATAACCCCCTCTTAGGGGGCTGGACAACAGACAAGAGGATAAAGGGAGACATCAGACAGTGCAAGACATTAACAAATAATAATAATTTATAAATTATCAAGAGTTCATGAGGGAGGGAGGGATGGGGGCGGAGAAGAACTGATACCAAGAGCTCAAGTAGAAAGAAAATGCTTTGAAAGTGATGATGGCAACAAATGTACAAATGTGCTTGACACATGGATGGATGGATGGATGGATGAATGGATGGATGGATGGATGGATGGATGGATGGATGGATGGATGGATTGTGATAAGAGTTGTATGAGCCCCCAATAAAATGGTTTTGTTTTTTTTAAAAGAAAAAAGGAAAGAAAAGAAAACACATTATCTTTGGGGAAGAAAATAATTGTGGTGAGAAAAAAATAAATCGCAGAAACAAGAAAAAGAAAGAGCTTTATATCAAACAGTAATTGTACATTAAGAAAATATCCCAGCCCAGTCCAGATCAAGTCCATAAGTCCAATATTAGCCCATATGTCCAATACCAGTCCATAAATTCCTCTTCAGTCTCACGCAACACATGCAATGACGCTGAGTACAGAAAGATCATAGGCCAGTGGGTGGAAAGTCTTGTGGATCCAGAGGCAGTGGAAACATCTCACCGCTGGCATGGGCCTTCACGTGGCTCCTCCAGCTCCAGGGCTCTGGCTCCATCAGCGTGCCTCCATGTGGCTTGTCAGCAGGAATGTTTCGAAGGGAGGTGAAGCAGAGAGGCTCTCTGTACCTGGCCTCCCGTGAGCTATTTATCTCTGTGGCACCTCCAATGAGGTCATCAAGCTACCACCTGATTGACAGGCTAGACCCCACCCCTTCGCAAGTTGACACCAGATGATGTAACTGCCACAGAGGGGGGGCATGGACTCGGTGCCACTGGCTGGGACATTGAAAAAGAATGGAATCACCAGATGCTTCGCTGTGTCTGTTCTCAACACCTACGAAAAAGAGATCGCTGAAAAATTTGGTTTCCAAGAATGTCACCTTGTCAGAGTTCATAAAGGGTTTCTCACACGTTAAAGGTATGTGAAAATGAGCACACACCTCCTTGGAGGGGCCTGCCCCACTTGCAGCCAGCCACAGGTGCAGAGGAGGTGGCACCAGCTCTGCCTGGTTTTCCTCACCAGCAGGTCCAGGTGGCTGATGCCCAGGGTCATTCTCTCTGGAAAACCAAGAGGAACATTGAGGTTCTAAGAACATGTGGCATGGCTAAATGGACTTCAGTAGATACATACAGTGAAATGCTACGCATCACTGCCAAGTAACACAAAGACTGATACCCTCGTGACAAGGGACAGAGGGGATTTGGCTGCGTGAAGTCAGTCCATGAGACCACCGTTAGGAAAGAAAAAAACCAAATGAAGCTTTTTCATTAAAAAGTGTCGGGGGTTTAAATGGAGAGAAAATGGTTTGAGAAACGATGTACAAATGCGCTTTGTGCAATTGATGTGTGTATGGATTGGGATAACAGTTGTATGAGCCCCTAATAAAATGTTAAAAAAAAAAAAAAAGCAAAACCAGGAAAACCCCTGTTGGCATTCTCTTTCAGGTTCTGAGTGTGACGCTATGGTACAAAATCCAAAGACAAAACTGTGTCTGGGACATGGGAGAGGCATAAACTGCATGATTCATGCAGCAGTTTCTTTATATGATGCTTAATCATAGTGAGAAAGAACCCCAAATATCCATCCTTTATAGACACACATGCACACACACACAGTCACACTGGGTCTAAGAAGGGAAACAGAGGCACAATTGCCACTATCTGGGGAAGGACTGCCTGCAGGAAGCACCAATGTAATGTCTTTGTGGCATGGGGCAAGTCACTGCCCTTTCTGAATCTTGGCTTTCTTCTTTGCAAATGAGAAAACTGAACACACAAGCACTAAGATTCCTCCCAGTTCTTCGTCTTGGAAGTCTCTAACATAAATTATCAAAACAAAATCAAACTCACCTGCCATCAAAGCAATTCTCATTTATGGTAATCAATAGCGCAGGCTAGAGCTGCCCCTGTGGTTTTCGGAGAGTGGTAACTCTTCACAGGAGTAGTAAGCCTCATCTGTCTTCTGCAGAGCGGCTGGTGGTTTCAAACTGCTGACCTCGCAGCAGACCAACACGTGGTAGAGTTGGTTACACACTGGGCAGCTAACCTCAATGTCTGCAGTTCGAAACCACCAGAGTTCCTCCGGAGAAAATGAAGCTTTCTACCCCATAAAGAGCTACAGTCTCAGAAACCCCACCGGGGCAATTCTCAAACGTGGCCTATAGGGTTGCTATAGGAGTCAGAATCAACTCAATAGCAGTGAGAAACATAATTAAGCCACATAAATTCTTGGATTGGAAAAACCACATTACCTGTCTTGGCCACTAGAGAGAGGAGTGGAGCCATTTCTGAGCTGGGATTTAAATGTGTGTCTTTATTTACGATTTGGGCAGTAGAGTGCACTCCTACTCTGTGCTGAAGAGCTAACTACTTCCAAAAGAAGAACTGGGATTCTGAGCTTTCTCTTTTCCCCATCACCTGTGAGGATTAGAGAACGCTAGGGACAACTCTTCTTTCTCAAATTAACAAGAACTCATCAACAAAATTTGGGGAGATAAGGATTGCTTGTTACTTACCTACTATAGAAAACATTTTCAAAGAAATATTTAAAATAAAGATAATCTCTTTAAACCTTGTATTGGCTAATTATTAGGATGATATTCTTATAAATGTTACTTATCTGTTTTTCATTTTTAAATTACTAGAGATCCATTTATTCCATTCTCTTCAGCATTGTTTAGAATAGGGAAATATTTGAAACAGCCAAGAGTCCAAAAACATGAAAAGGTGGGAAAGAGTGCATTTTTTATAAAAGTAACAATAAGCCCCAAAATAATAATAGCTACTTAAAAATCCTAAGAGGCTTACATGTTGTTGAGTAAAAACACAAAATAAATATGGAATTAATGGATTTCATTCTTGGCTATTCGCATATTGTATTAGTCCAGGTATAGAGAAACAAACCCACAGAAACTCATATATAAGAGAGAGTTCTATATAAAGGGTAAGTGCACATCAAGAAAACATCCCAACCCAGTGATGCCCAAGTCCACAAGTCCAACATTAACACATTAACCCATATGTCCAACACCAATCCACCAAATCCTCCTCCATCTCACAAAACACACATTATGATGCTGACTGCTGGAGGAAAGCCAAGTCAGTGAATGTGTAAACATCTCAGCACTGGCAGGGGTCTCCACATGGCTGCTCCAGCACCCAGGGTTGCATCGGGGTAGGTCCATGTGGCTTCTCCTCAGAGATGTCTTGCAGGAAGTGAGCCTTGCCAGTTGAAGCAGGGAACTGGCTAAGGCAACTGCACCCTGGTCCAACCATCACAAAGCAAGAGACCCGAAAACTAGAAAGGCAAGGCTCACAGAGCCATTTATCCCTCCACCCTTCAATTAACCCCACATGTGTTTAACAGCCAGGTTGGCACAATAAACTAACCACTTCACATATACTTAAAAGATTGGAAAAAATGAGCCACATTTTGGAGAGCTTATCTTTGTTGGTAGAATCATCAGTTACTACTTTTTTCTCCCTTTATAATATCAAAGGCCTTCTGAATGCTCAACTATGGACTGACGTTCCTTTTTTTTAAAACTTGGAGTTAATACATATAACTTACCATCCCATAGTTCAGTCACATCCCGCAGGATTGTACAAACACCACCATAATTAGGTTCCAAGCATGTTTCCTTCCTGAACTCCTTGACATCAACTCCCCTTCACCTGCCCCCTCCTGCACTATACCCCCAAGAAGCCTTTCTTCTACTTGCTGTCCCTATAGAGCCACCAACCCTGGGTTTCTTTTTTATCTCAAAGTAAGTAAATAGAGGGGGTGGGGGAAATAAAGGCCCCTCGCTGCATTTTTTTCTGGTAGATATTACTGCTAGATCTTTGTACTTCTTTCTGTTCAATGAGAAAACATAAACATACACATTGTGCCATTCGTTTCTGACCTCTCCTTTAGACGCTGTGGCGACAGTCCTCTATTTCCTAAGACAGAATGTCTTCAGTTGGTTTATGATCGTGCATTCCTGAGATGAAGCCAAAATCCATCTCTGGTAACTGTCACCCATAAATTGCAGCTCAAAATGGCCACTGTGAACATGTACTGGAAGTAAAGAAAGGTCCCGACAGCACACAGAGAGAATATCTTCTACAGGAAAGAATCAAACAGCCCACGACTGACGCACAGAAGCTGAGGGATAGCTTTCCAGAGTCCGCTCTGATCCCAAGAATTTCCTTCTTCAACCTAAATCACTATCTATTTGATCGCTTAGCTAACATTCGTTGTTGTTAGTTGTCACAATCATCTCCAAATGACGGTCCCCTTCTACGTGATCGAGTAAAACGTTACCAACCCTGTACTGTCTGCATGAGCTTCACCATGTTTGATCTGTGGTTGGGGCCATTGTGTCAGCCCACCTCACTAACATCCTCTCTAAATTTTGCTAACTTTCTTCTTTATCAAAGGTAAGATTATTTTCGGGTGACTGGTCTTTCCTGGCAATGAACCCAAAGTCCTGGACGCACCACTCGTTAACATTTCAAAACCAGACACTGTGCTCGGCCCTGATAGTGAGTAATGTGCAGAGCTCCGTGTCTCCTGAGGGATCAACCTGCGACTTTAACGGCTGGGGTCCTGTGCTAGGGGAAGAGTTCACAGGGGCCCTGGGCAAACCATCAGGAGGGCATCTCCTAGGGCTTGAGGGGTAAGGACCACGCCTCAGAAGACACTGCCTGTTAGGTGTGAGTTGGAAAAGGTAAATCAGGAAAGTGGTGGGAGCGAGGACAGGGCGAGCCAAGGGCGAGGAAGGCAGTGGGTTTGGGCAGAGCCCGGAGGGCAGAGCTTGCGCTGGGAGAGAATGCGCTAAGCCCTTCGCCACCGCCTCGCCGTCCTTTGCAGCCACTTTGCAAGGTGACTTGCCGCAGCTGGCTGTTTCTGAGCCCAGACTATTTCATTGAAATGCCTCTTCTTCTTTCTCTGTCTGCCTGAACACCTAGTCCGGTGCATGGAACACAGTAAGCCGTAATGAGTTTTTGTTGGATGAGTGGAAATATGAACATCCTAACACTCGCACGATTTTATGAGCACTGACTCGAGTAGCAATGCCATCTGCTTCTATCTAAATAAGGATCTTTCATTTTCTTCCTTCTTTTTTTTTTCAGCCCAGAAGTCATTGCTCAGTGATCTCTTAGACTTTCAAGGTGACCATAAAAGTAAAATCCTCTATAACAAAAGATAAATTAGTAAGATCATCTTCATGCATTTGGACACTATTTTGCTCTTTATCTCATTATTGGCCCTTACCAACCCATGCTATAATTCTTTTCCTTTATTTGCTGTATTTCTTCCATTTCACTGGCTCTTATTTATTTGCCATTATGAGGCTGGCACAGGGCTGGAGAGTGGTTTGGTTTTCTGCATGGGGCCACTAAGCTAGAGCAGACTAGGTAGCACCTTACAAGAGTTACCATAAGCATTTGCCCATGGGGAAAGGAGCAGCACGGGATGTCGACTGCCCAGTGAGATTCTTAGAGCCCTGTTTCTCTCCCCAGAATTAGTCACTATGTGTAGTAACCTCCTGGGTAAATATATGTGTGTAATATATATACACATCCTTTTGCTGGTGTGCAGACCAGTCAGAAGGAAACCACAGGTTGTGAATTCTGTGTATAAAGGGTAGCTCCTGCCAAGAGGCATGAGGGGCTGGGGGGAGGCGGTGTTACAGAACAGAATCAAAATAATGAGTGGAAGGGAGTGAATATTTATCATCTGTATGTCCCCGATGAGTGTAAAACAGACAAAGGCCGTGTTAGTCTGGGTTGACTAGAGAAACAAATCCAGAGACACTCATATGTGTGTGATAGAGAAGTTTATATATTAAGAGAGTAATTATATATTAAGAAAACATCCCAGCTCAGTCCAGATAAAGTCCATAAGTCCTATATTAGCCCATATGTCTGCTACCAGTCTATAAATTCCTTTTCAGACCCATGCAACACAAGCAATGATGCAAAATACAGGAAGATCACAGGCCAGTGGGTGGACAGTCTTGTGGACCCAGTGGCAGTAGAAAGCATCTCCATGCTGGCATGGGTCTCCATGTGGCTCCTCCAGCTCCAGGGCTCTGGCTCCATCAGCATAGCTCCATGTGTCTTGTCAAAAGGAATGTCTCACAGAGAGAGAGTGTGTCTGGCCTCCAGTTTTTTACCTCCATCACACCTTCAGATGAGGTCTTTAAGCTGCTACCTGATGGACAGGCTAAACTCCACCCCTTCCCTCTTACTGGTCTCAAGTTGACACCAGATTATGTAATGACCATAAAGAGTTATCTGGCTTGACAGGACCCAAACCTTCCAGCTCTGTGCTCAGGACCAGGAGAGAGGTGTAAACCCTGCCCACTGCCTGGATTCAGTTCCAACCATTAGACCGATTGTCGATGTGGACAGGAGACGATCGTCTCCTCGTTCCCTCTTCATGTGGCTGCAGGACTTGAAGCATGTCCACCTGACAGCACCATCGGACAAAAAAATGCCAAACTCACTGTTGTGGAGTCTATGCTGACCCATAGGGACCCTAAACGACCTATATAACAAGGTTGCTAACATTGTACTCGCAAGCCATGTCTTTCTCCCGAGCAGAGTGGCTGGTGGTTTGGAACCGCTGACTTGTGGGTCTCGGCCCAATGGGTGAGCCCCACTGCGTCCCCAGGGCTCCTGAGCAGCACCGCCACAGCCCGATCCACAGTCTTTATATCACCACAAGCATCAGGTGCCATGAAATAGATCAGGTTGATCTTCAGAGAACTTCCGAACCAATCAACTTTAGAAAGAGAAATGAAAAGGTCCTTTAAAAAACAGCCCAAACTCAGTGCCACCGTGTCCGTGATGACTCCTCGCTGCCCCCGTGGGTTTCTGAGACTGTAGCTCTGCAGAGCAGCTGGTGGTTTTGAACCACTGAGCGTGAAGTTATCAGCCTAACCTATAACTACGATGCCACCAAGATGGGGCTTTCTACTCCGCTGAAGAGTTACCACCTTGGAAACCTACAGGGTTTTCTGCCCTGCCCTTAAGGGTTGCCATGAGTCACCATAGAATTTGGGGTTTAGGCTTTGACAGGTAGGTTCATTATTCAAATATGAGGGAAAACCAGGTACAATATTTTTGTATTAAACTTGATATAAACCAAGAGTTCAAAGTGGCTGCTGGCTGATTTAATAAACATCTCTTCTTTGTTAAAAGATATCATCTCATTATTTTAATGCTAAGGGGCACATTTTATTTTAAATTAGGACTTTCCAAATGCAGTGCCCTGTGGGGAATGAAAAGCTTGCTTTCTGTGTCTTACCAAGATTGGTTTTAGCACCAGCAAGTGTTGCGCCAGGGGAAGGTGAAGCGTATGGAGTGCTGGTGTCAGCCAGTTGCCATGCAGTATGAGAGCGTGAGGATTCCTTACCAAAGAACTTCCCACCCACAGGTGGTTGGTCACCATGAGATTGCCCTTCCCTTACCTAGTTGCTAGTTCTTTCAAACTACAAAACAAAAAACAAGAAAACCAGAAAAGAAGACCCGCTTCGAGGACGAGGCACTGCTGACGCAAACCGTGGTCCCTTCAGTCTCCTGGTGTGCATGGGAACACCGGACAATGAAGAAGGAGCAAATGTGAGTCCACCGTGAACTGCCAGAAGAATGCGCATATCTGCCGTAGAAGAAGAGCAGCCAGAATGCTCCTTCGAAGGAAGGGGGATGAGCCCGCCGTTTGGAACATGCTGTCCGGAGAGAGCAGTCCCTGGAGAAGGACGTCCTGCTTGGCAAAGCAAAGGGGGAGGGGGCGGGACGAAGGCCCTCCCTGAGATGGGCTGACACAGTGGCAGCCACCATGGGATCAGCCCAATAGTGACTGGGGAGGGTGGGGCAGGCCCGGGGAGTGTTTCCTTCTGTGGAACACAGGACCACCGTGAACGACAGCTGACTAGCCAGCACCCAACACCAAGGCTCTTTTCCTTGGACTGTGACTCATGAGGTGATGACCATGGTACGGGATGACAAATTAGGATGAATGAGCAGACATTATTATTATTACTATTAGAATAATAGAGTGCGTGTGATGGAAGACCTGTAAGATCGTGCTTCCTTTATGAATTTACCCTTGCGTTTCCACTTCCCCTTCCCTCTGATCAGAAATATGCCTCCGAATTAATGTCCTAAGAAAATGTATATTAGGACAGAAAATAAGGGACTTTTGTTTTCAAAGCATAACTTCAAAGAATTCAGAACATCTTCAGAAAAAGAGAAAACGGTGTTTCCCAAGAGTGCTGTCGTTTATTTAAAAGAACAAAAATTTAGGAAAATATAGAAACGTTGGGCAGAGGACAGAACCTCAGAATCAAAATGAAACAGCATTGTAGCATTCCCCTCTCTCCGCACTAGCAAAATGATGAGAGCCAATGAAAATCTATTGGCATCCATCGAACCAGGAAAGGCATATAACCTAAAAGTGCAGAAACTGGAGACCCTTGGGAAAGGGAGAAGATTCTGGAAGAAGAAGAAGAGGAAAGCTCAGCTTCTAACGTTGTTTCCAGCCCCACACTCCACCCAAAACAACAGCAAGCCCACTGCTGCATAGTGGCGGGGCCTCGTGCGCACCGGCTGGGACTCAGTGGAACTGCTCCGTGGGGTCCCTGAGACGGCAGACCTTTCCTGGAGCACGCAAGACTGCCTCGGAGGGGCTGGTGAGTTCTGCCTTCCAATCCTGAGAACTTCTATTAATATGTCCAAACCAATACAGAAGCACACACTGACCCTAACCGTAGTCTTTTTCCCCCCACAGTTTTTTTTTCCAATCATTTTATTAGGGGCTCATACAACTCTTATTACAGTCCATACATACATCAATTGTGTCAAGCACATTTGTATATATGTTGCCATCATCATTCTCAAAACACCTGCTTTCTACTTGAGCCCTTGGTATCAGCTCCTCATTTTTCCTTTCCCCCCAACAGTTTTATTGGCATATCATTCACATATCATACAAGTCAGTAGTTTAATCACATCAAGGGTGTTATATGATCATCACCACCATCCGTTTTAGAACATTTTCTTCATTCTTGTATGTATTGTTATTACCTCCCCACCCACCACCACCACCACCCCACCTTCCCTGCTAGACACCCAAGGAACCGCTAATCCAATGACTGCCTCTATAGATTGATCATATATCCTACATTTCATGTGCAGAAAAGTATTAAAAGACTAACAAGGATAACAAAGTAAAACAGATAAAAACCTCGAAAAGAAAACAGGATATATTAAACACTAGCACGCATTTAAATGGATCCTAAGGAAGTCCAAATGATAGGGTGCTAACTTTTAACCTGACTGAATCTGCAACCATCGGCTCTCCAGTAGTGCATTCTATCTGATTGCAAGGCTACTCACATCCCTGGTCCACGGTCAGAGGGGGTTCAGCAGGGGCTTCATGCACATGCTCCCCTCCAGTTTTGTTTGCTTGTTTGCTTCATGGGAACAACTTTAAAAATGGGTCAAAGGGCGATCCAATGATAAGATGTTACATTTTGACCTAATTACATCTGCTATAATCAACTTCACAATGCTCTGGATATCCTTAGGCGTTCCTCTTCTTGCCAGAGGCCGGTGGAGAGAGACAGAGGGGGTAAACAGAAGAAATAGGCCGAGTGAGCATTGAGGTAACTCCCCTACAGAAGTCCACATTACATGTGCGTTTGGTGCAAGTTCTGTAGACATTGGTGATTCCTGCTCTAATATATAATCCAGTGAAATGCACAAATGACAGGTGAAATTGCCATCTTTGTAAGAATAATTTGTCAATATGTAACAGAAGAGTTTGGGAAAGCACCCAGCCTTTCATGAGGCATTCTGGTTCCAGTTATGATAGAATCAAAGTTGTCCAACTTTACTGTGGTAGTTACATAATCTGGTGTCAATTTGGGACTTGAAAGGATTAAGAGTGAAGGGGTGGAGTCTAGTCTGTCAGTTGGGTCATAGCCAATGAGGCCTCTGTGTGGGCATGGTCTTCCCCTGAGGATTCTGGGAATTCCTGAATTTCCTCCTTGGAGGCAGGAGAGACTCTCTCTCACTGCTTACTCCCTGAGAGACTCTACTGACAAGACACATGGCGTTACACTGAGATAGCCTATGCCCTGGGAGCTGGAGAAACTGTGTGGATACCCCTGCCAGCGCTGAGATGCTTCTACTGCCACTGGACTCACAAGACCTTGTACCCACTGGCCTGTGATCTTCCTGCATTCATTGTCTTTGCATGTGCTTCGTGAGTCTGAAGAGGACTTTATAGATTGGTATCAGACATATGGGCTAATATCGGACTTATGGACTTGATCTGGACTGGGCTGGGATGTTTTCTCAATATTCAATTGTTCTTGTATATAAACCTCTTTCTTATACACAAATGAGTCTCCCTGAATTTGTTTCTCTAGTCTACCCGGACTAACACACTTACCCTCCTATGTGAGCAATTATGAACCTGGACAAAACCTAAGAGACAACCACTGTTCAGGCATTGGACAACAGAAAGTGCAGAGCTGTGGTCTCTAAGGGAAGTGAAACCCTTGAGGTTAGTCTTACCCAACTTCCTGTTCGGGAGCATCTTCTAAAACGCATTGTAAGTGCAGTCAAGATAATAGCAGTCTTTCTGTGAGAAGCACATAGAGATCATAGTTGAGGGCTTCTAGAGTAACTAAGAGAGGATCCCTAGTAGTGTAGTGGGCTATGCACTGGGATACTAACCACAAGTTCAGCGGTTCAAATCCACCAGCCTCTCCTTGAAAGAAAGATGAGGCTTTCTACGCCTGTAAAGATTCACAGTCTTGGAAATCCACAAGGGCAGTTCTAATCAGAATTGACTTGATGGCAGTGATTGAAGTTGAGCAAGTATCTGGAGTTTGTGAACCAGGGTGTCAGAGAGGAGGAGGCTGGGGAGCCCTGTGGTTTCCTGGTGACAACATATCAGAAGGCCTTAGGCTGTTCTGCCTATCCCAAGGCAACAGGAGGAGGAGGAGGAGGAGGAGGAGGAGAAGAAGAAGAAGAAGAAAAAGAAGAAGAAGAAGAAGAAGAAGAAGAAGAAGAAAGTTGCACAGAGAAAGGGCCTCAGAAATGTACATGCCACTTTTAGAGCATGTACTCCTGGAGCTACACCACAACCGTGGCTGTCTCAAATCTTTCCTCCCTGTGCATCAGTCTGGAATATGCATCTTTAAATAACATCATTTTCTCCAAACCTAAAAAGTGTCTAAGACCCAGTTTAACGGATACCTCCCCCCCACCCAACCCTTTTAATTCCTCGTGTCAATACTTTCCTCTGAGCGCCCCACGAATCTAAGATCTTATCAGTAAATACCTCTGTGGGAGTATCTCCCTTTCTGTATGCTGCTGCTGCTGCTCTACATGCTGTCCAATTGGCTCCAACTCATAGCAATCTTATGAACAACAGGACAAAAACACACGCGGTCGGTCCTGCACCCTGCTCACAAGTGTTCTTCTGTCAGAGCCCATTGTTGCAGCCGCTGTGTCGATCCATCTTGCCCAAGGTCTTCTTCTCTCACTGTCCCTCTACTTTACCAAGCATGCTGTTCTTCTCCAGGGACTGGGCTCTCGCAACACGTGCCAAAAATCCTTGAGACATAACTTCTCCATACTTGCTTCTCAGGAACATTCTGGCTGTACTTCTTCCAAGACAGATCTGTTCTTCGGGCAGTTCATGATACTTTCAATATTCTCCGCCAGCACCACAATGAAAATGCATCCGTTCTTCTTCAGTCTTCCTGACTCATTGTCCAAGTTTCACATACACAGGAGTCAATTAAAAATACCCAGACTGGAGTCAGGCATCCTTGCTGGCACAAACTGACATCCTTGCTTTTCAACACTTGAAAGAGGTCTTGTGCAACAGATCTTTGTATAGGAGTTGTTTTCTGTATACGTTTTACCTTCTCTTCAAGACCATACATTTCCAGAAAGTGGGGACCACATTTCTTATAACCACATTTCTCATAACTCAGCACTGTGAGCTTTTGAAATGTCTCCTTTTTGTTTGTCTCTACTCGGACAGGAAAGGTGATGTGGAGTTCTTAGCTGCCCCCAGGAGGACAAATCAATATCCGTTAAATGTATTTTCCCCAGCCAGGACTCAGTTAACAAGGCGCACGTGTTTTACCATTTTGAAGGAAATCAATTGTGTGGAGGAGTTCTCAGAATAAGATGGTAGGTTGTTAGGGACCCTGAGGGGAGGGCTTGGGAAATTACAGAGCCGCTTGGGAGTGTTAAAAGCGAAGAAAGGGATAGGCTATCTGAGCGCAGCAAAGAGGGCAATAATGGAGAGTTCTTTAAGGGACAGACCAGGAGACCAGTGAGCATTTGAGGAAATGGGAAACACTAGGGGCTGATTGGGGCTATGCCAGAGTGCTGGTGGCACAGTTGGATAAACATTAGGCTGATAACCCTGAGATCGGCTGTTCAAACCCACCAGCCACTCCACAGAAGAAAGGTGAGACTGTATGCTCTTGTAAAAGTTGACAGTCTAGGAAACCCTAAGACGCCACTCTTCCCTCCGTATAGGGTCATGATGAGATGACATTGACTCAATGGAAACGTGTTTACTTTGGGGTGCCTGTCAGGGATGACTGGCATAGGTTCTGAGGCCACTGGAACCCAGGGAAGAGCATGAATGGAAGGTGCATTGTGACAATGGGGATCCCACACAGCGGCCTTCCTTCAGACAACCCCACTGGCTGGTTCTCCCACCCGAGCCACTAACATGTCCTGTTCCTTGACCAGTGGTTATCACAAACAGTTAGTAATAACTATAGTGGGTGGGCTGGCGTAGCAGCAGTGACAATAGTGGACCCGTGGGCATTGATCTCTGCTGCTGTGGGAACCTCCAAGTTCAGATAGGAAATGTTCCTTGGAGCTGGATGGCCAGATAGCATAAATTCTCCTGCCGCGTCCCTGCAGCTGCGGAGTTCAGTCCCATTATAGTTACCTGAGCTTGTATATAAATAACATTAGGGGGAAATTGCATCTTTGCCCTATTTATCTATTGCGATAATTGCCTTTTAGAAACAAGTTAATATCCTTATAATGTTCTTTCTCTTTTAGGTTGGTTGATCAAGCTAGACTATTTTAGTCATAATTTTTAAGAAAAAATTAGATTTTGGTTTCTACTTGGGGCTAATGTTACCTGTGGTTCTAATCTGTTTGATTTTGTTCACAGTTATATATGTTTGATTTATTGATTTTCTAACTCTTTTAATTACTTAGTTAGGTATTCCAGGCAGGACTTGCTTTTCTTTTTAAATGTGACATTAATGCACCACATTTCATACTTCTTACTGCTTTTTCTTCTATCTAGTATGGTTTCTGGTTTTATCTCTGGGATATACATCATCTGCTGATAGTTCTTTAGGATGCATCTTATTTGCGCCTACGCAGTAGTCCAATGCATGCTCTTCTGGTTTGTATGTGGTCTTTCCTGTGTTTTGTTTTACTTTATTTTTCCCTGCTGGTATTTGATGCTGCCTGGTGACCAGTGAAGATTCATAGTCTATGTGTTTCCTCTTCCAGTCAGTTGGCCAATGAGCTGTCTTTCCTATGTCCTGGCATGGAGGAGTGAGCACGCTCAGAGCTTCATCGCTTGTTGAAACATTTCAATGGGTATTCCATCCATTCTTGGCACCTTGCTTTGGCGAATGCTTTCAGGGCATCTTGGACTTCTTCCTTCAGCACCATTGGTTCTTGTTCATATGCTGCCCCTCGAAATGCTTGAATGTTGACTAGTTCTTTCTGGTCTAGTGACTCTCTGTATTCTTTCCATCTCCTTTCGATACTTCCAGCATCATTCAGTATTTTGTCCATAACTCAAAACCAAACTCAGTGCCATCAAGTCAACGAAGTCACAGTGCGCCTGGAGGAGAGTAGAACTGCCCCTGTGTGGTCCCGAGACTCTGATGCTATGGGAGTAGAAAGCCCCGGTTTTCTTCCTCACAGGGCTGAAGGTCTTGACTACTGACCTTGTGGATCACAGCCCAACACTTAATTACTATGCCACCCGGGATCCATTTTGTCCATGTAATCTTTTTTTAAAAATTCAATTTCCTTATGATTTATTATCGGTAAAAGTTTGGTTTGTATACTTTTTTTAAAATCAATTTATTGAGGCTCATACAATTCATCACAATACATAGATCAATTGTGTAAAGCACATCTATACATTTGTTGCCCTCATTATTCTTACAGTATTGCAACTGAGGCTTGATTTTTTTTTTTTAAGTGTTGAAAAGCAAAGAGGTTACTTTCAAGAAGGACTAAGGTGTGCCTCACTCAAGCCGTGGTACTTCCAACCACCTCCTATGCACGTGGGAGCTGGACACGGAATAAGGAAGGCTGAGCAGCAATCGATGCATTTGGATTACAGTACTGGGAAAGAATATTGAGAGTCCCGTGGACTGCCAAGAGCACAAGCACACCCGTCTTGGAGGAAGGACAGCCAGAATGCTCATGGAGGCAAAAGTGGTGAGACCTTGACTTTGGTTCTGTTCCAGGAGCAGAGCAGCCCAAGAAGAATGACCTCGTGTTTGGTAACGTGGAGGCACATCATCAATGAGGAAGGTCCTGGGAATTACAAACAATTGCGAGGCTGGTGCAGGACTAGACGATGGTTGTCCTGTTTTTCGTGGGTCACTTTGAGGTGGAATCGACTAGACAGCACCTGACGACCACAACGGCCTGTGATCCTGTGAGTTCATGTAGGGTGGTCCCTTCTGCGACGATGGGTTCCTTCTTGGAAAAGGTCCCACGTGACAAATAGGAAAACAGAAGTGTTTGTGGGCATTCTCTCTGCACGCCACATCACCAATTCTCTACATATCATCAGATGTTCCGCACGTTGACATCCTTGACTAATGTAACTCGTAGAAAAATCCATGCGTCCCATTTCTGTTGAATGGTTCCTGTAATTCAACCATGAGAAATGAATTCTCTGAAATGTTTCAGTGTTTTTCTCTTTATTTCTGTGAGGGATTGACTTGTGTCCTCCCACCTCATCGCCAAATACGTGTTGGGATCCTAACTCATATCTGTGAATATCATCCTGTTTGCAAAGAACATCATCTTTGTCAGGTGAACGAGGCCATGTCAGTGCAGAATATGCCCTAATGCTAATCAATACTGATTAATAAAATGATCAGATGAGAGGCAGAAGAAGGGATCTAAAATTGATGGTGAGGAGGGACTAGTGTTCCTGGTCGTGTTTAATCAATTGTAATGTCTCTGAGAAGAAATATTGAGAGGTGGACAATGGGTAAACATGAGAGTGGGGCAGGAGAAAAGAAAAATAAAAAGTGGAAAGACAAAAAGAGTAAAAGTTATGTATAGGAATAAACATAGATATGTGAATATGTAAATATACAAAGATAGGTGTATTTTTCTATGTATGTATATATGTGTCAATACAACAAGGAAGCAGATCACCTTTGGGCCTCTACTTAAATGTTACCTCAGTACAAGAACAGGTTGTTCTAATAACGTGTCAATTCCAACACAATTGTTGAAGAAAAAATGGGTACATAGCAAATGTGGTGAAGAAATCTAATGGTGCCTGGCTATTAAAAGATAAAGTGTCTGGGGTTGTAAAGGTTTGAAGGTAAACAAGCAGTCATCTAGCACAGAAGCAACAAAGCCCACATGGAAGAAGCACACCAGCCTGTGTGATCATGAGGTGCGAAGGAATCAGGTATCAGGCATCAAAGAACAAAACATTATATCATTATGAATGAGCGGGAGTGCAGATTGGGGACCCAAGATCCATCTGTAGGCAACTGGACATCCCCTTACAGAAGGGTCATGGGGAGGAGATGAGTCAGTTAGGGTGTAGGGTAGCAACGATGAAACATACAACTTTCCTCTAGTTCCTAAATGCTTTCTACCTCGCCCCCCACCCCCCAGGCACTATCATGATCCCAATTCTACCTTACAATACTGGCTAGACCAGAGGATGTACACTGGTACAGATAGGAACTGGAAATACAGGGTATCTAGGACAGATGATCCCTTCAGGACAAGTGCTGAGAGTGGCGATACTGGGATGGTGGAGGGAGGGTGGGGAGGAAAAGGGGAACCAATTACAAGGATCTACATATAACCTCCTCCTGGGGGATGGACAACAGAAAAGTGGGTGAAAGGAGACGTCAGACAGTGTAAGAAATGACAAAATTATAATAATTTATAAATTATCAAGGGTGAGGGAGGGAGGAGAGGAAGGGGAAAAAATGAGGAGCTGATACCAAGGGCTCAAGTAGAAAGCAAATGTTTTGAGAATGATGATGGCAAAAAATGTACAAATGTGCTTGACACATGGATGTATGTATGGATTGTGATAAGAGTTGTATGAGGCCCTAATAAAATGATTTTTTTAAAGAGTGTTTTGACCAACATGTAGATAAGAAAGGGGTGATGGGTTGCCATCCTAAGCAGCTCAAGAAAATGCTATCAAATCAATCACCATGAAAAAATAGAGAGAATAACTTTTATAACACAAGAAAAGAAGTAGAAACAATGTCTGGGAGGTGGGGGTAATGGGTATTTTTGCCCCCAAAAGCTCAGAAATTCACCAGGGCCACTCCTGAAGGGACCCTCTAAGGGCCACACTGGGCAAGTCCCAGGAGAGAAAGACAAACAGGAACAGTCATGGAGGCACCCCAGGGTGCCATAGGAAACAAGCAAACAAACATTATGGGGAAGCCACACCGTACAAGCACGCTTTGCCTGGGTTGGCATGCTTACGATAGAATTGTAAGAGCAAGCAGAAGATCACTTAGGTTCAAAAAAATAATAGGGAAGGATTGGGATTTGAGATCGTGTTTTGCTAAACATCCTACGGCTTTATCTGCAGCCTTGATTGTCTTCTCAGACAAGGCTGTAGTCTGTCATGGGAGCATATTGCCAGGCCTTTCTTCTGCCTTGCCACCTAGTGGGTAGTCATGGGCAAGCCACTGGGACGCCCAGGGAACCTAGGGAATGTAGGCAAATACATTAATTCAAAGGACTAGGCCTCTTTCCAGCCAACCGAAACCACTGCCATCGAGTCCAGTCTGACTCACAGCGATCCTCTATGGGGCTTCCAAAGCTGTACGCCTTGAGAGGAGCTGCCAGCCTCCTCTTTCTCCTGAAGAGTAGACTTTCCTGACAGTGCCACCAGGGCTCCTGAGGCCCCCTTTAGGGGCGGAAAAATAAAGCCTTGAGAAGCTTTAATGATAGGTGTATTAGTCTAGGTACTTTGGAGAAACAAATCCACAGCGACTCGTGTATAAGAGAGTTTTATGTAAAGAAAGTGTGCATCACGAAAACATCCCAACCCAATGCTGCCCAAGCCCACAAGTCCAACATTAACCCATTAACCCAACACCAGTCCACAAAGTCCTCCACCTCACAAAACAGAGGCAATGATGCCGACTGCAGGAGGAAAGCTGAGTCCGTGAACGAACAAGCATCTCAGCACCAGCAGGGGTCTCCACACAGCTGCTCCAGCACCCAGGGCTGCATCAGGATAGGTCCATGTAGCTTCTCCTTGGGGATGCCTTGTAGGAAGTCAGTCTTGCAAGCTGAAGCAGGGAACTGCTAAGGCAGCTGCACCCTGGTGCGACCATCACAAAGCAAGAGACCTGAGAGTTAGAAAGGTGAGGCTCACCACCCATTTATCCCTCCGCCTTTCAACCAGCCCCACATGTGATTATCGGCCAGGCTGGCACAATTAACTAACTCAATAGGCTATGTACTATTCTCAGTCCTCAAGGCATTTAAAGTCCCCAGTGCTTGGACCCCATCGGAGAACAAATAGATCAGGTCTCAGGATGTGAGGACCAGCTCCCCAGAGAGTCTGCTCGGCTTGACGTCATCCAGGCAGGCTCACTGACGTCGACTTTGGAGCTCTGACTTTGGCGTTAACTGCTGGGGACATCCTTCTGGGTTTGTGGGGCAGTCACATACCGCTGGAATAAGCGGTAGGGAAGGACTACAGACCCCCTGGGATGATGAAGCAGAGAGGGGTGTGGAGAGGGTGTCCAGCCGAGAGTGACTGTCCACCGCGGCTGTGGCTCTGCCTGATGAAGCCCCTCTTCCTCAACAGGACCACCTTTGATGGTCAACGGCTTCTGCCAAACCGAGGATTTGAAAAAGGGATTGGATTTTTTTCCCCCCAGAAAGCCTTTTCTCCTCTTTTTCTTTCCTTTATGACTTCTTACAAGGGTGGAGGTTATTTTGTTCTTTGACAAAGTCCAAGGCAGTCAGTAAACTTGGTAAACTGCACAACTGTCTGGATCATGGAAATTAAGTTCTCGGCTTTCTGCTTCATCTCTTTCCCAAAGTCTTTAAGTCTCTTCTCTGTCACCTTTGTTCTGCGGTTAATGGCTGCCCGTTTGCATCTGATGGTCTAATTGCATCACGTCGATCACATATTAAGAAATGAATTCTAAAAGAAAAGAAAGAAACGAATTCTCCAGAGCTCTGCAGTGGAAGAGGTGAGAGCATCCGTGTCCTGAGCTAGCTGAGTGACCTGGGACAAAACTCACCTCTCTGGGAGCCTCTTTCCTTCGCTGGGCAAGTGGGTGGGTGGTTGATTTGGCCCCGCTAAGTACGAAGTGAAGATGTGGGGAGAGGAAGGCTCTGCTTCCTGCTGGGCTCACCTGGGCTGGATGTCCTCTTACATCTGCGTCTGGAAAGCCTGCGACAACAAGCCTGGTGTCTTCCTTTCATTGTCTGCCCGTTTGCTCCTCTTCCTGTATCACCGCTTCATTCTGATTCTCAAAAAAGCTGTGAGACAGCCTCACAAATACTAATTATGGCGAGATTGGAGCTGAAACACCTACACACGTGACAAAACCATCCTCTATCAACATAGCATCAGCGGCAGCACTGGTCTGTGGTATGTGCAGAAGGAAACACACGATTCAGCAAGTGTCAACGTTCGGATCAGAGGAAGTCAGCAAAGAGCTTCAGCCTTGAAAGCGCGTTTTGCTTCGTAGGTATGTGCATACAAGTAACCTGGGCTTACAAAAAGCGCTTTTGTTACAACTATCAAAAAATTGAAATAAACTAACTGCCATCGATGGATTCTGATGCACAGCCGCTCTACAGGACAGAACTCCCCCTTGGAGTTCTAAAGCAGTAATTTTTTTTCTTCTTTTTAAAATAATTTTATTGGGGGCTCATACAGCTCTTATCACAATCCATACATCCATCTATTGTGTCAAGCACAGTTGTACATTTGTTGCCATCATCATTCTCAAAACATTTTCTTTCTACTTGAGCCCTTGGTCTTAACTCCTCATTTTCCCCCTCCCTACTCGCCTGCCCTCCCTCACGAACCCTTGGTGATTTATAAATTGTTATTATTTTGTCAGGCAGTCAATATTTTAGGGAAGCAGAAAGCCCTGTCTTTCTACTGTGGAGAGGCTGGTGAGTTTGAACTGCTGTCCTTGCATGGCACTACGAGGACCCTATAACTCACCAGAGGACCATCTTTAGAAAGCCCACAGATGCCTGCTGATGGGTGGTGCACACATTGTATGCAACAGCGGCTCTCAACCTTTGGGGGTTGAGCGACCCTTTCACAGGAGTCGCCCGATTCATAACAGTAGCAAAATTACAGTTATGAAGTAGCAACGAAAATAATTTTATGGTTGGGGGGTCACCACAACATGAGGAACTGTGTTAAAGGGTCAAGGCACTAGGAAGGTTGAGAACCACTGGTATACAGAGTCATTTAGATGCCACCTCCTCCGGCAGTCCCACCTAGTGCGTGCAGTCTGCGCATACTGCACCCCACTAGGAAAGTCACTAATACCCCCTGAGTTAGTGTCTTTGTGCACTAACTCAGATCTTGCCTACCCTTGAACTTGAACAGGAGCTATCAGTTGGATGATTCTTGTGGCTGGTCTAAAACAGTCTTCTTTCTCTTCTTGGTGGCTCTTCTGAGAACACCCGAACAATGCCCCTTCAACCTCAAGCCATTGCTTTGTCCTTCGTACCTTTAACTGCATCGTATCCTCATCATCTGGTACTAGCAGTGTAACACATCATTTATAACCAAGGGATAGTGGGCCACGTAAGCCTGCCTACAACTCAGCCCCGCCCAGGACTGGTGGGGAGGGGATCATTCTTCGTCCTTCTGCTAGTTGTCTTTGGGTGTCTCAGGTCCTGCCTGTCAGAGGCCTGCAGGTGGTGTGAGGGGAAGTGAGCAGGAGCAGCAGCTGCTCCGCAGTGAATCCCGCAGCTCCCGCCAGAGCAGTCGGATCATCCCAACTCTCTGGCCCGCACTGACCAGTGGGCTCAGGGAGAACATAAGCTCTGCATGTTGTCAAGTCAGTGGGGAGGCCTGGCCGCCGCGTGCACAGCAGGGCACTCCCACCACCCTCACAATCACTGCTGTGGTGGCACCTGCTGTCGTGGCACTGCGCCAGCCCGGCTCATCCCGTCTTCCTGTTTCTCACTGACCTCTGCTTTTTAAAAAAAATCATATTATTGGGCGCTCTTACAACTCTTATAACAATCCATACATCCATTGTATCAAGCCTGTTTGTACATATATTGCCATCATCATTTTCTAAACATTTACTTCTATTTGAGCCCTTGGTCTCAGCTCCTCTCTCTTCCCTCCCTCCACCCCTTCCCACCCTCGCGACCCCTTGATAAATTACAAATTATTATTGTTTTCATATATTACATCTACCACTGTCTCCCTTCACCCACATTTCTGTTGTTCATCCCCCCTGGTGGGGAGGGGATTATGCATCAATCATTGTGATTAGTTCCACTTTCTTCCCCTCCTCCCCCCACTTTCTCCCTACCCCCCTGATATGGCTACTCCCATTTCTGTTCCTGAAGGGCTTATTTGACCTGGATTCCATGTGTCATGAGCTCTTATCTGTACCAGTCTTATCTGCTCCGGTCTAGCCAGAACTGAAAGGCAGGACTGTGGTCATGATAGGGGTGGGGTGGGGCGGAGGGGGGAGAGGAAGCCTCAAGGAACCAGAGGAATATTGTGTGCTTCATCAGTGTTATACTGGGCCCTGATTGACTCATCCCTTCCTTGTGACCCTTCTGTGAGGGGATGTCCCATTGTGTACAGATGGGTTTTGTGACCCTCTGCTTTATCAGGTGTGATGTCCTTCACCAGGAACTGGTTCTGCTGATAAGGTGGACAGAGTCTCAGGAGCCTCCCTTTGAAGGAACATTCTGGTTGTACTCCTTCCAAGACAGATGTGTTGTTTCTCTACCGCCTCATGTATCCACTGTTCCCTGTCAGCACTATAACTCAAATGTATTTCTTCAATTGCCCTTCGTCTTTGTTTGCCTACACATTCCAGGGGTGGGGTGGGGTTAGTAGCTCTTCGTCTCCACATTCTATCTAGGGCCACCCCTGTGAATGTTGGCTGGTTTGAGCCACACCTGCATCCATTGCCCCTAAGTTTGACAGTGGCGCTGCTCTACAAGCTCTGGCCTCTTCCTTCTGATAGCACGGACTCCATGTCCTGCTCCAGGGTGGGAACGTGACTCAGGCCAGCTCAACCAAAGCCCTGCATTGCTCTGGACTCCGTGCTTGGTTTGGGCATCATGCCACACCTAACACTATACTCCCACGCTCCTTGGTCACCTGAGCCTCAACGCTCTTTGTTCTCACCAGCAGGTTGGGGTCAGGTTCCCTGTCACCTGCAGCCATCACAGGTGGATGACTCATCCATACAATGCCCAGTCCTTGCAAGGTGTGCCTGGGTGTGGCCGCTGCCAAGAATTCGTGGGCCTTGCATGTGGGCCTCAGGTGTCTGTACAGCAACTTGGACTAGAGGTTTCTTGGAAGTAAAAAGGCATTGGGAAGACATGGGTAGAGAGGATGTGCCGTCCCTCTTTCTGCACAGAGGTCCACAAGAAGCCGTTTTCACTACGGAGTCTCCTCTTGCAATTTTTACTCCACGTCTCGACTAACCCAACTACCACGGAAGTTTGCCATGGCCGCTCAAGCATGGGATAAATGGGCCCTGTAGTCACAGGACTATTTGAAATGCCCAAATTATGGAAGTAACCTAAATGCCCATCCATGGAAGGTGGGTAAATGAATGTTGGCACTTGCACACAATAGAATACTCTCCAAGGGTAAAGAATAACGATGAATCTGCAAAGCATCTCAAAACCTGGATGAACTTGGGGGACGTGATGAGGCATGAAATCTGTCAATCACAAAAAGACAATTAAGGGGGTGAGGGAGACCACTGTTGTAAAACTCAAGAAAAGGTTTTCACCCTAAAGGAAACATCTCTGAAGTGTTGTGAGATGTGATCAAGTGGGTTCTGAGCCCTAGTGACCCCATGCACACCGGAACGGAGCACTGCCCAGTCCTGCGCCCCCTCACAATTGTCCCGGTGCTTGATTTCATCGTGGCAGCCACTGTGTCCATCGTGTGGTTGAGGACTTTCCTCTCATTCACTGCCCCTCGATTTTACCAAGCATCCTATCCTCGGGGACTGGTCTCTGCTGACAACACGTCCAAAGTCTCTCCATCCTTGCCTCGAAGGAGCCTTCTGACGGCGCTTTGTCCAAGACACACTTGTTTGTCCTTTTGGCAGTCTGTTGTGCTTTCAGTAGTCGCCGCCATCACCACAACCCAATTCATGAACTCTATGAACAGATGCCTGGATAGACATAGACGTCAGACTAAACAGGCGTGGGAGAGAAAATGGGAGTAGAGCCTCAACTACCTTTGGGTTTGTTAGAGGATCATTCTACCTGTGTATCTGCCTCTGCTGCAAATATATCCATGCATGCGATGGAGCTTACAATGAGTAAACATCGGAGAGAATGAGTCTCTAGGCCTGGGGCTCAGGACCTGCTTGGGGAACACCAAGGTCAAGCGGCATAACACAGTTCACAGACAAAATCTTCTGCACCCTGCTTTGGTGAGTCGCAGCTGGGGCCTTAAAGGGTCATGAGCAGCCATCTAAGGCATTACCACTGGTCTCTTCCTGTTGGGCGGAGAGAAGAGGGATGAAGATAGAGAGACATAAAAACAATCAGTCCAATAGACTGATGGGCCGTGTAAACACAAGTCACCAGGGTCCTGAGACTAGGATACCTAGATCAGTGATTCTCAACCTGTGGGTCGCAACCCCTTTTGGGGGGTCGAACGACCCTTTCACAGGGGTCCCCTAAGACCATCGGTAAACACATAGGAACTGAAACACTGTTCCTCTATCCATCTCCAGGCCGGTCCACCCACATGTAGATATGCCCACATAGGAGTACCCAGTGTGAAGACTGTTACCCGTGGTACACCATGCTTCAAGACAAAATTGCATTTATTTGTCATTAGAAGTAAATATTTCACAATATATAATTACATATTGTTTTGTGAATAATCACTATGATTTCATGATATTCAATGTGTAACACTGAAAATACATCCTGCCTTTCAGATACTTACATGACGATTCACAACAGTAGGAACATTACAGCAATGAAAATAATGTCATGACTGGGGGTCCCCATAGCAGGAGAACCTGTGTGAAAGGGTCTCGCCATGAGGAAGGCGGAGAACCACTGCCCTAGATGGTGCCCAGCCCTCACTACCGCCTGCTCTGAAAGCACCCTGGGAGAGGTCCCTGCTGAAGGCAGAGAAACACGTGAAACAAAACTCAAACTTAAAAAAAAAAAAGACATCAGGCTTGCTGTTCAGATGGAAACTAGTTAAACAACACCTCACCCCCACCCCCCAACCTGTGGCCTGCGTTACGTGTAAGGTCTGGAACGGAACCCACCCCCATCAATGAATTTTTAGCCACACAACAGACAAGCTGAAAAGAGGAGCAATGACGCTAGTAAACTGCTTACAACTTGGACGAATAACCACTTTAGATCAAAGGGGCAGCATTCACCCAAGACAAGGTTGGAAGGGCCAGGACAGAAGGACCCACAGGGAGGAGGTCACCGTCCCATGCAGGTGGGGGCGTGCCAAATCTGCCCCATGGCCCTTCATCCAGTGCACAATACAAAGTGGGGGTTAAAGTGAAGGAAATTACGAATGGGGTGGGTGAAGGCGCAGCTCTTCTGCCCTGACCATCAGTGAAGGCAGCATGGGACCAGCAGGGATGACAGACACATGGCGCCTCTGAGCCCCCATGCTGGCTGCACTCCCTTGCAATCTGCTCTTTCTGTAAAGCTGTTTTTCTGTGCCGTTATTAAAGGCAGCCTTATAGTCACTGAGCCACTTGTCGAGTCCAGTCTAGACTCAGCCCGGCTCTTCCTCAAGACCCCGATTTCTGTGATCTGCTTTCTTCCTCACCTCCTTCTGCAGCCCGTGTGTGTGGGTACCGGGTCAGCTCGTGCACAATTGCACGTGCACAATTGCACTGTGTCGGGACTCCCCAGACGCTCGTCGGCCAGGTTCTTGAGGATCCCCTTCACCAGGTTATGGTGACCAGATTTAAAGCGGGACACTATTGACAAGCCCACAGCTAGGGTCCAGGGACCCTACCCTTCCCTCTGCGGGGGGGAGTTCCTTTTCCAGGCCTGCCTCCCCCTCTTGGCGTCCGCAGCCCTCCGCAGAGAGGCTTTCCCTGACTACACCGGCAGTTCCCTTGCGTCTTCCTGATGTGTTTCCATAGCATTCAGCCCCGTGGGACGTGGTCCTGTGTTTTTGCCATCTGCTCCCCCGTCACGGGACGCACAGAGCCCGCACAGCTAGCCCTCTGAGGACAAGGAGTCTGCCTTTTGTTTGGGCTCCAGGTCCTCATCCTTGCGCATCCAGGAGGACCCCGGGCCGCCTGGACCCATCCCGGGCCGTGCTGGGCGCCCGGGCCGCGGGCCTGAAAGGTGGAGGCCCGCGACCGTCCGGAATGCCTCGGAGCACAAGGCTTGGGGAACCACTTCGGAAAGTCATCCACCGAAAATCCCAAGCAGCGCAGTTTCGATCGGACACACGTGCGCTTGCGCGGACTGGGACTCCAATGGGAGGCAACAGGTTGCCTTGGGGCGGACTTGCCTGGAGTGAGCAGCGGAAATCGGAGGAAAATGGGACGATATCGACTTCTACCACTCGATGGCAGCACGCGTCCAGCCAACCCGAGGCCCTGGGCGTTGGCCTGTCACCTGCCCACTGAGGAAGCGAGGACTTGGAGAAATTGTCCAACCATAAGTCAGGGCGGGGGGA
>NW_022103908.1:42215572-42246384 GCF_000313985.2 Echinops telfairi | reverse complement strand
CACACACACACACACACACACACAAACACACACACACACACACACACACACACGAATAGTCTTTCAAAATACTAGGCGCCGCTTTAAAACGGCTATAAACAACTCAAAAGAAAAGATGCCTTTATTTCGGGGAGGGGAGGATAGAGACGGTGCTTGGAGAGGAAGTAGGGTAGGGCTGGAGTGTTAAGACATATGTCCCTGAATTTACTGATGGAGGTTACAAGTTGGGCGGAGATGTGCATAAACCAATTCAAACCCACCAGCAGCTCCGGGAGAAAAACTGGGCTTTCAACTCCCTTCAGCAATTATGGTCTCAGAAACCGGTCACTATGAGTCAGCATTGGCTCATTGACAGCGGGTGACTTTATTGATCAGTTACTATGACTCGCCATGTTGCTAGGTCTAATTAGGAATGAGGAACAAAGGTCACACACTCATTGCCACAAATAATGGCTGTAAGAACAACTACAACAACAATAAATTACTACTGACAAGCCCTTCCTGTTTTATGTGTTTTTCCCATGTGTTTGGGACGGCAACACAAGTATATGTGCCTACAGCAATCAAGTGCTAAGATTCGGTTATGTTTCCCAGCTAAAAACTGAGCAGTATAGAACAGGGCAAAGAACAAACGGCTTTGAGAAGGAGGACCTGTGTTCAAGTCCTGCTTGGGGTCTGAGTCACTTCACCTCTGAGATCCTGACTTCAGCTCATGGCAGGGTTTGATTTGTATTGGCAGAATAAAGGGATTCATTTATAAAGTGGGCCTGAGGGTTATAAAGCTAGCCTTGGTGGCTGTGTGGATTGAGCGGGAAAATGAATTCACGGGGTCTTTGTAATTCATAAAGCACCGTGATACCTTATGGCAGTGGTTCTCAACCTTCCTAATGCTGTGACCCTTTAAGACAGTTCCTCATGTTGTTCCTCAATTATTTCTGTTGCTGTGTTAGTCTGAGTAGACTAGAGAAACAAATCCATGGACACACATATGTGTATAAGAAAGAGATTTATATATAAGAGCAATTGAACATGGAGAAAACATCCCAGCCCAGTCCAGATCAAGTCCATAAGTCTGATGTTAGTCCATATTTCTGATATCAATCTATAAAGTCCTCTTCAGACTCACAAAACACATGCAATGATGCTGAATGCAGACCACAGGCCAGTGGGTAGAAAGTCTTTGGATCCAGTGTTATTGGAAACATCTCAGTGCTGGCAGGGGTCTCTCTGTGGCTTCTCCGGCTTCCAAGGTCTGGTTGCGTCCATGTGGCTTGTCTTCTGCAATGTCTCCCAGAAAGTAGCAGAGAGAGAAAGAGAAGTGTCTTCTGTCTCCAAGGAGGAAGTACCAGATTTCCCAGAATTATCAGGAGAAGGCCATACCCACAGAAGTCTCATTGGCTATCTCCAGATTGACAGCCTAGACTCCACTCCTACACTCTTAATCCTTAAATTGACACCAGATTAGGTGACTACCACAGTTGCTACTTCATAACTGTAATTTTGATACTGTTATGGATCAGGCAATCCCTGTGAAAGGGTTGTTTGACCACCAAAGTGGTCATGACCCACAGGTTGAGAACCACTGCCTTATGGACTATTCTTCAAGGCTGATCATGTCATCTAACACCCAGAACACCTGAAGAAGCAATGGAGGGACCAGGGTTCACTGGAGACCCTGTGAAAGACTCATCAGAGATGAAGAGGGAGACCCAGATCACTGCCAGCCGATTGGGACCCCCACCCAAACAGGCACGTTCGTCCTCTCTTGCCATTGCCAATGGCAGAGGTGCGTGCTTCTAATTTGGGGAACAAATCCACAGGCCAGAAAGCCTTTCCTTGGGACAAGGGCTCTCCATAGGCCCTAGAGTTGTTTCCCACCCAATGGAATCTCATCTTATTTCTGCGAGCACCCCATCCAGCACCGCACACGTATTAGTGTCCTCAGAAGCGAGTCTCTCAATCCACTCAGAATCTTATTATGGCCTCTATAATTATTATAGTTATAACCATGACAATCATTATGAGGAAATCATCGCAATGCAGCCAGGCAGAGGGACGAGGGGCTCTGTAGCTCTGAGCAAAGATGAAGGACAAGCAAATAGAGGAAGCTACCAACAGTCCTCTGCGGGAGCCTCTTTAAAGCTTGCTGTGTGCAGCAGAGAGAGGTGAGTATGGTCCCCATCAGCCCATTGCTTCCTTTGCTTGGACCAAACCTTGTCCATTCTCCTCGGTTAGCATCGTTGTGGCCCTTGCGTCTCCATTCCCTTCAGGACTGCCCAAGTTCAGGCTCTCCTAGCCTCTTGCCTGGTTCACTCCACAGCCCCAACACCGCCCACCTTCTGTCCCTCCAGCAGCCAGCCAAGGCTCTTCTCTCACAGAGATGGGATCCCACCCTCTGTTCTCTGGGAAAGTCACCAGAATTTCTCCCTCTTTTGTAAGATTGTTGCGGGCGACGGTTGGTCCTTTCCAAGGATTAGTTACTGGAGCAGTGGGCGAGAAAAGAAACTTAGCTTAGTGTGCTCTATTCACCCAGGACTCCTTCACATGCCTGGTGCTCCTCTCATGGGATCTGTACTCTCAGCCTGGTTGTCTGGAAGTGCCACCGGCCGGCCATCTGCCTGTCAAAGTCCCCATTCAGACCACACCCCCTAAAACCATTCCCCATAGGGAACTGGTAGCAATGATGGTACATAACAACCACCACTCCACCACCCCACCACTCCCGAGGGCGGCGAATAACAGAACAGTGGGTGAAGGGATACATAGGATGGTGTAAGTTATGAAAATAATAATAATAATAAATAATAATAATATGTAATTTATGAAGGGTTCATGAGGGTGGTAGGGTAGAGGGAGGGAGGGAATAAAGAGAGGGGTAAAAAAAATCATTCCCCATGACCTCAGTTGGAATTATCTTCTCCTCCACCTCTCCTAAGAATTTTGTGTATAGCCTACTTAGTATCAGTGCTTGGAAGGCCTCGCTGCCAGCTCCCATGTGCTATAATCCCCTGGGGATCAAGAGTTTGTACCTAAGACACACCCTGCTCCGGTATTAAGCACCACCAATTAATAGGAACTCCATGAATTCCACCATGTGCTCCAGTCCCCTGCGGGCCAGAATTTGTACCTGCAGCACCCCCTGCTCCCATATTAAACACCAACAACTCTTAGGAACCCAAGATTGTCCTGTGAGTTGAGAGTATCTTTCATCACCCTCCTTTGATTTGTATGTCGGTATCATGACCAGGGGCTCTGCACATGGACAGATGCCAAGCAATGATGCCTGGGCAGACACCAAGGTGACAGAACTGTGTATACAACCAAACTCAATACAAAAAAACCCCCAAACAAACCCAAGGGTGGATCCACCCAGGGTGGTACACTCTGCGCAGAGGAAATGCTGGCAATGACCTAAGGAAGTCAGAGAGATGTAACACAATGAGTGGTTAGGAATGCCTGATCCTGGCTCCGCCATTTCTACCTGAAGACCCTGGGAAAGTCTCTTGACATCCCTGAATCTCAACCTCCTCTCCTAATGATAATAGACTGACATTAACATCCTCATATCCATCCATATCTAGCATGGAATCAGGAGCATCCCAACACACAGAGCTTTGTTGTTATTCAATTAGTACTAAAAGCATCGGATGTCTCTCCTTTGTGCCTGGGAACAGTGGTAAGAGTCCAAAGTACCATCTCAGGAATGGGGAGGAGAAGGAGAGGTTGGAAAAACATCCCCTGGTTGTCTTAGCACATTCCCAAGATACCAGGTCACCCACCAGCATTTCCCAAGCAACAAGTCACTGTGTCTGCCTCCCCCACATCCTGGGAAAGTGCACAAGTGGAACTCATTCCATGAGCCACTGCCTCGTGTTCTCAGGCCCAGCCGTGACCCTAACTAGCTAGTTCATATTCAAAGAGGCAGGTACTGACCGTGTTGGGTGTGGCCCCATGGCTATCTTTATTTACATGGAAAATAAAAGGAGTTTTCTGGGAATGAGCTGAGTTGGTACATAGAAGAGATGCATCCTTGCTTCTCCAAATCTGAGTCAAGGATTAAAGATGAACCTGGGTATCTAAGTGGAAGACAGAAGCAGAGGCAGGAGAGGAGAGAGTGAGCAGGTGTACCAGAGACTGAGAACCAGAAGGAACCTGCATCAGAAGCAGCAGCTGCAGAGTTTGAAGAGTTCAGACCCCGGAGTCAGCCTGCCTGAGTTCAAATTTCTGCTTCATCACATCCTAACTGCATGTCTTTGGACACATTATTTCAGCATTTTGTGATTCATTTCCTTACCTGTAAGGTAAAAAACCCTAATAGCCACTGTGTTATAGAATTGTCGTGAGGATTCAATGGGCTGAGGCATGTTAAGTGCTTGGCACAATGCAGCATACACAGTCAAGGCTCACTTGGGTGGGAGCATGAGGCGTGATGGTAGTAGAGGTGATGGTGGTGGTGCTGATGCTAGTTAAATTCTGCTGTAGACTGAGTGGATACTGTATTGTCATTTCACAAGTGAATAAACTCAGATGCAGAGATTTAATTGTCTTGCTCAAGGGCACGGTCAGTATATTTTCTGACTCAAGTCCCATCCTGCCACTGCAAGGGAATCCAACCAGGGGCCCAGGCGGTCTAAAGAGGAGAAGATGGGACCAGAATGGACATCTTCCTTGGGGAAACCAGGACACAAGGAGGATCCAAATCAAGACCAGGCTGAGGCTGGCAGCTTTATCATGAATCATGAGAACGAAGGAAGAACGTGTCTGCTCAGAATGTCTTTCTCCTCTACTTGCCTGGAGTTGCCGATGGGTGCGCAATTCACCACCTCACTCCCCCCATAGATTTGATGGCGACCAAGCCCTTTTATACATGGGAAGTCTTATTATAAAAGGCAGGCAGGAGGAGCCATAGAAAGCCCCAGAAAGGAGCTTCAATCTGGGGGTTTCGGCCACACATCTTTTATTTTAAAAGGTTACTTTAAGAGGCTGCGGGAAAGGTCCCCCTTTCCAGGTGAATTCTGCTCAACAGAAGCACTAAGGTCATCTTGATCAACAGACACAAGGGTCAAGGTCGGACACTGCAGCCGATGTGGGTTGGGACTCAGAGGTGGGGGACACCCCAAGAATAACAAGCGGCTTGAGGGAGTTAGGAGCTCTAACACTCATCACCCTTTAGTCATGATTGTAATGTCACTGGGCGCTTGCATTTGAGTTGCCATTGCCCCTTCCCCAACACTTCGCACGATGACCCCATATGTTCCCTATAAATACCTGTGGATGAATGACTAGTAGCTACCATCATTCAAATGAAGTTCAGCAACATCCTTGGAGTGCCTCTTTCACTTGGGAATCTCATTTCAGTTCTGGAAATTAACCTCAGCACATGCTGTTACCCACAGTAAACACACAAGACTGCCCTGAAGGCATCTGAGGAGAAGGTGCATGCGCTTCCTATCATGACATGCCCAAGTGCAGGGTATGGGGGAACAGGACGGTGTGCTGCCTGGTGCATTTTCAGACAAGGGCCAGCCCTTTGCTGGTGCCTTCTTCTCCTGCCTGGCTTTCAGGGGGGCTGGAGGGCTGGGGTCCCTGTGGTATCCTGTCTCGGGTTCTTCTGCTCTTTCTCTCACACTGTCTTTAAGCTTGGAGAACAGCTGTGGTCATTTCAAAAGGGCAGTAGCCTTCAAATGAGAAGACTCAAGTTCTAGAGCCAGCGTGACCCCTTGCCAGTTACGTGCCACTGACAAGTCAGGAACCACTGTCCTCCCCTGGCTTCCACACGAGGCTCTTGATGTGTGCCCAAGGGAGCCCAACAAAGGTGTGAACCTGGAAGGACCTCAGCGAGGAGCAGGTCTATCCTAGGTGCCGGAAAATCATTTGGAAAATTTGGGGGTTTTTTGAATGCCACCAGTTTTCACAGGGCCTGGGATTCAAAAAAATAATATTTCTACTACAGTTCTTTTCTTGACTAACTTTACTACTTGGGATACTGTTTGCCAAGTGGGAGAAAGCTGAAGCTGCCTGCTCCTGCAAAGGTTTGCAGTCTTGGAGATGCAAGGGAACAGTTCTACTCCATCCTAGAAGGGCGCTGTGAGTCGGAACAGGCTGGATGGCAGTGAGTTTAGGGTTGGTCTGGTGGTTCGGAGTGTCCTGGAACCAGCAGCTCCCCCTCTTTAACTACACTCTCCTTCTTCCTTTCCTGCTCCCTGACACCCACCTATGGACTCTCTGATGTTACCAGATGTGGTACTTACATAATCTGGTGTCAACCTGAGACAATTAAGAGTGAAGAGGTGGAGTTTAGCCTGTCAATCAGATCTCAGCTTGACGACCTCATTTGGAGGCACTACAGAGAAAAATAGCTCACTGGAGGCCAGACCCCACTCTCTGCTTTGTCTTCCTGCTGACAGGACACATGGAGCTACTGTGATGGAAGCAGAGCCCTGGAGCTGGAGGAGCCACGTGGAAACCCACGCCAGTGCTGAGGTGCTTCCACTGACACTGGATCCACAAGACTTTCCACCCACTGGCGTGTGATCTTCTTGCATGCGGTGTCATTGCATGTGTTGCATGAGTCTAAAGAGGAATTTGTATACTGTTATCGGACATATGGGCTAATATTGGATTTATGCACTTGATCTGGACTGGGCTGGGATGTTTTCTCAATATACAATTACAGTAATTGCTCTTTTATATAAAGCTCTTTCTTATACATGTATGAGTGTCCCTGGATTTGTTTCCCTAGTTCACCCAGACTAACTAACACACCAGATTCCTCATCCGCTCTGGGTCTTCGGTGCCTGGTCTAATGGACTTGACCCTTGTCCCATCTGGGTCCCAAGGTCATTGGGGCCCCACCACTGGTTCCCTGGAGTCACTGTTCTCTCAAAGTTCCATCAACTTTGTCAAAAGAGGCTTAGACCCTACCATGACCTCACTGCCTGCCACTCCCATGCCTACCTCCTATCAGACAGTGATGCTGGCAAAACTGCAGCATGCCTGGTCTGTCTCTCTCTGCTGCCAGGCCTTCCAGGCTATGATACATAGAGCTGATTGACTCTCTGAAATCCGCCCCGGTCTTCTAGAGTCCCTGGTCCTACCCTCACAGCCACTGGGCCTCTATTCTGGGTCAGGTCTCTGGAGATGATACTTCTTCCAGCCCCATGTTAGCAGGAGACCTTCGCAGACCACAGGTGCAGCGGGGCAGTGAGGGGAGTGAGAGAGGAGAAGCAGCCTGGGGAGGATGCATGGCATGATGGGAACAGATATGTGCTTGATGTGGCTCTGATGGTTCCCCGGCTGTAGCACACTCAGTCAGTGTCCGGTGTTGGCTTGCTTACCCTTTTTCAAAACTACTGCCAGAACGTTGGTGCCCAGGATCAAGCTTCCTACATCTTTGCCCACCTTTATTCCCTGTCTTGGTTATCTAGTGTTGTTGTAACACAAACACCACAAGTGCACAGCTTTAAAACATAGATGTTAATTTCTTCATGGCGCTCATAAAAGCCACCGCCATGGAGTCAGTGCTGACTCGTAGGGTGGGGCAGGGCTGCTCTGTGGGTGTCTGAGACTATAACTCTTGATGGGCTTAGAAAGCCCTATCTTTCTCCTGTGGAGCCGCTGGAGGCTGAAATTCCTAGCCCAGGCTTTGGCGGTGTCTGTTCTCTCAGTAGGGTTTTCTCTGCATTCCTGTTGTCTCCAGCAATTCTTAGTGTTCTTTTGCTTGACCATAATCCTCACTTGGCACCTGCCTCCCCGCTCTGTGTGTGTGCATGCCTGTCTTACCTGCTTTTTTGATAACTCAGAAGGGAGTTGATTGAAGACCTGTCATATCCAGGTATGATCTAGTAAACATCAGAAAGCAAATTCTATATGCAAACAGGATAGCAATCACAGATATAGATATTAGAGTCCTAACATTTTAGGTGGATACATTTTAATCCATAATAGACTCCATGAGGAGAGGGGGAGACTCACCCTGCTGACTCTGATCATAGTTCTAGTAATAACCCTGCAAAGGCTTGTCCACCCACCTATGAAGGGGATACTGTGGGCTGGTTCAGTTGACAGATTTCTTTTGAAGAACATGTATTAACTGCATCCTAAGCATGAGGGGGTGAGGTAGTTAGTTAATTGTTCCAACCTGGCCGATAAACACATGTGGGGTTAATTGAAAGGCAGAGGGATAAATGGCTCAGTGAGCCTTGCCTTTCTTGTTCCCAGGTCTCTTGCTCTCTGATGGTCAGACCAGGGTGCAGCTGCCTTAGCCAGTTCCCTGCTTTAGCTGGCAAGGCTCACTTCCTGCAAGACATCCCTGAGGAGAAGCCACATGGACCTACCCTGATGTAACCCTGGGTGCTGGAGCATCCATGTGGAGATCCCTGCCAGCACTGAGATGTTTACACATTCACTGACTCAGCTTTCTTCCTGCAGTCAGCATCATTGCATCTGTTTTGTGAGATGGAGGAGGACTTTGTGGATTGGTGTTGGACATATGGGTTAATGGGTTAATGTTGGACCTGTGGGCTTGGGCAGCATTGGGTTGGGATGTTTTCTTGATGCGTACTTAACCTTTATATAAAACTCTCTCTTACACATGAGTTTCTGTGGAATTGCTTCTCTAAAGTGCCCAGGCTAACACAGGAGGGAAGGACATCATCTGAGTGTTCTATAGCATGTGTTCTTAGAGTTTATAGCGCCCAAGTCCATTGCCATCCACACATTCCTGTGACAGGTCTTGCCATCTGTCTTTCAGGAGGCAGCAGGGCCCACAGTCAGTGGGACATTTGTCTGCTGTGGACTCAGCTGTGGGACAGAATGCCTGCTCGCAGACCACTCTGTGTCTGAGACAAAGCAGGGGTCAGTAGAGGGAGTGTAAGGGCGGAAGAAAGGGTTCAAGACCAGAGTCTGGGAACTAGCTTCCCATTGGGGCCCTGGAGCTGCCCATGCTCTTGCCAGAAACCCTACGACAACGTCTTGCCACGTGGTCTCAGTGTGAAACTTGGAATTCAGCCTCTGTCCGTGGTTCTCGAGTTCGGGTGAGCATGAGGGTCTCAGGGAGGGCTGGTTAAAACACTGATTCCTAGACAACCCCAGTTTCCAATTCAGCCAGTCAAGGTGGGACTTGAGACTCTGCAATGCTCACATTGCTTCTGGGCGGGGCAGAGCCACACACCGGTCTTCGCTAAGGCAAGAGCCGCTTGCACCTCTGGTACTTCAGGATTCTCTTCCTAAGCAACAGCATGAAGCATAAGTATGGGAAGAAAATACTGGAAATAAAGGAGAGTTTCCCTTGAGAGGAAGATTCCCCGAGCGTTTCACTAGCCCGGCATATGGGCCAGGACCTGGCTGCCTGGGTTTGTCAGAGGTCAGGCTGTGGGCCTCGCGGTTCTGCTCCCTCTCGCTGCACTGTGAGCAGGGCTTCGCTTCCCATGGGCACCATTGGGCTCGGCATCGGAATGCGTATTTCTTGAGTCCGTAATGAAATACTTTATGTGAAAGTACTTGGAAACTATGAAGGATAAGGTGGGGGTGGGGTGGGGTTCTTTTTAACGTGTGTTTATATCTTCTGCTTTATCTCCTTCCAAAACGGGATGTAAGTAGCAAATGAGGATTTCCATAAAAGACCAAGATGAAGATGATGGGACATAGCTGAATGGGTAGGAATTCAGCTGACTTGAATTAAATAAAAGTGTCACAATTCCCTCTCGTGGTAACCGAACACTGAATGAATGTGGGCCTGGGTGAGTCCAAACATGAACGCCGCATGCTCTCCTTGACCGTGGCGGTGATGGAGAATGCAGGTGTGAGACGGCCGTGAACAGGGCACATTCCTCTTCAGAGGACCATCCGGAGGCAGGTTCTTCCACACCTGGCTGGCCAAAATGTCTTGAGGCCTATGGTCAGAGCAGTCAGTGACCAGAACTCAGAATGAGGCTCAGCCTTCCTGAGCTCGGGCCAATGCCTTTTCTATATCTGACCATGTTCCCATGAACATCATGTACAAGTACAGAATGATACACTTAGACGCTGGGTCACCTCATGTTTATATCAGTCCAATCTCTGCTCATTTGGCCTCTCCTTCCAGGCATCCACCCCATCATTCTCACAGGTAGATTCATCTACCAAGATTGAAAGATGTACTTAATGGAGTTTGTCAATGAGCAGGAGTCCTTGGGTGGTACAAGCAGCTACCTAACTCACTAGATTTTTAGGTGCCTGGGTGGTGTAGTGTTTACAAATTGGGCTATGATCACAAGGTCGGCAGTTCAAAACCACCAGCTTCTCTTAGGGAGAAATACGGGCTTTCTACCCCTGTAAAGAATAGAAACTCTTGGAAACTCACAAAGGCAGTTATACCCTATCCTGTAAGGTTGCTGTGAGTTGGCATCGACTCAATAGCAGTGAGTTTGGTTTTGGTGCTGTGTGGTTAACCAAAAGTTTAGGGGCTCAAATCTAACCAAAAGCGCCTTAGGGAAAGGTCTGGTGTCTACTTCTGAAGAATTAGCCATTGGAAACCTTTCAGAGCATAGTTCTACTGTGACATACATGGGGTCACCAGGTGCTGGAAGTGATTCAGAACCACTGATGGTGTTGATGGCCCTAAGGAACATCACCATAGCCACCAAGACAAGCAGACGTCATGTCCTGGCCCTTCTGCCATCTTGAGTTCACCCCTGGCCTTCTAAGCCCTTATTCTTCCCATGAAATGAGGCATGTGAGGGACCCAACTAGGTTCACTAGAGATCTCTCTGTGCACACGTCTATGTCTTTGAATGATCAAAGAGTTGGTAGTGGATGGGATAGAGCTTGGATGTCCTTTGTGCAAAGCCCCTCAGGGTTCAGTTCAGAACGGGAGGTAGGAAGGCAGGATATGACTCACACCTTGACTTTTTCTCCAGCCAAACATTCTGAAAATACTCAGACCTGCCTATGAAACCAATCCTGGTGTGTTAGTACACTCTGTGTAGGGCTTGCTAACTGCAAGGACCAGAGTTGAAAGGCCAGCCACTTCATCGGAGAAAGGTCAGACGATCTACTTCTGGAAAGATGTTCAGCCTTGCAAACTCACAGGAGCAGGTCTGTACTCTCCATAGGATGGTTAGGCGTCTGAGTCGGCTCGACGGTGGTGGTGTCGGGATCTTTGGCTTGGACCTATACAAGTGGGTGAAGTGCCAGTGTCGCAAAGGAACTGCATTCTGTTTGTATTGGAAAGTGGCTAAGGAGAAACAAAGCAAGCCAGAGTTCTTGGTAAAGTCTCAGGATGGACCTCAGGTCTAGCCTGAGGACTGCAGCCGGGTGTGCACTTAGACTTCACAACCCCCAGGGAGATCCCAGCCCAGTGAGTAGACTTGTCCAACATCCCTGAAGAGCCCTTCTAAGAAGGTCAGCTCCACTCTGCTCCTGAGTTATTTCAAGCCAAGATCCCAGTCACCCTTGAGAACTCTCTTAAGTGGCCAGCCGGCCAGGGTGGCGCCAGGCAGCCCTCAACAACTCCATCACCTTCCTCTGACCCCTGTACAGGGACAGGTGAAGCAGAAGCCCAGGTGGAGCCCACTGGGCAATGTGGTTTGGAAGTCCACCTGAGACACCAAGGACCTGCAGCCATCGCCATCTCCGGCATTGGAAGAGGTTGGTACACTGAACTAGTCCCGACCGGCCATATGCAAGTCTTGCAATGGAGTCAGGAAAAAATGGAAGGGATCTCAATTAACCAAATCTGTGAAATGCCATATCGGCATGCCACAAGCTTATATGGCACCAACTGGCTGCTTAACATGAAGAAAACACAACTTAATAGTCTTCAGAACAAAGGAGATGTTGTAAATGGGTCAGGCCACCACTCGTTTATTGTGTTCTATCTTAAATACCCCATTTAAAAACCATAATTACAAACTAGAATGTCTTCTAATGAGTAGAATATAATGCTGAGGAGCTCTGGAAGTAGCCCTTAATGAGTTTTAAAGATGCTTAATGCTTAGCCTAGGAGCCCTGGTAGTATAATGAGTACGTACTGGATCATGTGGTAGGTCAGCAGTTCGAAACCACTAGCTGATTCTAAGAAGAAACATGAGGCTCTCTACACCCATGAAGAGTTCAGGCTCAGAAACCCATAGAGGTAATTCTAACCTGCCCTGTGGGGTTGCTGTGAGTCAGCATTGACTTGATGCAGTGAGAATTCTTAGCACAGAAAAGATACGAATCCTAGAAATTTGAGAGCTACCTTCAAATATTTAAACGATTGGTATGTGAGAACCTCTCCCACAACTACCTTGCAACTTGGATATTATAGCGGAGTGCTAACAAACACACCCACGATCAGGGATTAACACTGCCTTTATCGAACAGTGTCGTCCTCTACATCACACCATTGAAAATCACCTTCCTTTGGTCCAGGAATGTTACTGCTAGGAATTTATATCAAAGAAACAATCAGAATGTGGTAAAGAGTTTCCTCCAATAATGTTCACTGTAGTGTTATCTGTAATATTGAAAGATTAGAAACGACCCAAATGTCCTTCTAAGGAAATGGGGGGGGTGTCTGCACCGTGGAGCCTTTGTCTTCAGGCTTGCTCCAACACCCACCCACTATCCCCCGCCCCCAAAAATATGTTTTCAAAGATTATTTAAGGACACGGGAAAGGTTCAGAATGTCATTGAAAAGAGCCAATTAAATATAACATGTGTCATCGATATGGTCCCAATTTTGTAAAGCATCTATATGGACAGATATAAAGAAAAATGCTCACAGCACTTATATATCAAGTTATAGATATCAATGAGTTTTCTCATATCCATTCTTCGGTGTTTTTACATTGTTCTCCAGTAGGCAGCCTTTCTGATTTTCATAACCGGAAGAAATATTGAAGAATAGCTCTGTGCTGAGTAGGCATAGGCTCAAAGATAATGACCCCCCGGTGCTACTCAACAGCAGCTTCCCAAAGAGGTGGGTCTCCCTGTCATTTAGAACACCCAGGGCTACACTGCTTGGTGGATTGGAGGATGGCTAACTGTGGCAATCTCTGGAAGAAAAGAGAAAATAACACTTATCAAGAGTCCAGTCTCTCTGTTATAAATCTGAGACATCAAGTTGAAATTGTCCTCTCAGGGCCTAATACAAGTTGGAGCTGGTACTGAGCCCAAATCTTTCAGGTGTAAAGCTCAAGTTTGAAACTTCTGTGCCCACCTTGCCTCTCCTGCCGGGATCAAGAGGCAGACAGAACATCTTGCAATTTGTTACAGAGAGCTTCCTCCTGGCAAACATTGAGACCTTAGTGAAGCCCACCCTGGCAAAGGAGTTGCTCAGGGAGTGGCTGCACCACACTGGATTCTCAGACTTCAGGGTCCTCTGGCTACCAAGCACCTTCAGGCCACCTGTCACATGGATCAAAACTTCAACTCGTGGGACTCCACTTTAAACCTTAAACCTGTAGAACAGAGTCCTATGCCTATCCCTGAAGCCTAACATTACACTCGGGGGAATATTCAAAATCCAAGCAAAATCCCGAGTCAAAACACGTATGGAAAAGGTCTCTCGCCTTTTAGTGCCCTCTGCCTATGAGCTTCTCTGAAGCCTCCTCATAGTATCAGATCTCCTTCTCTCGCCGTGCGGTCTTCCTCGCCGGCAGTTATCTTGCTGAGCTGTGAAAGGACTGCCGCCCAGTCTCCTTTCACAGATGATCCTACCATAAGGCAGGGAGAGATCTGGGGGTGGCATGCACATCTTTCCAGCCACCAAACATAGAACACTGCTCCGGCTGCCTCACACGGAGATTCTGCACGATGGGGCGACCTGAGTGCCTTCGTTCTTATTTTGATGGGTGCCCTTCAAAAGAAAAGAAAAGAAATGCAAATAACATACTAGTTCCCCAAAGCTTCTGAGCACAGTCCTTCCTGACTTGTGCTTCTCGCCCGCCCTCCCTCCCTCCCTTACTCCACACATGCACATGCACCTCCACACACGTCTTTTCTGGGACAGCTTCCGAGCAACAGCTCACACGAGCAGGACCCTGCTCGAGCCGATGAAGCACAGAGACAGGGGTGTGTTCCAGAGAACTGTGGTCCCAGGTGGTAGAGGAATGGCCGTGGAGGACAAGCTCTACCCGGAGCATCTCCTGTTCACCCAGGAGGGAGAGTTGTACAAGCTGAGACAACAGACTCCAGGTCCTCAAGGAACTTGCTCTGAAGACAGGCTATTTACAGAGTCTATCAAGAAATATAGTTGTACAAATCCATAAACTCCTCCTTCGGACATCCCTCACCAATGGAGGATGCAGAACAGTATCTTTGTGGACTGTGCTCTGCCATCTGGTCAAGGCGTCCCCACAGGACTGTGGTCCTGAGCCTCCAGGCCCAGGGACTAGTTCCATCAGGGTGCTTGGTTGTGAGGAAGAAGTCTTCAGAACTGTGCATGCTCTCGTGGGCTCTACTGCATTCCCGGGGATGTTTGTAGCCTGGGTGAGTACATATGTAGACAGTATCCTTGGCCAAGGATACATATCACTTAGAGGACTGAGGTGCGACTAGGGGTCTCTACCCATCTGCACCAAGCGAAGGTAAAGACAATCAAGTATGTATAGCAACAACAAGCCCAGGAGACTAATAGACCTTGCAAACCTCGGCCTCCAGGACCCTAAGACCAGAACAATAAGATGGTGCCACTCCCACTAGAAGATCCTAGAGACAGTGGCAGAAAAATGTGGAACAAAACTCTAACGCAGTGGCTCTCCACCTGTGGGTCGCCTTTGATTTTCTTCAAGTCAGAGACCTCCAAGCTTCCCTTACCTACCCAGAATATTTCCTAAGAGAAGGCCGTCTTGTCCATCAGTGTGCACTTAAGAGCTTTAGAAAGGCCACATTGGGCCACTTCATTCAGCACAGATTGGGGCCTCAAGGAAGAAACATTTCATCATCATTTTCCATAACACTTTGTTCTGGGGATCTAAACCCCCCCGGACAACCCTAACAGGTCACTACAGGCTGTGGTCTTGGGTGGCTCTTTTGACATCCCTCATTTTCTTGCTATAAAATGAGGGTGTGATCACTGAGATGCCTCTCATTTAAAATTGTATGATTCAACTGGTTGTGAATCAGTCTAGACTAACATTTCCCAAAGTAAGCAATACCACCCCCTAGGATAGTGAAATGATGTGTGTGTGTGGGGGGGGGGGGTGTCCCCAAACAAGCAGAAACCTTCACTTCATCTCGGATTCTGGGCTATATGGGGTTGTTAAGGTTTTTGGTTTTGTTTTGTTTTTCAGAAAAGAGAGTGGCAGATCACGTAAGTTTGGCCACCTGGGGTACACAAAGAACTGGCAAACTATAGCCTCTTAGTCTAGAGGATCCCAACCTGTTTTTGTAAATAAAGGTTTATCAGAACAGTCACATCTATCTGTGTCCATCTTCCTATAGCCGCTTTTACACTACAACAGCGGAGCTGAGTAGTTGAACACACAAAGCCAAATTATTCACTACATTTTACAGTAAAAGTTTACAGTAAAAGTTTTCTGACTCCTGGTCTGGACCATTAGAAGCAGGGGTAACTTAAATTAGACAATGAGAACCTAGGGATTCTACAGGGTGCATGCAGCAATACACTCAGAAGCCAGGAATCTATTTCTATTTTCGGCCTGTGCTAATGCTTGGGATCACACAGCAGGTAGCAAACTTATGGAACGTGGTAAGTAGAGCTTCCTTGTCATTGTCCTACAATGGCTGCTTCTAAGCTTCAGTGAGGGCCCTGCTGGCAGACCCAGCCGTCTCTTCCCTCTCCACTCCCATCACTGATCTGTAGCCTTCTGTCAGATCACTGCGCGCCTTTGCTCTTTCCAGGGCTGCACTGTTACTTTTTTAAAACTCTGTCCTCAGACGGGAGCCTCTCCCGCCTCCTTAACTGCTCTTCTCTGGACCTCGTCCAGGTTCATTATGCTTCTTCAGGAGCCTTGACCAGAACTGCATATTTTCAGGAGCCAATAGTGGCTTCAAGCAAGCACCGTTTTGGCAGTGGGGCTCAGTGGTTGAGGGCTGAGTGGTGTGATCAGACCTGGGTTGGAAACCTGAATCTTGCACCTGCTGGTTATGTGACCTTCATTAAGTTACATCCACTTGGCACCTCCGTTACCTCTAAGGTAACGTTGTATGTAGTGGGTCATTGGGCCGAGGAGACATGGCACGTCCTTGCATCTCAGGGCAGTCCCTGCATGAACACACAGTAAAGGGGTATAGTTTGTCGATCATCTTCGGTGTGTGGACTTTCAGAGAAATCTGCTATGATTAGACATCGATGTAGAGGCAGGTAGAGATAGAGATGGAGATGAGGCAGGGACGTGGATAGAGATGTGAGGCTCATGTACCTAATCACACAATGTCTATCTAATACATTTGTGTGTATGTGTATTATGGCTAGCTGCCAGTGCTAAGGCAGCCCCAGCTCCTAAGGAACATGGTCTTGTCTGATCTGTTGTGGATCCACTCGTGAGAGCCGTACGGTTTCCTCTGGCTGACTGTGGACGTCGATTGCCAAGCCTTTCTTTCCCATCTTCTTGGTCTGAAAGCTCCGCGGAAGGCTGCTTGGCACCATGGCAGCAAGCAGGTGTCCGCTGGCTAGCCATGAGGTTCTGGAAATAGAAACCGGCTCTCCCACATCGGAACTGAGAATTATTCTACCACTCAACCACCTGTGTTTCACCTATTCATTTTTATTGACACACACACACACACACACACACATATACATGTGTCACACATAAGTGTACATTTTTAATATGACTATACATAATTAGATATAGGTTTATTTATACTTAAATTACATTTATATTAGATTAAAATGTAAGTATGTATATGTTTACATGTACACAATATATGTGATTAGATGTAGATTACATAATATATCTAATTATAATATATGTATATACAGATACAGTAGTGCTAATATATTATGTAAATTTATGCAAATATGTTACATATATGTATGTATTCCTAAAATATATTTAAAACGATCAAAATGTATTTTGTTTCCCAGCTGTGCACAGGCTCCTCTCTGGACGCCCAGGAGCTACCGTGGCATGTGAGGCATCAGACGGTCTGGTTCAAGGGAGTAACCTTAAAGCCAGCTGTACGTCCCAGGAAACCAAAGCCCATTAGAACTTCCCAGTTATTAATGAGGAGCGACTACTGCTTGATATATACTTGTGAATCCAGGCTTTCAATGGAATGGGTCTCAGAATTCTTGCTGAAAACAGTTATTTTGCAAACATGGATTGTCATGTATACATGTATGTGTATCAAGCCTCTAACGTGAGTCGGAACCCTTTAGGTGAGGATGTGTCGTCCGCACCCCTCCGTATGGTTTAAAGCCCATTGGCTGTTTGACAGGGCAGCTGTGAGGGCAGGGGTGAAGACATGTTTAACCCGTTGTATTCCGGCCATTGTCACCAGGAGCAAATGTACCTCTGCAATGTTAACCAAAGCCCGCCAGGAGAAAGTAAGCGGCCCTTCACTCGCACCTAACGGACACCTAACACTTGCCTGGGCCCTCAGCCGCACCTGCCTCGCATGCCCGGAGTCAGACGGGGCTGCTTTGCCCCATGTGACCTGAGACGAACTTGTGCGCAGCTCCCTGCCCCTGTCTGGACTGCCCACACTGCTGCTGGGGTGAACAGCCTGGTGGTTTCTGGTCCACAAGGAAGGACGGAGATGGTTAGAGAGGCTCTTGTACCTAATCGGAGTCAACCATCTCAAACACCGATGGCTCAGGGAGCAGTATAGGTGAGGCCAGGGGAGCCCCACATGTCTGCCAGACTCCCGTGCCTTGGCCCCTGGGTTCCTCTGGGTGTTTTAAAAGACACAAAAGTTTCCAAAGGCTCTCCTTGCGGGCTCCCATTACCCCCTGAGCATACCCCTATCTCTAATAGGGATCACGCATTAATGACAGAGACAAGACCTTGGGAAGATTAAAGGCCTTGTATAATTAAAAAGATAAGAGCGGGCCTGGGAGAAGGAAATTGGGATTCAATTAACACGAGCACTCTCCCCCCAGCCGCTCCCCCGCTATCAAATGTTCCCCTCAGAAGTGCCCTCTGAGAGGGAAAGCCTGAAGGGCTCTTATTTATGGCCTGTTTGGGGTTGGGCCTGGGGCCTGCCTGGGCTGCAGAGTTTGTTTTCTTAGAGTTCAAGAGGGGAGCAGGGAAGCAACACAAATCCTGCAGGAGGAGGCAGCAAGGTGCTTTTGCCTCCCTTTCTTTCCCGTCGTCGTTGCAGTTCCTCTGATCTTCTTGACAGGGGAAGAAAAATACTCAATAGAAGGTCTATTTCCTTCCTCCCTCAGCCTGAGGCTGACACAACAGGCTAAGGGTCACCGCTGAGAAAGCTCAGTGGGGTTATTTGTGTTGGGAAACCATACCACTTCCCCCTTTCCGTCTTTCTCAAGTTTCTGTGGTGGCAAAAGGAAGATAAGGTTGGAGAAGCAGCTGCTCAAATGGCCCGTGGGGCTGGACCTAAGGCTGGCTCTCAGGGAACCCTACCTGGGGTGATCTTCCCTCCCAAGGGCTGGGGAAGGAGGGCAGAGAGAGTTCACGCACGTCTGCGGTAGAAGCTGGACTCGGAAGGGAAGCCCTGTGGGCTTGTGTCCATGGGCCGAGTGGATGCCAGGGCTGGGAGGGTTGGTCCTTCTCCTTCACCGCCGTCAGCGCATCCCACGGTGGTGGCATGCAGGTGGCTGTGATGTTGGAAGGGACGCCACCAGTCCTTCCAATCCCAGCAAGGTCTCCCATGGTGGACAATTTCAGCAGTTTCCAGCTATGACAGATAAGAAAGAAAGGCGTGACCATCTACTTCCGAAGATTTTTATTGTGGGTTAGAAACACTTCACATCCTTTTTTTTTTTAAGTCTGTGGTCCCTCTCCCAAGGGGCCGCTGCGTGGATTTGAACTGCCCACCTTTAGCGCCCTTAATCATTTACACCACCCAGGACCTTCTTTTCCAAAGATTAGTCAGTGAGCACCTTAGGGATCACAACAGAACAGGGCCACACTGGTTCTCGTTGGACACCTGACCAGGAGGGCTCAATCACTGGACGAAGATGTCGTGTTTGGTGAAGGAGAGTCGGGGGTGGCGTGGGGGGTTAGGGAGGTCCTTGGGGAGGTGGGCTGGCACAAGCAGCTGGCATAAAGGACCCAATCACCTTACTTGTTGTGAAGATGATGCAGGAGCAGGCAACGCTCCGTTCTGTGGTTAGTAGAAACACTCTGAGCGGGGATCAACTGGAAGGCGGGTAAGGAGAAGTGGTAGAGCCCAGGACTGTGCGGAAATAGAAATTGGAGGTCTGTGAACACAGGCCGTATTAGGGAAGATCCTGCTCTCGCTAGAGGGTGGTGAAGCCCATTCTGTCTCAGCTTCTTCCAGCACATCTTTACACAAGAACTCGTGCAGCCTCTCTCTCAGAACAGTCCCCCGTTCATCTGCAGGGCCCTCAAAAAACACCAACAACAGGCAAACTGTGAAGCCAGACCAGTGAGGTCAATAAGAGGAAGGATGATCATCTAGAGGAAGCCAACGCAGGACATCTGGGACCTAGAAAGCAGAAAACAGCATGACAACTTGGAGGAGGGACAAGATTTGCAGATAAACAAAATAATCAGGGTATTAGATTCCGTTCCAAGTCCAGTTAACCATCTGGAAGCTCTCTTCAAGGTTACCCATTAACTCTACTTAATATGCCGCAGGTGCTTCAGACTCAAGATGCTTAAAGCCAAATTCCACACGGAACTCCCCAACATAGTCTCTCCCTAGTCTAGAAAATGGCCGGGTTAAGAATTAGAAAGATCACCGCCCTTTCTTAGTCCCAGTTTTCCAGCCCACAAACTGGAGGGAACAGTGTCAGCTCTGTGTACTTTGCAGACACGACAGTATCAAATGCAGGCCAAGTAACAGCAGCATTTTGAAAAACAAAATGCAAGGGGGATTTCCAGCGCATTGTCCTTGACTCCTCCTCTCTCACTCCCCACTCTGGTCACCGCTGTGTTGACCCTCAAAGCGAGCACTCCATCTCCCAGGAAGCGAGGATGAGATGGTCCATGAACACTACAACGGCCTGCCCCTGGGCAAAGGCTGGGCAACCACTGCAGCCAACGTGGTAAGAAAACAGTACCAGGGATCTCCCTGGGGTCTAACAGGCAGCCATGTGCACAGAGCCCTGCTAGAGACAGAAACTGATTTTGGGGGGTAGAAAAGTGAGTTGCCCATAATGCCAGAAATTTCCAGCTGGATGGGAGAGGGAGTCCACGCCATGACAGCACTGAGGGAAAACTGCTCGGAGAAAGCAGGGATGTGGGCACAGAGCGACAGCTTTAGAGAGCTTCAGCCAAGCCCCTCCTTGGACAGAGGTCTCGCTGAAATCGAGAGACCATGTGCCCTCCAAGATGACACTTCAGGAGCCCCACTTCACACAACGTATGCCCCTGTTGAAAGGGACTGCCCTGTGTAACCAATAGAGGACCGGGGCAATTCCTGTGTGCCTGCCTTCGGAGGCTCGCTCAGAAACACCTATGGTGCCTGCCTGTGCTCTGGCCTCATTCCTTCCGAAGGAAGCCAACAGCCACATCATGAAGACACTTCAGGAGTCCTACGGAGTGGCCTGTTGGATAAGGAGCGGAGTCTCCCTGCTGAGAGGCAGCAAGGAACGGATGTCTGCCGCATACTGCGCAGTGAAAAAGCACTCTGAAAGCAGGTCCTCCGGCTCTCGCAGTCCTTCCAGTGACTGCAGCCCCAGGCAGTGTCTGCAGGGAGTAAGTCAGAACCACCGAGGGAAGCCACATTCGATCGATTCCTGAACCCCAAATGCACGAGATGATAAAAATGTGAGGGGTTGACTCATTGAGCTGGGAGCCCGTGTTACTGAGAAGTGTCAACTAGCACAGAAAGCACCCATCACATTAAGTCTCACGTCCTCCGCAGGGCACCCGTGGTCGTCACCTCGTTTCATTCTTATACTTACCTGATTCTCTGCCGAGAGGGTGAGAAACAGAATCCTAGAGAAACTAAGTCGTTTTTCCAAGTTCACATTGTGGCCAAGCTAAGTGAGGGACCCAAGCATTCTGGTATCCAGTAATTCCTCTTTACAACACTCTCTAGCCGTAAGATGGTCCAGCTGCCACACTAACCATGTTCAGGGTCTTCTCTGTTTTGCAAGAAGGACCTGTTGGATGCTCTGGTCCCCGACAGGGCAGCCTCACGGGTGGACTCACTTACCTCATCTTGGGCACAACCTGACAAGCTGCTGTGGGTATGCCAAGCCATCATTCAACAAGCCTCAATGGAGTGCCTGCTGTAGGGCAAGTGTCACAGGAGCCACGGCTGCGGATACATTTCCTGGAGGCACACAGTTCAATAGAGCTGGGGGGTGAAAAAAAAAGAGAAAAGAAAAAATAAGAAAGCTATAACATTTGAGCTTGAAATGTCACAGGGAGCCAAGGAAGTTGTCTGATGGATTGCCCTGTCATCTCTAAGCCAAAAGAAAAAAAATGTCAGATCCATCAATTTGTCCCTGCCCTTTTTATCCAAACAATATTTTACAGCATCAGAATGCAAAGAAATTATTTTCTTAGCCATTCAACTCTGTATCTGGATTGCTGGGCACTTAACCAGAAAGTAGCACGTGAAAACTATAAGTTGTTCAAGTGTCCGAACCTCTGATTAACCCAGGTTATATGAAATAATATGCGATAGCATATATAAGCACATACTAAGTGTCCAATAGTCATTCATTTACCCCACTGAAATGCACCGCTTTCCCTTGGACAACGACCATAAGGAATATCAGTACTTGTGTACTCCCACCGTCTGGGATATACCCATAGCCTGCTGCTACTAGGTCGAGGAGACCTCTGGCTGGACTCATCCTTCTCTTTGTCTGACTTCCTGATGGTAGAGAGCAGTGGTTATGAGTTGGGCTGCGATCCTCAAGGTTAGCAGTTCGAAACCACCAGCTGCTCAGAGGGAGACAGAGGGGACTTTCTACTCCTGTAAAGAGTTACAGTCTTGGAAACACACAGGGGTGTTCCACCCTGTCCTAGAGTTCCACTATGAGTGGGCATTGACTTGATAGCAGTGAGGTTGGGTTTGAGACCCTCTCCTTAGGCCACACTCATGGCTTCTGTCATCTATCCCTTGGATGAAATACTCGATTCTGCGGCTAATGACCTCTTGCAGATTGGCCTGGATGAATTCCCTTTCCTGACAATAAAAGATGGTGGGAGCATGAGGTGTGCACTGAGAAAGGACTCTAGGATGTCTTAATCTTAAATGCGTCCCCAGTGAGGTAGGATTTGATGTGTGTATTCACCAGTCTTCAAACAAGTCATGCCTCCTCTCACCAACCCCCCTCTGCCTTTACTCATGTTGCATGGGTCTCCGTGAAGTTATCGTCCCTGATCTCCTCAGTCAGCTTTCTCTCTTATTTGTCAATTATTTTGGGTTCCTCCATGGACGTGATCTGCTTTGTATGCGAATTATCCACACATGCCTCTGTCTCTCCCGCTCGAGTGTCAGTTCCCATAGGACAATGATTGTATCTTATTTATCGTTGTCTCCCTACTCAGTGCCTAGCACAGGGAGGGATCTATCTTTATTATAATGACTCGAATGTAGAGAAAAGTAGATAGTGGATATTTCAGGGATTCGTTGTGATAGAGAGAGAATTAAGGAGGCCAGGAAACCCAAGGAAGGATTGAGGGATTTGCTTTGCTAGTATAAGGTAAGCAAAAGGAATTACCAAGAAAAAAAATGGAGCTGATAATTTTATGACTCAGAAATAGCAGCCCTAAACAATTAGTCAAAAGAAATGAAAGCGCACGTTTATACAAAAACCTGTACATCAGTGTTCATGGATGTCTAGCTCAAAGTAGCTGAAACCTTGAAACAAATCAGATATCCCCATCCATGCTGAGGAATAGTACTCATCAATAAAAAGAAATGAATTACTAATATATACAATGACATGCACGAATCTGAAAGTCATTATGCTAAGAAATCAGACACAGAAGACCATACATTGTCCAACTCATGACCGTCTAGAAAATGTAAGTAGATAGTGAACAGAAAGTAGAATAATGGTTGCCTAGGGTCACCGGTGGTGGCAGATGGATTGGGGGTGCAGGAAGTCACTTCAAAGGAGAGCAGGGAACTTGGTTAAGCTATTGAAATGTCCTAACACTTGGTCCTAGTGATAGTTGCACAGATGCATACACATCCCAAAATTAATCCAATCATACACTTAAAATAGGTGGATTTTACTATATGAAAGGATACCTCAAGAAGTCTTGGACAATGTCGTCGGATTAAGAGGGACTTTGGATAGACCTTCAGGTGTTTATACTTTCTATCATTGGCTGTGGAGGTGTTGAAACATTTGAGGAAGGAAGAAATTGGGAAAATGGGTTGGTATTGGATATAGAAATTTTAGTGCGCTGTGGAATGGAGGAGTTAAGAATTTGGGCCTTTGTGAGAATGGTAACTAAGCAAAAAGGAATAATCACATGAATGTGGGAGTCAAGAGCATGGCAGAATCCCAGGCTCTGATTAACGACTGAAGTGATGAATGTTTAACTTGTCCACCAACCTTGGTAACCTCGAGGCGAGATCTCTGTTCATTGGAGTCAAAACCAGCATCTGGATGAAGACTAACAGGAGCTATACCAGGAACAAAGAGTTAGAAACTTGACTACGGTTCGATGTCGAGATAGTTCCACAAGATATGCCAAACATTCGAGGGTCAAGAGGCAAGGTGCTAGTGGTGCGTTAGTGATGAGAAAGGCATGAGACCCAGGGTGGGGATGGAAGCTTGCGAACATTTGCTCCGTTCATCTGGACTTTTCTTTCAGGCAGGCTCTCTGCTGTTCTGCGCAGTGAATTCTCTTAGGCAAGAGCTACAGAATTGGAGAGATGGCTTACACCTGCGTGCCTGAGACCACTTCCTACTACTGACATGCCCAAGGAGCCAGAATATGAACCGCTCAGGTGGAAAGCAAACATAGGACAGGGCTTTTGAATGCTCTAGACCCACCATTCTCAAAGCACCAGAAGTTCCTGTGTGTCTTCTACACAACTCAGGGTGAACATTCCCCTGACATATTCAGAGAAGAGTCTATTGTTTTGCGAGGGGTTGACTCCCTTACTGGACAGCTACAAATACTGGTGATGCTGGTAATGATAAGATGCATAGCAAGTAGATGAAGAGGCGACAATAGCTGGTGTCTTCTGAGCAAGTCTTTGGACTAGCCACCTGCTAGGCACGCTAGTGGCATGATCTCATTTAATCCTTACCACAGGCGTATACGGTAAGTTCTATATTACCTATGCTCTCATTACAAATGATGGCACAAAGGTGCAGAGGAATGAAATGGCTAAAAAGGGACAGCATTGACATGTGATCCCCCATCACCCAACTAAAGAGCCTGTTCTCTTCAAACCTTTCAAAAACTAGGCAGTCCTGCCCCAAAGCGATTCCAGATACACCTGCCTGTAATTCCTCCTTCTATTGTCCATACGGATTCCACTCAGTAGATGGAGATTCTTTTGATATCTTTTCAACTGTTGCAAAACAGCAGAGTGTGTGTTTCCTCTGCATTTTCTCTTCTGTTGGTTAAATATTCCCTTCACTCTTCCCTAAGATAAAATGTTTTCAGTTCCCTCACCATCTTGGTCACCCTCTGTTGAATATGTCTGAATCTATAATCATTCTCAGAGTAGGTGAAACACAGAAATAAACACAATCCTTCAGGTGTGGCGGCTCCACAGCACAGAGTAATATGAAGTGAGGCTTTCTCAGGGTGGTGGTGCACTTGGCAGAAGATCCCGCTTCGGGGACAGCTTTCTTCTCAGAGAAAAAGAGGGATATCGAGTTGTAAAAGTAAACAGAAAAGCAATGAATTCGTAAACAGCCAGGGAGGCTAAAGGAAGAGTACACTTAAATGAAAATTTGAAGTGTCAGGAAAATGAAGATAAGAGAGAGGTTCAAGAAGTCGGGGCGTAGTTAGCAGTGCTGGGTTTTACGGAGTGCCTAGAAAAGATAGGGACTAAGAAGAGACTAGAGGACATGTAGGCTTGGGATAGAAACTCAGGAGTTATGGAAAGAGTAGGCAGTGAGCTGGCGGGCGACTGTGCATTGTTCTGTTTGTGGTTCTTTATCATATTGTTATGGCCATCCTAGTATATAATATAGAGTGTTTGTCAATAGGCAGCAAAGAGTAGACATATATTTATATATTATATATATCAAGTTGCTGGACCCAGTGCAAAATGGAGGGAGTAGGTGAGGTGGAAGTTCAGAAAGCATTTAGGGTGTAGAGATAGAAATGCCTAAAGAATTGAAGGAGTGTTGTGGTGATGATTGTACAAGTCTTCTTCATATGATTAAACTATTGAATTATAGGATTTGTGGATTATATGCCAATAAAACTATTTTCAAAAGTAGTTGAAAGAGGGCTCATGCTCACACTCACATGGTACGTCATCGTGTACAAAGCTTGTCCATGCTCATTATCTCACTGGAAGCAAATACCAGCCCTGGAAGGTGGTCTTACCCTTGCCAGTTGACATGTGAGACAGTAGAGGTTCAAAGAAGGCAAGTGACTTTCTCAATTCCCTAATACATATGTCTAATGGCAAGTCTCTTGATCCTGCCTCAGTAACTGCAGTCTATTGGACCATTGCACCAGTGTCCCATTGTACCAATGTCCCAAAAAGTGAGGTGAAAGAAGCGGATTGTTGAGAGGGGGTGGGGCTGAGAATATTGATCCTACAGTAGTAGAAATGAGAAATTAATGAAAACGTTTGTCCAGTAACATTGCAAGCATGGAAGGAAACAGCATACATTTTCAATCATTCAGAGAAGCCCAGCTCCGATTCCCTGTGTTCTGGTAACCACCTTTCGCTTTATTCCATTAACTGTAATAAGTATCAAAGAGTATGTCAAAGGAACCATGGGTGACCCAGACCATTGGGTTTGGTATGGCCTGAGGCATAGGAGAAAGTGCAAGACAAATGAATCAGGACCCTGGCAATGCTGGGCGGGATGTGACCAAAAGGGAAGCATCTCACAGACTCATGGGAAATGGAAGGGTCTCATGGAAGTGGGTAGTCAGAAGATCCTGCAGAGTCCAAAGACCCCTACAGGGTGCTCTGCTCAGTGGAACATGCACATCCACGCATGCTGATGCAAGCAGTTATAGAAATTTGGACAATCTGGTTTTAGTGTGTTTGACTCAGGTCCTGTTATTTAAAAGGATAAAAATCAGGTATTGGAAGAGGATATTGTCATCGTTGTTCTTGTCCGTGCTGGTGGCGGTGTTCTGATTGTTAGGTACTATCAAGTTGGTTCTGATTCATAGAGACCCTATGTCTACTTGAACAAAACATTGCCCACTCCTTCACCCCCCTCACAATCCCTGTGCTTGAGACTGTTATTGCAGCTACTGTGCCAACACATCTCCTGGAGACCCTTTTTTTCACTCTCCTTCACTTTAACCAAGTATGCTGTCCCTCTCCAGGAACGGGTCCCTCTTAATAGCGTGTCCAAAGTAAGTAAGGCAAAAATCTTACCATCATCTCTTTTTTTTAAAAGATCATTTTATTGGGGGCTCTTACGGCTCTTATAACAATCCATATATCAATTGGATCAAGCATATTTGTACATAGGTTGCCATCGCTCTTTTCTAAACATTGTCTTTCTATCTGAACCCTTCCGGAGCATTCTGGTTGCACTTCCTCCAAGACAGATTTCATTGGTCTTCTGGTAGTCCATGGGGCTTCAGTATTCTTCACCAACACCGTAACGCAAAAGTCTTGAGTCTTCTTTGGGCTTCCCAACTCTTTGTTCAGCTCTCACAGATAGATGAGGCTATTGAAATACACTGGGTTGTATTTGGCCACACTTTTGCTTTTTAATTCTGTAAAGAGGTCTTTTGCAGCAGATTTGCCCAATGGAATACATTGTTTGCGGCTGCCATAGGGATTGGTTGTCCATTAAATAAAATGAAATATTTAACAAGCTCAATATTTCCTGCATTTATGATGATATTGCTTATTGTTCCACTTTTGAGAATTTTAAAACTTTATGTTGAGATTTAACCCAGATTTCGTCAGTAAGTATTGTAAGTCCTCTTTGCTCTCAGTTAGCAAGGAATCTTGTGTCATCTGCATATTGCAGGTTGTCAATATGTCTCTAATCCTGAAGCCTTTATAAAATTTGACATGGATAAAAAGCATGTTGAGTCAATAGAATGTTGAAATGATCCATATCAAATCGAGTCAGAAGGCGGTTGAAATGTGCTTCTGGAGGACTGAACAAGGGTACTAGGAGTAATGAAGGTAGAGTGTAACAGGGAGGATGGACAGAGCATGATTACTAAGACATAGAGAATGAAGTCAAAGAGAAGAGCCAAAGATGACCTTTGATCAAAAAATGATTGCAACATTAACACTTAAAGAAAAGTGGGAAGGGTCACAATTTTGAGGGGGGTGGGGAGAAAGTTAAGAACTCACAGGACCCAGGGCCCATCCGGGGGTAATTGGATATCCCCTTGCAGAAGGGCTGCGGGGAGGAGAGGAGCCAATCAGAGTGCATTGTAGCAATGATGAAATATGCAATTTTCCTCTAGTTCTTAAATGCTTCCTCCCCCTGACTACCATGATCCCAATTCTACCTTACATATCCAGCTGGACAGGAGGATGTACACTGGCACAGATAGGAACTGGAAATACAGGGAATCCAGGACAGATGAATCCCTCAGGATCAAAGGAGAGAGTGGCGATAGCGGGAGGGTGGAGGGAAGGTGAGGGAGAAAGGGGGAACAGATGACAAGGTCTACATATGGCCTCCTCCCTGGGGGATGGACAGCAGAGAAGTGAGTGAGGGAGACGTTGGATGGGGTAAGATATGCTAAAATAATAATGATTTATAAATTATCAAGGGTTCAGGGGGGAGGGGGAGGCGGGGAGGGAGGTGGAAAAATGAGGAGCTGACACCAAGGGCTCAAGTGGAAAGCGGGTGTTGTGAGAATGATGAAGTCAACATATGTACTAATGTGCTGGATACAAATGATGTATGTACAGATTGTGATGAGTTGTATGAGCCCCTAATAAAATGATTATTTTTTTAAAAAGAGCTCACAGGGGCAATGCGTTGAGGATGCCTATCTGTAAATGCACAGTCAAAAGTTATCATCATCATTAGTCAGGCTGAAGTGACAAATATTTAGCAGTCATTAACAAGGATACCTCTTTAAATGTAGGCACCAAGAGACAGACCATAGTCTGACGCTTGAGACTTGAGTTATAGACAGGGAGAGAAGAAGGAGTCTCAGAACTATCCCCTAGTATGGTAAAAAGATGTGTTTTAATTAAAAGGGGGTAATAGTGAGAGATGCTGGCAAAAAAAAAAAAAAGCTGAAGGCATCAAAACATATATGATAAGGAAGTCCTTAGTGTTTCTGGATTCAGTATCTGGGGTTGGAGAAAAGTATTTATGTGTACAAAGAGTGGCCTATGGGGGGCAGACCCACAAGAGGTCTCGTAGAGGAAGGACCCTGAATTATTCAAGTGGGGAACACATGTCCTCAGGATGCAAAATTAGAAAGCATCCGGAATTGTTTGAAGACCCACTAATACCTGTTAACAAAGAAATCCTCAAGAACCCAGAATTCTTTCAGCAAACTCTCTTTGCTTCCAGATACTGTTCCCAAAGTGATGCCAGAGTAGGGTCAGGTACCTGGAGACCCAATCTATAGAATTAAGATCTCAAAACCTGGACTAGATTTCCCAGTCTATGGTGCTACCTTGGTCTGTAAGTAGGGTTTGATTTAGTCTCACTACTGTTGCAAAACCAATAAGCCAAACACTAAGGGCTTCCAAAAACCAATGCACTGTCATCAAGTTGATACCAACTCATGGCAAACCTACAGGAGATGGTAACACTGGTTTCCAAGGCTGTAAATCTTTACAGGAGCAGAAATGCTGATCCTGATGTTGGCAGCCCAATGGGGAATCCACATATGTATCTGTGTTAGAGAAACAAATCCAGTGACACTCATATGTGTGTAAGAGAGAACTTCATATCAAAGAGCAATTGAGAAAACATCCCAACTCAGTCCATAAGTCCGATATTGGCCCATATGTCCGATACCAATCTATAAATTCCTCTTCAGACTCACACAACACATGCAATGACACTAAATATAGGCAGATAATAGGCCAGTGGGTAGAAGGTCTTGTGGATCCAGTGGTGGTGGAAGCATCTCAGTGCTGGTCTCCACGTGGTTCCTCCATGTGGTTCCTCCAGCCCCAGGGCTCTGGATCCATTAGTGTAACTCCATCTGGCTTATTATCAGGAATGTGAAACAGAGAGTGTGTCCCACCTCCAGGGAGGAAGACAGGAGTTCCCAGAATCCTCAGAAGAAGGCCATGCCCACACAGAGGCCTCACTGGCTATGATCTGATTGACAGGCTAGACTCCATCCCTTTCACTCAAGTTGACAAAAGATTGTGCAACTTCCGCAGTATCCTAATCTTCATAGTATCCACTGAAGTTGGAATTAATATTTCCATTTAACATATAAGAAGACCGAGGTTCAAAAAATTTGACTAATATCTCCAAAGTTACACAAATAAATGGCAGAGCTGAGATTTGAATCTTTTTCTTCATGTCCAATGTTCTTTCTGCTATACAATCCCTATGAAGAAAAGAGTCTATGAATAAAGGTCATTATTTTTGGCTCTTTCTCACAATATTCTAACTAAAGAGTTTCATCGAATTCTATAAACCATCAATGAGTGCCTTCAATCTCGATGTCTTAGTACTCAAGCTCTATCCATCCTCGCTGGTATGAACATGTTATCCAGTAACATGGCCTTGAGTCCCAAGAGGAAGATCCACATCTGGACAGATATTTGATTATACTGAACCAGCATCGCAGACCAACGAGGAAGGAAGAGACTAGTCAATCAATCTTGCTGGGAGAAGTGGTTAACCAAAGAGAAAAAGTGAAGCTGGACTTCTCTGTCATTGCATACACACAAATCAATTCTAGATGGCTTAAGAACTTAAAGCAGAGGATAACATTAAGAACTCCAAAAGAAAATATGGGGGCGAGGAAATATTTTTCTTTTTAAATTCAATAGCAAAATAAGGACAAAAGATGAACTTCAGCTGTGTAAAAATTAAGAATGTAAGCTTCTTAGAATAAAATGGAAAGATAAGCCTCAAAGTGGGAGGAACTATTGGCTATGCATGAACCTAATAACAGATCAAGATCTGAAATATATAAAATGTACAGAGATTTGTTGCAAATTAATAAGAACATGACAAACAACCCAACATAAAAATAACACTCCCCCCCACCCCAATAGTCATTTCACAGAAGAGAAAACACAAGTTGCCAATAAACATATAAAAAATCTACTCAACCCCCTTGGTAGCTGGGGAAAAAATTAAAATTAAAACCACAATTACAAACAATTTCACACTCACCAGTCTGGCAAATCTTTTGAAGTCTGATCATACCAAGAAGTGGTGAAGAAGTAGAACAAGCAAACTTTCGTAGTGATGGGAATGTGAACAGATCAAACCCCACTGGCGAACAAGCCAACATTATCAAGCACGTCTGAAGACGTGAACACCCCGGGAATCTGCAGCTGAAATCTGAAGTGCTGTCCTTAGCGATCTTTGAATCGGCACCCTGCTCATTGATGCAAGATGCTCCCCTGTTCGGAGCCATCCTGACCATCAGTTGTGGATCGGACAGTGTTCTATTGTGATCTGGGGG
>NW_022103908.1:42174571-42215472 GCF_000313985.2 Echinops telfairi | reverse complement strand
GGGGTTATTGACTGGCTTTGGGCCAGCTTTTCGTCCTCGTTCATCTTAATCTGGAAGTTCCCCTGAAGCCTCGTAGGCACCGTGGCACCATCCATGTTGTTCCTGACACATGAGTGTGATTTCACAAGAGGGGCTCCTCGGACCCCGACTTCCCACGTGGAAAGCATGGAGTCGACCACCGAACCACTTGTATTTTATAGAGACTTATTCTTCTAGATACCTACCCCAAAATAAATAAACAATACTTGGCCTGGGCACCAAGAGAGATTGAAGAGAATATTCACAATGGCATTTCTGTAATAGAAGAAAATGCACCGGGCACAGATGGGCAAACTATGCTCAGCAATAAGAAAATGGATATATAACATGTGACATATTCCTACACGTGTCATTTATCTATTAACCACACAGCCATGAAAACAAAGGACATAAGAAGTGCAAACACAGAGGAACGTCACAAATATAGACTTGAACAAAATGACCGAAACAAAGCTATACAAGAAGACAAGTAAGTATTGCATGTCAACATTGACATAAAAGTAAGACTATCTCCAATAATGAAAGTCTATTATTTGGGATCCACAGATATGAATACTTTTATAAAGAACCGTGAAGGGAGTTTCTTGGTGGTTATAGACATGGATACATGTGGGAGCATGATGTTCCATATTAGAAAATGCCCCAGACTTCACCTACATGTCTCTTTATTTGTATCCTTTTGCCATAATAAATAAAAATAGAAGATTACTAATTCCAGAATGCAGGCTAGTGGCCATCCCTGGTGGGAGGTTGGAACCTGGGAGGCACTAATGGTTTTACAAGTGAGTTCTGTATCTGAAGTTGGATGTTGTTTCTACTGGTGCTCATTAAGCAATTCAAGACACCTTATAGTGGTTGATAGGTTATTTGTATGTGAAGATTGGTAGAGGATTCAGACATAGAAGTAAGTGTTGGCAATTCTAGAGAAATCCTCTAGTACTCAGGACACATCCTGATCCAGCACTAACACTCAAAGCTCCTCAAGGGTGGGACAATCCTCTTAGACTCTCTATCCGTCATGTCGGGTACAGCGGCTAGACCATTCTGAATGTGCCATAAGTACTCGATGAGGGGGTGAACAGTGATGGTTGAATGGTGTGGTCAGTGCAAACCCTGAGTATGCAAGGCTGCTCCATAGGGGCTCTGGAGAACAGAGGAGAGGAAGCAAAGGGGTACGACTTGAGGTCTGAAGCAGAGCTCCCTGTCTCCTCTCTCATCAATACACTCGATCAGATTAAATGAGGGCTGTGGCATTTCAAATACGCCTGACTGACTCCTCATTGAGTAACTGGAAGGAAGAATATGGGTATGTTCCTTCCAAACAACCTTCTCCCCACTCTCACCAGCGTTGAGAGTCACGTCACTTGCTCAAGACTTGCCCTGGCTTCTGCTCCCTCTTCTTTGTCGGTTATATGCCTTCGATGCACTGCTAACACATTTAGAAGCTGGAGGGCCTTCTTGGGTGTGATGAAATGAACTGTGTTCTACCCATCTGTTAATCCTACGTCTATTACAGTGTGCGCTGGACACAGATTTCTTTTGAAGCTAACAGACACTGAGACTCACACGATCACAAGCAATGACTCTAAAGTCAATGACTCAAAAGTGCACGTATTAATAGCTTAGCAACCTAGGGACCTCAAAATCAAAAAAAGGGACAAAAATGCAAAATGCACTCTAGGCTGATTATGGCTAAGATATAAAATGAAAAAAAGCAATTTGAATTTAAAGCCCTGAAGTCTTGCTGAGGCTCCTGCTAAGCCAAGCAAGTCCGACGCACATAAGACAGCAACCAGGCCACACACACACACACACACACACACACACACACACACACAGCCCAGAGGAGAATGGTCCCATGAAGTCTGGGCTGAGATATCTTTTGAAGACTAAATAAAAGTCAGCTTTGTGAGAACAGAGGAAAGTACATTCCAGATGAACATTCTCCTTGGTATTTATCCCTCAAACATACATCAGTGCGTCCCGGAAGGGCAAGCAGGTGCCAACGCCATCAAGAAGTGCAGAACTACAGAGAGGTCAATGTGAAGAGTGGCAATTCGGCCACAGAGAAGTGGGAACAGAGGAATTAATCACATCTTTGATTGGCCAGATCGCTGGATGCATTGATCATAGACTAAGTCTGGACTCAAACTAAGCTCAAACTCTTCTAGCAGAAACAGTGGCAACATGATGGGTGTAATTGATCTCCCTGAATTGTGCACATCCAAAACATATTGAACCGGCGAATGCTGTGTGATCTATAGTCTTACAGCAGTAAAAAAAAATGTTTTAAAGGAAGAGCTTCAAAATCGCACTCTAAAAGTCTAAGGTATTGGTTTTGGTTAAACACTGCGTGCTTCTGTACATCCCAATAGGAAAGCAGGACTTGAGGAAGAGGTCAGTCCTTTTCTCCTTCCCTCAAGAAACAGTCTCACTTCTTGGCTGATTTAGCCTGGTTGGCAAAAACTTTTATCATTCATCTACTGTACTCAAATCCCTAACAGCAGTATGTGCTAGCTAACTCCACCCCACGCCTACCCTACCTCACCCCACCCCCACACAAAGCCCATTGCTGGTGAGTCAGCTCCCACTAATAGCAAGGCAGGCTTTTAAGCCTATAAATTTATACCACAACCTCTTCTCCTACGGAGTGGTTAGTGAGCTAAATCTCTTGAGTTTCTGGCTAGCAGTAGATCGCTAATGACAGCACCACAAAGACTCTGTGTTGGTCTGGGTACTTTAGAGAAATAAATCCCAAGCAACTTATGTATAAGAGAGTTTTATATCAAGGGTAAGTGTGCATCAAGAAAACATCCCAACCCAGTGCTGCCCAAGTCCAACATTAACCCATATGTCCAACAACAATCCACAAAGTCCTCCTCCATCTCACAAAACAGACAGAATGATGCCGACTGCAGGAGGAAAGCCGAGTCAGTGAATATATAAGCATCTCAGTGCTGGCAGGGGTCTCCACATGGCTGCTCCAGCACCCAGGACTGCATCGGGGAGGTCTATGTGGCTTCTCCTCAGGGATGTCTTGCAGGAAGTGAGCCTTGCCAGCTGAAGCAGGGAACTGGCTAAGGCACCCTGGTCGGACCATCAGAACACAAGAGACCCAAGAACTAGAAAGGTGAGGCTCACTGAACCATTTATCCCTCTTCCCTTCAATTAACCCCACATATGTTTATCGGCCAGGTTGGCACAATAAACTAACTACCTCAGACGCCAATGCATTAACCCACTAGGTTGGGATTTATTAGAAAATGCATCTTGACAGATAAATTAGCCAATAAATGATAGAGAAATGGTTATTCTCTTGGACTTTATGTTTTGATTTAATATTCTAGTCAAGGAGTCATGGTGACTCTGGCGGTTCCATTTCAGACTGCTACTGCAAGGTCGATGGTTCAAACCCACCTGTTACTCAATCTACAGGATAAAGTTGAAGCTATCGGCTCCTATATAATTTTACAACCTTGGCAACCCTATATAGGACTGCTGAAAGTGAGTATAGACTCCATGGCAGTGGGTTTGGTTTTGGGGGTAGTGGATTTTGATAAAGACCCATCTCTAAAGAACACTGGACCATCTACAAATATGGGCAGCTATTCCTATCCACAAAACTCCCTTCAAATACTGCAAGGACATAGAACAGCCATTAAAACATGGAGAACTCATGAGCAAGAGCTAGTATAAGTCTGGACATGTAATTCAAAGTGTCCTCATTGAATTTTGCCTCCGTGCTGAACAAACTTTGGGAGATTGAGCATGTCAACCAATAAAGAAAGACTTCCAATTGCCATTCCTCTTTCTTTTCCTTCTTTCTCCCTTTGCCCTTTTCCTTCAGCCTTCCTGGCTTCCTTTCTCCTTTCCAGTAAATAAATATTTACCACAGCTCTGTGAATGAGCACTGGCTTACTAATGCAAAGTCATCAGTTCCAAACTCCAGAGAGAAGGATGAGGCTGCCTACCTTTATAACAAGTCCTACAGAGGGGTGCTGTCCATCAGAATGGACCGATGGCAATGGCTGGGGTCTTAGTGCATTGTGCCCAGTGTCTGCAGATTACAAGCACTTAGCTAATCAAAAAGTTGATGGCACTAAGCGCCTGCAAAGGAAGTCCTGGAGATCCACTTCTGAAAAGTGACTGCTGTTGTTGTTCTTGTTATTGTTGTGGTTGTGATTCTTAAAGTGCCGTTGAGTTCATTCTGACTCCTTGTGACTCTCTGTTACAACAAAATGAAGCACTGCCCAGCCCAGCACTGTCCTCACCCTGGTTCTGATGTTGGAGCCCACTGCTGCAGGCAGTCACCCCATCTTATCAAAGTCTTCTTCTTTGCTGCCCCTCTACTTTACCAAGCATTATGTCCTTCTCCAGGGACTGGTCTCTGCTGACGAATGTCCAAAGCAGGTCAGATGAAGTCGCGTGCCATCCTTGCCCCTGAGGAGCACTCTGGCCGTACTTTTTCCAAGACAGACTTATCTGTCCTTTGGGCAGACCATGGTACTTTCAATATGCTTCCCTGGTGCCACCAAAAAGAGTCCCTGAATGTTAGTCTGAAATATTACTCATTGAAGACCCTATTGGAGCACAGTTCTACTCTGACACACTTGGGGTCTCCTAGGGTTGAGTCAACCCAACTGCTCTTACACTCTGTGCCAGGCACCGGGCTAGGTGCTGGGATACAGAGTTAAGAAGACATGGGCTCCAACTGTCGGGGGCCTTGGCCTCTAGCAGGGGAACGCATCACAACATGATGTAAGAAAGGTCATTCAAACACTAGGGTGACTCTCCACCACTGCTGCTACCGTGTCCATTCTGACTGCTCACCACTCTAGATAGGTTTCCCAGGCTGTGAATCTTCATGGACAGCTTCCTCCTTCTCCCACGAAGTGGCTGGTGGGTTTGAACCACCAACCTTGTAATTAGTAGTGCACTGCTTACCTAAGAGTGGTACCAGGTCTGAAACACCTAAACCCACTGCTGTGGAGTTGATTCTGGCTCATAGCAAGCCTATGGAATGCGAGAAATCTGCCCCATAGGATTTCCAAAGCTGTACCCTTTTATGGCAGCAGACTGCCACATCGTTCTCCTTCAAACCACGTAGCCAAATGCTCCTTCGCTCCACCTCCAGGTTTTAACAGTGGGCAGGCAGAACCCAATCCATTCTCCTTGCTTTGTGTTCACCTTGGACTACACGGCCACGATTGTCTCTGGCGAGCGAGGGACGGTCTTCCTACTGCCGGCAGGTCTGCTCATTAGCCACACCATATGTCTATGTAGAGGAAGGACAATGCCATTACAGGAAGGAAGAGTCATCCTGCCAGGAAGGGAAGGGAGGAGAAGGATTTGGGGGACAGGCAGTCTCTGCTGGAGGCCGTGTGACATCCCCCCTCTCACTCACGGCAGGCAGCACTGTCTGGTCTCCATGAGGAAGACGTGGACTTCTCCGCGTCCTTAATCTTATAAATGAGAATGGAAAATGGGAACCGCGTCAACGCTGGAGAGTAGGACAGAGCTGGAGCCTGCCTGTTGAGTGGAGGGGGAAGATCTAGTCTGATATTTATTTATTATTATTATTTCGAGGAGCAAAAGGAGAGGGGGAAAAAGCCAGAAATATTTCCAAAATGTCAACACTATTAAGGAAATCTGAACACCTTAATCCATTTCAGTGTCAGCTAGAAGCAGGCGCGGGCTTTCGGGAGGGGAGCGTGAAGAAGTGAGGAGGGGCCAAAGGAATTAATGCCAGATTCCACATAATCTATCAAAGTTTCTTTCTTTTCTTAATATATTAAATATTAAATGCTTCTTTGCATCTGAGTGAGAGAAGAGAGAGAGAGGGACCAGGGTGGAACTCATAAATGCCTAGATAATTGGTTTTGAGGGGTTTTTTTTTTCCTTCTTTCTTTCTTTCTTCTTGGCGGATTCTCAATTTCCCTATAAAAGAGAAAATTCATTTCCAGCCGCTAATGTAATGTCAGCGTGCTGTTTACTAAGCATGGAAGATGTATAGGGGGACACTACTTTCAGAGGACTACTTAATGATGCATAGAATTAAATCCTGAGCTCCTCAGCTGAGCCTCCTCCCTCCCTTCTGGTTCCCAGGGTCCCGGTGCATCCTGGGAGAAGCAGGATTGGCATAACCTGTCTCCCTTGTTGCTAGAATTCTGGGGTCTCTGCCGAGGAAGCTTCAAAACAGCCCTCAGACCTCCCCAAATGTACTTGCGTCTAGCATAGCCTGGGGTGGGCTGCATTGTAAGAAGCTGATAGAAAGGGGGGAAGGGGTGATCACTGGCCAGTAGCTGAGAGAGATGGGGGGGAGTGGAGTGGGGGAGGAAGAGTAATGGGCCGCACCAAGGGGATGAGGTGCAGGGACCGGAAGGGGGCAGGGTAAGGTTGGAGGGCGCTGGTGGGAAAAGACCCACCCTTCCAGGAGAAGGTAGAGGTGGCACCCCTGTGAGCTTGCCCTCTGCCCTCTGGAAACTGCAACATTCAGATGTCAAGCGAAATAAATGTAGGCCGTGGAGCGCCTTCCCTGGAGACCTGCAAGGCTGTCATTGCCAGAGCTACACCTTCGTCCCTCTGCTGGGCAGCCAGCCTCCTGTCGTGCTGCTGTCTGGGAGAGATGAGGGGGGAAGGGAAAGGACACAGAGTGGCTTGCCACCCTCCCATCCCCCCATCCCTCACCCCCACCCCCTGCACTCTGAAAGAGCACCATCCCATCCAGTATCCAAGCATCCTCCTCTGGCAAAAAGGACCCAGCCTTGCCACTCAGGGTAACCACTGACTCAAGGTGGCTGACTCGTCCATCCGTCCATCTTGGGGACATTAGAAGTGAAGGTAGAGCACATTGCTCTACTTCCAAGAGTTCACCGGCCGTCTCCCTCATCCCCCCAGATGCACGGGGCCAACTTGCAGGCAGGACCCTTTCTCCTGTGTATTTTCTTTCTCATTGTGTATTTTCGTTCTCCGTACTGGTTACCAGCCCTGAGGGTGTTGTGCCCTCGTGTTGGACTGCTAACCACAAGGGCAAGGTCAGCGATCCAAACCCACCAGCCACTCTGAGGGAGAAAAATTATCCTACAAATATTAACAGCCTCAGAAACCCGAAGGAGTGGTCTGACTGTCATACAGAGCCGCTAGGGGGAAAACACAGGGCTTTCTACTCGGGTGAAGACATTCGGTCTCGGGAACTCACCAGGGCAGGTCTACCCTGACCTAGAGGATCGCTGTGACCAGAATCGTCACGGACTATCAGGCAGTGAGTGCTGAGTGAGAGGGTCACTGTGGGTCAAAATGGGAACCCTGACGGCTACATGTTGGGCTGCAATCCTCCTGGTCGGCAGTTCAAAACTACCACCAGCTCCTCAGGAGAAAGACTGGGCTTTCTACTCCCATGAACAGTGACAGCCTTGGACACCTACACAGGGGTTTCTGTGAGTCAGCATGAACTCGATGGCAGCACGTTTTTATGGGTCAAAGTCAACTCATTGGCTGTGGATTTGGGGTTTGGCTAGATTGGTTCACTCTTTCATGACTCCCCACTCAGGATCTATAATCTAGCCACACGCTTGTGCCTTGTGTCACAGTTGCAATGTTTCACAGGGCACCTTGTAGGCCAGATGGTTTCCGGTCCACGATGAACTACAAGTGTGGCCATTTGAACCCATCCAGTGGCACGAGAGAAGAAAAGTCCAGCGCCCTGCTTCCATGAAGATGAAGGTCCCCAAAATCTGACAGGGTTCAGTGCTACCTTGTAAATGATTACCATCAGGAGTCAGAGTTGGCTTTATGGGGGCAGGTTTGGTTTTTAGGTAGAGCACCCCAGAATCGCTGCTCTGTTCCTCAGGCAAATCGAGTACCCCTCCCTGCAGCCCACCTCCCTTCTCCATCAGAGCCTTGTCATGCGTTCAGCCTCTTAGGCTAGAAAACTGAGAGTCATTGTCACTTTCACTTTCACTCCAATTTAAAAATGTTTCTTAGCCCCCATTCTTCTGAACCATTCACTGACCCAGCATGCCTCTAAGCTAAGCCTGATATTTAGATTAGTGCCCAGGTCTCTCATGTCCCCTCTACACCTGCCGTCTAACCATTCCAATCCATCCCGAATAAGGATACCTGCTTTATTTTCACAAAGCACCGTTTCCAGCATACCCTGTTACAGTGGCCGATCACCACCTACTGAATTGTGTCCAGACAGAGCAGAGCCCAGCCATAGGCTTTGTACTTCAAAGGGATTCAAGGTCCAGGGGAGTGCCCTAATGTACCAGCCAAAATGGGGAGATCACAGACCATCTGGTTTTTAACCCTTTAAAGGTTGGCAGGGGGAGGGAGGTGTGCATAGAAAGTTTTGGAACGTAGTTCAACTCTCTAAAGAGCTACTCTGCACACAGGGAAAACATGCTGAGGGACACGGAGCTATATCTGAAAGCAATATTCACAAGAGATACACTAGGTTTTAGCAGAACTTTCCAACAATCAAAGACATCTGGAGATGAAACTAGCTGCTCCTGTCTCTGTATGTTCTCACAAAGATTAATAACCCTCTGTTAGGATGTGATATTAGAAACCGTGAATGGGATTGATGAGGCAAGAAGAGTTTTCCTAGAAGGGCTTTAAAGTTTCTCCCAGCCCAGAGGTCCTGTGATGTTCTACCTCCTCGTCTGACCTCGCCTCAGTAGGCATCTTCTTTGTCGGCATCTTCACTCTCTACAAACACTTAATGGGAGTCCTCGCTTGTATGGTTTCCCTTTAATGAATGGCCTATCCCTGATCTTTCAAACCCATCTCCTCCAGGAAGTCTGCTTGGGTTTCTCAGCTTGTTCCCACCTTTGATTTACTGCCATTTGACCACAAGATCTGGTGCTATACTCCCTTTTCCCCTTGTTTTGTTTTCTGAGTGTGAGAGATTCTGATGGTCTATAATGTATGACTCATGATGCTTCCCTGGAGTCTCAGTACCTGGCACAGATCCTGGCCCATCCTGGCCACTAATAACCATTGGATCCGTTTGTGGACTAAACACAGCCACATCCACAGGCTCACTGCTGACCGTGACGATTACTCTACTGGCCTTGCCAGCCAAGTAAGGTTGCCCAAAGAGAGCTTCTGTGCTTGACGCTCAGCCTCCTACTGAACAAATGTCAGGTCCCATTCTTTCAGACGCCGCTGCTTCACTCACAACGATGTCACCTTCTACACCCCTGCCAAGTCAGACCCCACGCCAGGCGCCGCTCCTCCTGTTCCTCCAGTCTGGATGCCCGTCCCATCTCAATTCATCTGCAGAGTGCCCGTATTCTCTTCAAAAGGCAACTTGGCAATCGTCTTCTCACTGGAGCCTGCCTTGGTGGCCTCTTAGTCAGTCAGCTCTTCCTTCCTCTTCTGCACTGACCCTCGGGGCAGATCTCCATTCTACACACAGTGAGCGCTGTGCTTGACTTCAGACGGCTTTCCTGTCCACAGTCTTCATAATCACCACCAAACAGCTGGGGGTACTGCTGCGTTCTAGATGGGTCTGGGGAAGAGAAAGTGGATGGGAGGGGCTGCTGGTAGGAGTCTTTGATTCAGTTATGAGTGACTGTTAGCAGGCTCAGTTGCGATGGTAAAATCTTAGCATTGTAACAAGCAGATTTGTCAATTTTGTCACCCTGCTGGATATACACTTTGCCATCTCAGAAACAGCAAGTGGGGATTTTACTAGCATCAAGAGAGAAGGTCCAGGAGTGGAGTAGAATCGTTTCGGCTCTGAGATCCCAGCACAGTGAACCTCCTAGACTCAGGGCACGGAAAGCTTTGACACTAGAGGAGTGGTGGAGGAGTGGCAGCAGCAGAGCCAGGGCATGAGACAGAACCCACAGAGTTAGCAAAGCTGAGTGAGTGCCTTTGGGCAGGAAGCTCATTTGTGGAGTGAGGTGCTTCCAGGCCCTAATTGACAGCACTAGGTTTGCTGGCCACAGGGACCTAGAGCTGAGCCCCTTCAGGCTTCGGCTTATGATGGAGCGGCATGTCCTTTGGGCATTTATTGTCATCCTCAAAAGAACTGTGTACTGTTACCCAAGAAGGATAGAGGTCAAGGGGCCCTGTGGCTGTGAGGCTGAGAACCAGAGAGAGGTCTGTTGGTGGGCATGATTAGAAAGAGGCTGTTCTGACCAAAGAACTGCATCCTGAGCAGTTCCAATCTTGAATTGTAGCGTGTGAACTTCCCACATAAAGTCCACAATCATAGATATTGTCTGTATGTCCTGTGTGGCTATTGCAATGAACTATCAAACTCAGCTGAGCAAAGTGGGTGACTTGGGGGGGGGGGGGAGCTTGACACAGGCCTAATCTGAGGCTCATGGGAATTATCCGTGGGCAGTTGCTGCTGCTGATGGGATTCTCTCTCTCTTAGGAAGTCAGAGAGGACATACACCACCCCCAGATACTTTTTTATATTTCCTCTGCTGTATTTTATCATAGTGAATTGTGTGTCTATCTGCCTTCCGCCTGTAGGATGTGCTTGCCCTTCAAGGACAAGAACAATGTCTTACACCTCTCTCATTTCTCAGTAGCCAGCAGAAGGAGACATATAGTATCTAACTAACAGAGAAGAAATGTGCCTTAGTGTCTACATGCTACTGTAATAGAAAAATCACACATGGAATGCTTTAAAGAACTGACATTTCTTTTCTCACAGTTTATAAGGCTAGACATTTGGATTCAGGGCACCAACCCAAGGAGAAGGCTCTCTGTTCAATCTTGGGGAAGGCCTTTATCTCTGCCTCTCTAACATTCTCGTTGGACTGACCTGCGTTTGGCATCTTCCCCTCAGTGGTGAAGCTGCCCCTTCTATATTTCACAAATGATTGTCATAATACATTCATATGCCCTCCCTGGTGTCTGTTTTGAAGTTTTACTCCTCAACGGGATCATAGCCAGAGATACAGGGCTCAGAACTCCAACTCTTACTGGGGGGCACAAAACAATCCGTAATAGAAAAGGGAAAGGAAAAGAAGGAAGAGCTGGAGGAAAGGAGGGAACTTAATAGGAAGAAAGGTAGAGAGAGCAGGAAAGAAGAGAATTGGGGATGGGGTGGGATGTTATGACAAGAACCAAATGAAACAGGCTCCCTTGGGAGAAAGTGGCCAAGAAGGCAGAAGTAAGACCGCATGGGTCTGAGAAGCAAATCTCCATCTTCTTTCAGGAATATCCATGTTCTTCTGGACAGATCGATATCAAGGCTACAGATTCCTTGCATTATTCTCTGTGCTACTCAAAGAAGAGTTCTCTTTCCTTTCTGGCTTCTCGGTGGCCCTTGGTGTCTCAGATAGAAAAGAACTGCTATTCCTACAAGGCTGGAGATGTTGGGTGATGGGACAACTTGGCTCAGGGTGTGGGGGGGGGGGAATAGCTAGCCCTGAAACTGTTGTTTATTCAGTCTGTGGTGTGGGACATTGGAGGCCTCTGGGTGCCTGGTTAAGTTGGAGTAACGTGCCTTAGAATCAGTTCTCCATCAGGCTGGTCCTTAGCAAAGCTCTGGCCTTGGGCTCCATGTCTGTCCATGCTACCTTTTGGAGAAACAGAGTTTGCCCCAGGGCCAGTGCGTGGGTGCAATCTAGTGGGTAGAACTGGGAATGAGCTCTCCCAAGAATCCACTCAAATTCATATTTATGACATCACTAAGATAGCCCCCTGGGAAATTCTGGAACTGAGTCTATAAGAACTTCTACACAAACAGATGTGTCGACCGGGCTCTTTGGTGGCTGCTGATTGAATCTTATTTTCAGGAAGAAGTGGCAGGGACCCTGTGAGACTCATTACCATGAGGAGGCAAGTGTTTTTCCAAGTAAGCTAGAGTGAGTAGCTGGGGTAGGTCGTGGTGATACCATGAGCAGCATTTCAGTTGTTTGAAGGAATCTTTATGTGGAATCTAGGCAAATCTATTCCATTGACACCTTTTCAAATCACGAGGGCCAGAGACTCCCACTGAAATCATTCATATTGGAATTTCCTGGGGAAACCTTATTGCAGTTCCATGGAAAGTGCAATGATCAAACTACTGGGAGTCTGGAGTCTAGTGTCCCTTGCATGACACAGCTTCACCCACCCCTTACTTGTAGTGCTCCCTACTGGGTGCTCTCAGTTCCCAGTCTGTCTCACTGCTCAGCCACCCTGAAAACATACATAAATAAAAGAAAAAAGGAAGTCTGCAGGTTTATTTATAAAGAGAATTGCTTCACCAAATTTTGACTCTTTGGGGTCTAGGCAATCGTGTTTTGAGACTCCCCATAATTAAATGCAAGAGACAAAATGTTCTCACAGTATCAGTGGTCCATCTAGATAACAGTGGCTTGAGATGACAGAGTCCCTGGTATGACATTGCTGGAAAAGAGCAGAGAAGGGACCAGTGCTCAACAGTGAGTGTGAGCACCCAAATTCAGTGAGCCCAGCACCAAACAAGAACCCAGACTAACATGTCTGCAGACCTACCCCTTGAGTAGTCCGAAAATGTGTAGAAGAAATGACCGTCATAAGAAACTGCACAAGCAGGTGGGAGTTCAAAGTTAAAACGGTTCAAAATTATGGTTCAAAGGTGTTATCATCTGAACCACAGACTAGTGAAACCCAAGAGATTGAGGATGCATTTTTATTGTTTATATTTGACATGTTTTGTTTTGTTTGATTGGTTAAAGTACAGAAGATGATCCTTCAGGACGGGAGAACAGAAAATAAAACAACCCTTGGGGAGGTTCATACCTTGGAAGAAGTTATGAACCTACAGACATATTCTTAAAGTTGATTGGAACACGGAATCTCCTAAAGACAAAAGGCTTGACCTGGGAACTCTGCATTTAATCCTGAAAGTGGTGTATGCTGAAGACCGCGGAGGTGCTCCTATGGGTGGGCTGATGTGAATGAAAGGCTGAACTCAAGCCTGCCAGAAGGGTGTCAGAACAAGTTCTTTCTCCTTGTAGACTCCTGGGCATCAAAAGACAGTGATTTCAACATAGCCCAGAGAAAGCAGTTACCTTGTCACGTGCCTGTCCAGCCAAAAGTCCCGGTTAGCATCTCATTTGTCTATTTGAGAATCCATTTCTATGGCTTAGAGACAGCCCACATTTATTTGTCTTTGTGGCATTTTCTGCATCCCTTTATATCCCCATTATATATCAATTTCTTCAGATTGTTTCTAGAGTTGACCCCTTAACACACTGCCTTTTGCATAATATTCTAATGTCTCCCGCTCTACAGTCCAACCCACCTCCATTTGATCATCCACATTCCACTCCTCTCTATCTCCAGCCCTCAGTCTTAAAGTCACAGGACTACCCCAGAAGAACGCGAAGATCCTACACAATCTGTACACCTCATGTCTGTGCTTCTCTCTGTTTAGCATTCCTCTCCCAAGTCATCAGATCACCAGTGTCGCCAGTCCCGGCACATGGGGCCAGACCTTGCTCTCCTCCTTTGTCTCACCACTTCATGTAAATCCGGGTCACAGGATCTAGTTTCCTGGATCCTCTAAATCTGCAAGTCGTCAGATAAACTCCTTTGGGTCTGAACGTTAATATATCAACCTGTAATACGCAGATAGCACAACCTGGCTTGCTAAGCGAAAGGAAGGCATGTAGCACTTGCTGATGAAAACCAAGGGCTTCAGTCTTCAGCATGGCTTGCATCTCAATGGAAAGAAAATGAAAATGCTTACAACTGGACCAATAGATAACATCACGATAAATCAAGTAAAGATTAAAGTTGACAAGGATTTCATTATGCTTGGATCCAAAATTAATGCTCATGGAAATAGCAGACAAAAAAAACAAATGATGTATTTTATTGGCTGAATCTGTGACACAACACCTGTAAAGGTGTTGAAGAACAACGATGTCCCTTTGAGGACTAGAGTGTGCATACTTGAAGTGTGGTATTTTCCATCACCTCATATATATGTGAAAGTTGGGCACTGAATAAGGAAACTGCAGAAAACTTGGTGCATTTGCATAATGGTGTTGGCAAAGAATATTGAAAGGGTCATAGACTGCCAGAAGAGCAAACTCACCTGGATTGGAAGAAGTACAACCTGGCTCCTTAGAAGCCAGGCTGTTAAGACTTTGTCTCACGTAATTTGGACAGGTCATCAGGAGAGATCAGTCTATGGAAAAGAACATCATGCTTAGTAAAGTGGAGGATCGTTGGAAAAGAAGGTCCTTAATTAGTCTTGGCACAGCAACTACGACAATGGGTTCAAACATAACAGTTGTGAGGATTGGGCACAGCAGGCAGAGTTTTGTTGTGTTGCACACAGGGGAATGATGCGTTGGAACCAACTCAATGACATCCATCGAACAACGGAGTGATTGCATGGGCTCTGTTCCATTGACACCTTTTCAAATCACGAGGGCCAGAGACGCCCACTGAAATCATTCATATTGGAATCTCCTGGGGAAACCTTATTGCAGTTCCATGGAAAGTGCAATGATCAAACTACTGGGAGTCTGGAGTCTAGTGTCCCTTGCATGACACAGCTTCACCCACCCCTTACTTGTAGTGCTCCCTACTGGGTGCTCTCAGTTCCCAGTCTGTCTCACTGCTCTGAGACCTATCATCAAGCATATCGGGACTACCTCCAATTCATAGTGGTCTGATTAATGGGATGTACTAAGAAACTAAAGAATGTGCTTCTTTCCTTCCTTCCTTTTTGTCTTCTTCCCATTTCCCTCCATCCTTTATTTTTTAAATCTTATTATTCCATCATTCATGCCTCCCTGCTTCTATGATGGGTCCATGGATTTTTTTCTTTCAAACTTTAGGAAATCCTATCTTGGGGCTGTATCTGACTAAGGGGAATTTCATCCCAATGAGGCAGTTACAAACGACGACGATGAGCACTCAAGACTGGTGATGCACCTTTTCAGCTGTTTCTCTCACAGCCTAGAGTGGACACACAGCCTGCGTAAAGCAAGAGTGCAGGGAGGATGTCAGGGAAGGGCACCGAGACCAGTGAGGAGTGGAACCAACCTTGTGGGACCAGGAAATCAGATCCCCCTGGAAACACTGCTCCAAGCCCTCTTCAGGTCATGGATTCGGCCACACTCCCTCCCACACGCGCACGCCCCACATACACAGTGCATGTAAACAGCAGAGAGGGTCGTGGAACTGGGCCCAGCCTATAGCCTGACAGGGAAGGAGGGGAGGCCGCCATGTGAACTTCAAGGTTCTCAAACAGAAGTCTGAGGAATCAAAAGTTTTCTAGATTGGGAGATGGAGAAATTGTGCCTCAGTGTCCCACTTGACAACTATCGTACCCAAGGCTGACAGATCCAGAGTCTTGTCTATGTGACAGACCCTGGAAAGGTCTTCACCTGCCTTCACTTACCTAATCCTCTCAACAGCACCATTAGGCAGGACATACCATACAGCCTGTCACACAAATGAAGAAACTGAGAAGTAAATGATAAGCCAGAGGCCATAGAAAACATCTGTAAGTCAGATCCATGTTCTGTGATTGTACACTGTCTCTCCAGGGGGTTTTAGGACAGTGGGCTATATCTGATCCCTTTGGGAGGCAGAGAACTCCTGAGGCCTCCTCCCTCCACAGGTTCAATCTAATTTACAAACTAGACTAGAAAGAGTGTGAATGAGTTTCCTTGGATACTAGGTGACCCCATGGCTCAACTGGAAAGTCAGCCTGGGATAACAGTACAAGTATGCGGACAATACCTCACAGTTTGTAACTTTTTCTCATATGTGCTTTCTTTTGACTTTCACAGTAGCCGTAATATACAGAGTAATGTTTCCTCATCCATAAAATGAATCTGCAAAGACCTGCCTTGCAGCATGGGTATGAAGATTAAGCGATTATAGGGGAGTCCCCAGGACAGTGTTGGGCACAAAATAGACCCTTCCAACAAATCTAAAGACCCTTCTAACTCCCCAAAGAGATAGCATTAATCAGGACCCAAGACCACAGTCCTGCAGCTATAGTTCTGCCATGCTAGGCTTCCTCTGGAGACAAACATGCCTGGCCGCCCTATGACTCTTATCTGAGCTATCGTTCCCCCTTCCTCTTTCTTCTCCTCTCTCTCCACCTCGAATGACTCGTAGCTGTAAGTCCTAAATGGGCTTAAAACATGGTGCCAGGCCTTCGGGGAAGACCCAAAACAAAGACTTCAGGTTGGAAATGTGTAAGGAATTCTTTAGGGTAACAGGATGCTGAGGTCTTTAGGGAGAAAATAGGTCCCTTAAAGAGGTGGCAGAAGCTCGCAGCACTGAGAAGCAAACAGGTGACCTGACCACACACACAAGTGAACACACATGTACAGCACACACACTTATCTCTGGAGCACAAGTGGACATACATGTACAGCACACACACTTATCTCTGGAGCACAAGTGGACACACATGTACAGCACATACACTTACCTCTGGAGCACAAATGAACATACATGTACAGTACACACACTTACCTCGAGCACAAGTGAACACACATGGGCAGTACACACACTTATCTCTAGAACAGAAGTGGACATACATGTACAGCACACACACTTACCTCTGGAACACAAGTGGACACACATGTACAGCACACACTCTTACCTCTAGAACACAAGTGGACACACATGTACAGCACACACTCTTACCTCAGGAGCACACATAGACACAAATATACAGCACATACACCTCTGGAACACACATGGGTACATATGTACAGCACACACGCTTACCTCTGGAGCGAAAGTGGACACACATGTACAGCACACACCTCTAGAACACAAGTGGACACACATGTACAGCAACACATTTACCTCAGGAACACAAGTGGACACACATGTACAGCACACACACCTCTAGAACATAAGTGGACACACATGTACAGCACACACATTTACCTCTGGAACACAAGTGGACACACATGTACAGCACACACACTCACCTCTGGCAGCAGATGTCTCAGAGTATGAACCCTGCTCAGTCTCAGGAAAAGCTGTTCTTCCAGGAAACCTTCATTCTTTTTCAGGGGATCTTCTAAAAAGTACTAATCGATTATAACATATGTAGTCATATATGAACCACATGAGGGTAAATCAAAGAGGTATTGCTACTAGAGTTCCAGTTCATACATGCACAGGTTTATGCTATATAAAATGTGATGAAATATATCACTGCAGTCAGTGGATGCTACTCACAAGTGCTCTCAGTAATGCCTCGTCTTAGTCTCCCTAGGATGCTGTCTCAAAAATAAGGCCCAATCAAAACAGTGGCTTTCAGGCAATCTCCTGGGCCAATGTAATTCAAAGCAGGGAGGTGGGCTCAGAAGGTTCTGATGACTGCTGTGGGGGATCCCCAAGGATAATCCTGATACATGTTCTCAAAGACATGGGGCAGTCACAGGGGCTTCTGAGGAAATGTGAAGAAGACTGAAAGCCGCACCAATGAGAAAAAGGAGGAAACTTATAGGGTATAAAGGCCCGGATACACGTATGCAGGGGTCAAGTATGAAGGAAGCAGACGGACATTGGAGCCCTACTTAAGTACTCCCTTAACACAAGAACACTTGGCTCTAATGACCTGGCATCCTGTGACAGACACTTTCTTGCCATGATCGCTGAAGACAAAATGGGTACATTAGCAAATGTGGTTAAGAAAGCTGATGAGGCCTATCTATCAAAAGATATAGTGTCTGGAGTTTTTTTTTTTTTTTCCCAGGGGAGAGCGCGAATGCAGTCCCCCACTACCACAAATTATGCAGTCGAGTTTCCCACGTTGGGGCAATCGCAGGGGTCAGCACATCTGGAGTGCAATGGATAAGCCTCACCCTGGGAAAACCACCTTCGTGATCATGTTATCTCCCCTGCCAGGTAAGTATGCGTCTGGCATCTCTAAGGCTTGAAGTTAAACACACCGCCATCTAGCTGGGAAGCAACAAGCCCACATGGAAGAGGAACACCAACCCATGTGATCACAAGGTGTCAACAGAATCAGGTATCAGGCATCAGAAGACCCAATACAATCATACCGATGTAAACGAGTGGGGTATAAGTGGAGACCCAAAGCCAATCTGTGGACAATTGGACATCTCTTCACCGAAGAGTCACAAGGAAGGGACAAGTGAGCCAGAGTGCAGTATAGCACCGACAAAACACAATGTTCCTCTAGTTCCTCCACCATTTCTACCATACAAACCCAGCTATACTGGAGCATGTACAATGGTACAGATAACGGAATCCAGGGAGCCGTGATACTATAAGGGGAGGGGGAGGAGGGGTGGAAAAAAGGGTGAGAAGGGGGATTTGATTGCAAGGATTAATGTATACCCTTCCCTGAAGGGGATGAACAACAGAAATGTGGGTGAAGGGAGACTGAATAGTGTAAGATATGAAACCAATAATAATTTATCAAGGGTCCACAAGGGGCGGAGGAAGGGAGGGAAAAAAGAGGAGCTGATACCAAGGGCTCAAGTAAAAAGAAAAATGTTTGGGAAAGGATAATGGCAACCTATGTCCAAATGTACTTGATACAATTGATGTTATGGATTGTTATAAGAGCTGTAATAGCCCTCAATAAAATGGTTGGTTTTTTTTTTTAAAGGAAGGGGTTCAAATGACACATTGCATTTGGTAAATCTGCTGCACAAGACCACCTTAAAGTGTTGAAGAGCAGGAAGGTTGCTTTGAGAACTAAGGTGTGCCTGACCTAAGTCATGGTATTTTCCATTGCCTCATATGCATGTGAAAGTTGGACACTGAATATAGAAGACTGAAGAAGAATCTGTGTTTCAGTTACGGCGCTGACCAAGAATATTGAAAGTATCAGGGACTTCCAAGAGACAAACAAATCTGTCTTAGAAGTACAGCCAGAATGCACCTCAGAAGCAAAGATGGTGAGACAATGTTACGTACTTTGGACATGCTGTCAGGAGAGACCAGGCCCTGGAGAAGGAGGTCATGCTCGGTGAAGTAGAGGGGCGGTGCAGGAACACCATCGCTGCAACAGTGGGCAGCTGAAACATGAAGCTCACAGGGAGGGTGAAGCGGAACCAGGCTGTGCTGCGTCCTGTTGACGTGGGGTTGCTATGCGTCAGAATTGACGCGATGGCACACCTGCTCCTTCTCCTGGACAATCAAGGACTGCCATATGAGAATGACCTTGGGAAACCTTGTACTTTCCACCCTCCAGCCCTGCTCTTTCCCTTCCATACTTTGTTCCCTAAACTCAAAGACCATTGAAATGGAACAGAAATGGAGTCTACCAGTGATGACCCAACTGCCCGTTGGATGTGGTGCCAATCCAAGAGCACAGAATTCTTTCGGAAAAAGGTTAGAGAGAAGGAAACACCACCATCAGAAGTGCATAGCCGACAGAAAGAATATGCTGGGAAACAATCAACAGGAGAACGAAACACTGCACGTCCAGCTCCGTGCTCATAACCGTTGCTCAGTTTGAGCCTATTGTTGCAGGCCCAGAGTCAGTGCATCTCCTGGAGGGGGTTCCTCTTTATCAAGGACCAAACAGGACCCTGTCCCAACTTCCCATTTTGATACTTTTGTTTAACACGGGTTTCTATGATTTTGTTGCAATACTTCTTTACTCTCTTGTGTATTGTTAATTAGGGGAGGTTTTACAGAACCAATCATCTTTTAACCATTCATATACATTTCATGTTAACTCATCAGTTACACCCCCCATTCCAATGTCCTATCCCTTATCTCACTTCTCGGAATTTCCCGTTTCCTTCCCTCCTTTCCAAACCCTCTGGACTTGGTCCTTGGGTAAATAGTGCCCTTTGGCTCTTCAATGGTTGATTATTCGCTCACAGGGTGTTCAGCTCCAGACCCGAAGAGCCATAGTGTGGGGTCCCATCTCTTTCCAATCAGTTAGCCTGGTCTCTTTTATGATTTTGAGTTCTGTTTCATATTTTTCTTCCACTCTATCCAGGGCCTTCTAAGGTGGTTCTTTTCAGATTGAAGATTGTACTGGTAGCCCCTGCACCGTCTTTTTTTGTGGGGGGGCAGGTGTCTCTGGGTTACAGAGACTGGATGTCATCTATTAGTCCATTGGACCATTGATTTCCATATGACTTTCAATTCTCATCACTATTTTGTCCTTCAGATGGACAGAGACTAATGACTGCATCCGAGGTGTCTGCCCACAAGCATTTACATCCCTAGTCACTACTCACCCAAACAGGACTTGGTTCATAAATGTTGTCCTTGTAAATGATGTGCTGTTGAGAGATCTTGGTTTTCCTCACAACTATGGTCCTGATCCCTTAAGCCCAGAAACTCATTCTCTTGAGAAGCTCTGTTACATCTAAGATGTAGTCATGATTTTGCTTCCTGTATGCTCCATCACATGTATGGATACACATATGCAATGATCCTTTGTTTAGGATCATTTATATAGTCAAGGGTAAACTCCCACTTTTCATACCATATTTGTTCTGCCTGGATACCTATCTAAGCTTTCACTTGTAGGTCCCTATTGTAGCAATGCTTTTCATCTACTGTCATAGAAGCATAGATACTTTTATCAAAATGTGACCAAGTGTACCTAGGACCAGACCCTTTGTGCCAGTGCTTCTGCTTCTCCAGCCACCCCTGAGATACCTTCACACTTCCTTAGGGCTCCATGGAACACACTTAGAAAAAAGCCTGACCTTAAAACCCAGTTGGAAGAAATGCACGGCCTTGGTCTGGAAGGCAGGGCACGCTGGTTGACCCTCAGCTCAAATGAGAGAGGCGATTGCCAAGAGAGCTCTGGAGAAGCAGGTTATGTGGGGACCTTCATCAACCTGGGGGGATAGCTGCACCAGTCCTAAGTGAGCACGTCTCCGTTTCTTGGTCTGTGAGACATTGATAAACCCCTCTCGGACTTAGGCCACTGCAATTTCAGTTTCCTGTTCTGCCCGGCCGAACTCAGGCGCTAACAAATCCACCATTTTCCTCCCAGTCCCCTTCAGTCTGATGCTTTCTCCCCGTGATTTAACAGCACATGTGCTCTTCCTTCATGCAGAACTACTCCAGATGCCAGCTTTGTCTGATTCATCACCGTGACTCTTCAGATCCATGCATGACACACAGTAGGCACATCATGAATATTTCTCAAATAAACACGAGAGATCTTTCCAGTACGGCATTGGTCCCATTACTCAACGATGGCTCAATCTATATCTCCAACTCTGACCTCTTGCCCTCTTCTCTCTCATATTTCTTATTGTCTATGGCAGATCGCGATTTGGTTGACCTTCCAACCCCTGGAACAAAACTTGTCTAAAGCTAAGCTTGTTATCTTTCCTCCCAAACCAGGGCCCCTCCCAACTTCCCTGTTACCGCTAGCAGCACAATTAGCCTCAGGGCCGCGAGTCATAGCTCTTCATTTTTCTCTTTCCTTGGCGTTTACTCCCTCTTTGGATCCAGCCTGGTCTGTCTCAGCCAGGGCTCCCGGAATCTGTCTTTCTCTGTGTTGTGCTGGCCACTGACACCAGGCAAGTGCATCCATTTTTCCTTGCTCGGTACAGCCTGCTGAAAACTGAGTTGTGGGCACTTGCAAAGAGCCCTCAGTGACGGAGTGGAGGTTACAGGAAGGAAAGAAGGATGCCTGCATCTGGTTTCTCCTCAAGAAAGGTCACTGGTGTCGGTTGTATTTTCCATAGTTAGTACAGTAATTCCAAGGACTGACTGGAGGCCCATCTTAATTCTTCAAGTTTACTTCATGCTCAAAGCCGATCTGCAAATCCTCCCCCCCCCTTCACCTCCCTTCCCATTGTTCACGCGTTGTCCATCTCCTAATCCTGGGCCGCTCCTTCATCCATGGACAATCGGCACAGGTGCCATAAGTGGGAGCCTCTGATGAGCTTCACAGTCTGCCTCTAAGTCTGTGTCTGCTTCTCCTGGCTTCTGGGGGCATCGTGTAGTGTGTTACTCACTACTGTCTAGAAAGGCATTTGAAGATCCCTGCTTCGTTCAATGTGTACCCGGTGATGCTGTCTTCTTAATAAATGGATAAATACCAAAACAGAAACTTCTTCACATAAGCAAAGTCCAGCCATGTTCTTCACCATCTCTCTCCATTCCAAACCTAACTCCAAGAGTACTGTGTCAGTCTGGGTGGACTAGAGAAACAAACCCATGGATATACACATGTGTATAAGAAAGAGATTTATATACAAGTGCAATTGAATATTGAGAAAACATCCCAGCCCAGTCCAGTCAAGTCCATAAGTCTGATATTCGCCCATATTTCCAATTTCAATCTATAAAGTCCTCTTCAGACTCACAGAACACATGCAATGACGCCAAAGGCAGGACGATCACAGGCCAGTGGGTAGAACGTCTTTGGATCCAGTGTCATTGGAAACATCTCAGCGCTGGCAGGGGTCTCTCTGTAGCTTCTCCGGCTTCCAAGGTCTGGTTGTGTCCATGTGGTTTGTCTTCTGCAATGTCTCCCAGGGAGTAGCAGAGAGAGAGAGGTGTCTCCGGCCTCCAATGAGGAAGTACCAGATTTCCCAGAATCCTCAGGAGAAGGCCATGCCCACAGACGTCTCATTGGCTATCTCCAGATTGACAGCCTAGACTCCACCCCTACACACATAATCCTTAAATTGACACCAGATTAGGCGACTACAAGTACCAAAGTCTTTTTCCCATAATGAGTAAAGAAGAGGTTGCTTGCCCACTTTTCCATGATGTGAGTCCCCAGGTCCTCCACCCTCGGTGGCTGTGTATTATGACTCATCAAGGCCAGGAAGCCTCCTGAGTATACAAGCTGGAGGATTGCGTGGGATTTAAACATAGATCATCATGTCTGGTGGCATGATGGTATCTGCCTTCATGGAATCTGAATTTTGGTGAGGACCTTCAGGACATAGATCCCAAGGGAAACACAAGCCACAATTATGATGCAATCTCAGCCCACAACCTGAGCAATTCAGGGGAACGGTTCTTCATACAGCAAGCAAATACCACCTGTGCTCACTAAACCCAGGGATCCAAATGGCCTGGCTGCCCCTCTGGAGAGAAAAGATGATGTACAGGTAGTACTAAAAGGAATATAGTGAGGCCCAAGCAACCCTGCAAAGGAGTGAACCTCAGACAAAGCAAGCCAAAGCTATTTCCACCACATTCGCTCCCACTCCTGACGGCCTCATGCTTGCCAGAAGAGAATTGTGCTCCATAGTTTTCAAAGCTGTGACCTCTGCAGAGCAGATCACTGGGTCATTCTTCTGAAGTGGGTTTGAACCACCAACCTTTATACCTAGGTGCCCAATATGAAAATATGTGTGCTACCCATGGCCCCCAAGAGCATGAAAAAGAAGCTTTTCCCCTCTCATTTAAAGGACTTTTCATTATAATTTTGCATAAAAAATGTGGTGGCCATTTTTCAAGAGGAATGGGGATGTGGCCAAGAAACAAGTGACATCTCCAGAGGAGAGTAAGCACATCAGGACGGGCAGAGGACCCATGAGTGAGGTGGTAGACTTGGGGGAAGGTGACAGTGACGGCTTCATCCTGCCAGCAGCAACCACTCTGGTATCAGGAGGGAGTCAAGAACACAGACCATGGTGACCACATGTAGCCATAGGGTTTGAGGTCAAGGGCATTCAGAAGACATAAGGGCATGTCAATTTCAAGGCGCAATAAGCAAGTCCAAATAATAAGGAAGGGAGAAAAGAAAAATCAAACAAACAACACAGCAGGCTGCCAAAGCATTGAATATATCTGAGAAAGCTGAGAGACAGGGGTTTTGTTTGGCCAAGGTTGGAGCAGAAGATGCAGAGAGAAGGAATAGGCCAGTCATTTGTATCCACCCAGCCCACACTGGGCCAGTAAGAAATACTGGGCGAGTAAGAAATAGGGCTAAAGGGAGGGTACGCTTTCAAGAGCAGCTATTCCAGTTTCTGGGGTGGCAGCAGGTTCTTCATAAAATAAAAGAATTAAAAGACACATTCCACCTACCTAAACCCAAATAGTTCTCACAGCAACTTCACCGATTATGACTTTAAAGTTCTCACTTTAAATGCAAACAAATATATTTCAGGGACATGGCTGTATGACTTGGGAGTGAGCACAAGAGAGAAGTGGGCACCAGAGTAGGCTTGTCATTTCTCAGCTCGAGATGATCCCGTCAGTAGACGTGTAACCAGTGATCTCTCAGAGGGACTGGTCCAGCTGCTCTCGACCCCTTCATCTCAGGACCTCCTCACATTTTTAAAAAGTTAATGGATAGCCCTAGCACCATATATCTAACAGCATTTATCATCTCACAAATTTAAACTAAGATTGTTTTTAGAATAGGCATTTCTTAATTCCCCTTGATGTGATTGAACAATTGAATTACTCAATTGTATGATTTGGAAATTATGTGCCAATAAAACTGTTAAAAAATAAAATAAAAGATCCCAGTCTTAAAATTAAAAATAAATAAAGACTGAGTAGCATAACTAGTTAAGGACTTAACTACCCTTATTAACCAAAGAGTGGCAGTTTAAACCAATTCAGAGGTGCCTCGGAAAATAGGCCTGGGAACCTGGTTCCTCAAGGTCACATTCATGAAAAAAGCAAACAAAAACAAAACCTCTGGAGCTGCTCTTCTCTGCACCCATAGGATCCACATGAGTCAGAGTCAACTCAAGGCAACTAACAATACCAGTAAAATAAAAGTCAGTGATTACCTCCAAATAAATCCTATGATGTTAGCATAGATAATATGCTATACAGAAAATCAGTTGCACCAACAGGTCTCCTTTCCACTGGTTCAAAATTCAACAAATGTTAGTTTCTTAAAAACACATTGCAATGTGGAATCTGAAACCCTATCTTACTTTAAAAAGTATTGCTCCCTCTGGTACCTTGAATGGACACTTCTCTCGTACGTTGGTCATCTGCGGAGGGGCAAGTGTGTCATGGAGTCATGTAGGTATTCAGGTAGCATAAAGCCCTCTGGGACATTCCTAAGGGAATGAGAACAGCAAAAAGCATCGCCCTCACCAGGGGCCATGGAGCTGACACTGACTCAGGGCAACCTCATGGGGGTCAGAGCAGAACTGGGCTCCACAGGGCTTCAGTAACTGACAACATACCGTATATACTCGAGTATAAGCCGACGCAAATATCAGCCAAGGCACCTAATTTTACCACAAAAAAAAATGCATCAAAAGTGTGCTGAAAAAATCAACGTATACTCATGCATGCACAGTAGACATCCAATCTTTTCTTCTGAGGAGCTCTTGGGAAGACTTGAACCTCTGACCTTTCTGTTAGCTTCCTAGTGTGTTAACCATGTTCACTGCCCAGAGACGCCGTTGACCGGACGGAACTCCTAAACAGGCGTCAGAGCCCAGAAGTCCCAGACAATCCCTTCAGAGTGGCTGCTCTCATGTCAATCAGCCAGCCTGGGTGCCCATCATTCTGCCGCTCCCTTTCATGGTGTTGGGCAAGTCTCTGAAATTCTCTGATCCTCATCCGCCAAGCTGGATCACTCACTAGTTCTTACAAAGGCACTGTGTGTATTTCTACTGGTCCTTGCTTTAATTTGTTTGGAATATACATTTTTGTCCTCCTGTTCTCCAAATGGCATCTCTCAGGTCGACCTGTGCATGGAGGTTGAGCCACTAAGCCACAACCTTCTCCTTATCTTCAGTGTCTGTCCTTCGACTTCTCTTGGGGTTCTGGTCTCACATGAGCCTGGGTTAAAATGAACACCGTGCTGCTCCCCCATCCCAGCAGTTTCACCACCACCACCACCACACACAGCCCTCCCAAGCAAAGTGTGTGTCCCTGGAGAAGAGGAACCACAATGTCTTATTCATGTTGTGTCACCTTCAGCCATGAACCCAATTCCTGACACAGAGTAGGCACCTTGTGGAAGGGAAATTAATTGGTCAGCATGTTTCAGAAAGATCTATCTGTAAAGTTGAATGGATATTTATGGGCAAAGAGGTTGGGAAGAGGTGACTGGGAGGTGAAGGGGGGTGGGGGAATGACAATAAATGGAAATAATGAGAAAACTGATAGAAAGAGACTGGGGGAGAGGTTAAAATGTGCACCCAGAGACCACAGAGTGAGACAAAGAGGTGGCATGGGCTTGGGGTGTGATGAGGAGGTAAGAGGGGCATTTCAGGGTGAGAGCATGGATGAGTAGTGGGATGCAGGGGAGATGGCATTCCTTGGGATTACACACACACACACACACACACAGACACACACACACACACAAAAGATATAGGGAAATCCTGAGCTGCTACTGCCCGGATGGCTGCCTGCCTCTGTGAGAGAAGTGAACGGGTCGCGTGGCAGGAGGTGTACCCGTGTGGCTGTGTTTTCAGCACTCTGACCTCGCCATGTCAAGACTTCCATTGGTTCCCCTAGGAAGCTTCCTGAGAATGCCCCTTCCAGCCCCGGACTCCTGGGCAGCCCTCACACCCTAAGAGGAACGAGGCCTCATGAGGCAGAAGTGGAAAAGAGCAAGACACTCCAAGCCTCTATTTTTTTCTCTTCAAATATTTGCAGAGAGGGAGCGTGGCATGGGCCCAGTGAATACGGTGCTTATTGCTCACACTACATTAAAATTCAGATTGGCTTGTTCAATATCCCCTGCATAACCGTTCTGTGCTGATATTTTTATAACTCTTAATATCAAACAAATTGCCTCTTCACCAAGACAGTTTAATGCGACGGGGGCCGTACCCGCCAGCTTCCTCACGCCAGCCCCATAAAGATCACCGTTCTGTTACTGGGGACAGAGGAGCCATGAATTTCCTATCAGAAATATGACTGGATTATGCAGAGTAAATCTTGGGCCGTATTAAAGCAATCGTGGGTTTTAATTTCTTTTCTCTCCCTCCCCCCGCCCCACGCCTGCCACCACATCTTTTCTAATAAAATGAAGTAGGGGGAGCTGTGGGGGGGGGGTACTGTGGCACTCCCTGTTGAATGATCTCTGAACCATCTTGTTGATCCAGGCTCTGTTGTCATACGCAAGCCTCTTCGCCAGCCATCCTGTCCCCCATCCGACCGCTCATCCATGACACCATTGGGCTGGGAAGATATTTGGATGGATTGTCTAGAAATCCTAAATGTCTGCTTTGAGAGACTTGTTCTGGTTGGGGTAGGTTTTGTTTCCATGGCAGTTGGACAGGCAGAGACTGTGGGTGAACGTTACACACTGGCTCTCCAGGTGTGTGCTCTCAAAACAACAACTAACAGTTGCGAACAAGTTCACCCCAACTCATGTGGGTCGGAGAAGGGTTCGCTCAGGAAGGTCTGCAGTGCCAGATGGGTCAGGAGGACCTCTCCAGCCCTTTCTTCCATGTCAACACTGGGTAGAATTGTACCTCCAGCCGTTTCGTTGAGCCATTTGCACCACCTCAGACCTTCTGCTCATCCAAGAGCGCCTTTACCACTCATCCTTGACCTCCTACACGTTAGGGGAGAAAAAAATAACATATTGTGTTTACTAAACAACGGGCTCTCTTTTTAAAACCAGATAGCTATTAAAATGCCAGCCAGAACTATCCATTTGAGTGAATAAGTATGCCCAAATGGACTTGATAGAAATCAATCCAAAGCAGTGAAACTTAAGATTGTATTAGCCTGAGACATTTTATTGAGTGTACACCTGTTCTTTTAGAACATTAAAAAGAATTCATGGACCCAACCATCCCCACCAATTAGTACCTCGGAGAGCTATTTGGGAACCCAGGACAACAGAGTTTAGAATAAGTCATATAAAATGTCCTAAAAACCCTAAAGAAAGGGTTCATGTCCTCAGAAATCCCAATATAACGTACGCACATTTTGCATTTTGTTTACAACGGAAGTGCTGAAGTTGGGACAGGGCAGTACAAACACAAAGAACAAATGAGGCTTTTTACCCTCTTTGAACCTACCTGGCGACCATACACAGCCCAAGAACACAAAGAGGTGAACCCCTCGCCCCTCACCCCTCCTGCTGCTAGGACATGGTCCCCAAGGGAAGGGGGTGAACCCCCACCTCACAGAGCCCCGGGATTTGAAAGAGTTTCTACTCAATTTTTAATTTTTTCTTCAACTTTATACCACACAATCCTTTTTTCTTTTTTCCTTTGGCAACTATATGCTTCCAAACACTTCTTATTCTGCACTTTCAGGATAACATCAGCATTTTCAAGTTTGACAATTTAATTGCCAAACAATTTACTTTCCAGGAGCCAGGGGTAACTCCTCCCATTATTATCATTGGACATACATCTTATTTCTAAATGTCTTATAGAGATTTAAGATGAGTAGCCCTCCCCCCTCAGTCCCCCCAATATCATTTGTTTCCTGTCTCTCATATCAACTGATACCTTATTCATCTCCCTTGCTCATATAACATCCTTCAGTCACCCTGGTTTTTGGTTCAAGGTGGTCTTTGATCCTGGTTGAGAATTCAGACTAGACTCAGCAGAGCTGTCAACTTTTGCAGTAGATCACATACTCTCCTGATGGCCAGAGAATGGATACATTTGAGTGAGGGTGTTGGCCAAGAGCACTGAAGTGACCGTGGACTGCCAGAAGAACAGAGAAAGCTGTCTTGGAGAAAGCACAGCCAGAATGCTCCTTGTGCGTGAGGATGGAGAGACTTTGTCGTATGTGCTATGGACATGTTACTACAGAGACCAGGCCTCCAAAAGGACCTCATGTTTGGTAAAATAGAGGGCCGGCAAAAAGGAAGAAGACCCTCAACAAGATGGAATGACACAGTGGCTGCAACAATGGGCTCGAACAACAGCAATGGTGAGACTGGTGTAGAACTGGACAGTGTTGTTTTTCTACTGTACATAAGGTCTCTGAATTGGAACTGTCTCAATAGCACGGAACAACAACAGTAACGACATTCTCAGGAGGCCGGGAAGGACAGAAAGCTCGCTTTCATTAAAGTGATGAAAATGTATCATGTGGGTGATACCCAAGTTAACATATCTTTATATTAGCAGAAATTAAGGAACAATAAAAATAGGATGTCATTTAAAGCACAGCCACAAACATAGAATAAAACACTCTGCATCCATTTAATACTAGATTTTAAAAGAATATTTAATAGCATAATCATTTTCACAAATAGAATATTGAAGGTGTGTTAGTCTGGGTTAACTAGGGAAACAAATCCACAGAAACCCAGATGTATCTAAGAGAGAGTTTTATATAAAGGGTAAGTATACATTAAGAAAGCATCCCAACCCAGTGCTCTCCAACCCCATAAGTCCAACATTAGCCCAAACATCCAAAATCAATCTACAAAGTCCTCCTCAATCTCACAAAACACACGCAATGCCACCGACTGCAGAAGGAAAGCCACATCAGTGAGCATGTAAGCATCTCAGTGCTGGCAGGGGTCTCCACAAGGCTGCTCCAGCACCCAGGGCTGCATCAGGATAGGTTCGTGTGACTTCTCCTCAGGGATGTCTCACAGGAAGAGCCTTGCAAGCTGAAGCAGGGAACTGGCTAAGGCAGCTGCACCCTGGTCTGACCATCACAAAGCAAGAGACCCGAGAACTCGAAAGGCTGAGCTCACCAAGCCATTTATCTCTCCTCCCTTCAATTAATCCCACATGTGTTCATCGGCCAGGTTGTCACAATAAACCTTAACTACCTCAATTGGGTAAAACAGGTAATAAATATTTATAATATCCCATTTTTACTACATATAGTTTTAAAATGAGAATCCTTATGAATTTGTCAGTAAGAGAATAAGACGTGATTTTAAAATTTTTTCTTCTCTGTACTTATCTCTGTTTTCTTTGACAGAAAAAGAATAGATTGCTTTCATAAGTAAAAGGACCAAACTCACTCCGATCGAGTTGATTCCACCTCATGGCGACCCTATAGGAGAGGGTAGAACTGCCCCTGTGAGATTCTGTGACTGTGACTGTTTGCTCCAGTAGGAACCTCCATCTCTGTCCTGTGGAGCAGTTGGTGGTTTTGAACTGCTGACCTTCCTTGCAGTTATCAACCCAAGGAGTAATCACTGTGCCACCCAGGCTGAGGGTGGGCCTAGGGGCCATAGTTGGGGAAAGGAACTTGGTACTATGCATCTCCTATTGGAGTTGAAACTGAACCTTGAGCTTACATTCTTGCATCCGTACATGCACTAACTCTACAAATCATTCTGAAGGCCGGTGATGATCCAGGAATCCCTGAATGGCACAACTGGTCATCATGCCAGGCTGCTAACCAAGAGGCTGGAGGTTTGAATCCTCTCATAGGCCCCTAGGACCAAAGGCTTGGGGGTCGATCGACTTCCTAAAAATCAGTCCGTGAAAACCTCTAGGAGGAGCGTGGGTCTCCTCTTGCAAGCCGAGCTGCCACAAGTCAGAAAGGATGCCACCGAAACTGGGTCTAACAGTTGGTCCTTGTTTACTGATGGTGAACCAGTCAGGGGCTGCAGCTGAACAACTAGACAGACACCCCACCTGCCCTGGGAGGCTTATAGGCTGGATACTCAGAGGAGCAGAGTGTGAACTCCTGAGACCTGGAGGCTTGCCTTTGCCAAGAGTCTCTGGGGGCTTCCATGGCCCCAAGGGTTAAGCGGGAGCCCCCTGCTACCTCCAGTCTCCAAACAGGCCCTGCCCTGTGATGGGGCCTGAGCCTTCTGCACAGCATCCCCTTACCTCCCGAGTGGTAGGTGGGCTGGGGTTTGGCTAGAGCAATCTGGACCTCAGAGAGCTCCTGGAGCTGCTTCCCTACGACACCCCCACGACACCCCCCTACACACACACACACACACACACACACACACACACACACGTCCCTCTGCCACAGCCACGTTCTCAGACCACTCCCTTGCCCCTCTGGCTTGGACACCTCCTGAGAGACCTGCTGCTCCACCCCAATCTGTTGCTTGCGCTGCTGCAGCCAGAGAGACAGCCGCCCTTGGCAGCGCCTCCTTCCCAGGAAGAAAGCAGCGCGCCTGGGGCTGGAAGTTCTCCTCCTCTCGGGGAGGGAGTTCCCTGGAGTCTGTGGCAGATGGGGGAGGCCCCAGTGGGGCGCACGTGGATGAATTTCTGGGAGGAAACCATGTACCGTCGGCGCTCTTTCACTGCCATCCAGTGTTTTCTTCCCCCAGTGAGTCTCTTAATTTTGCTCATTTATCTTAAAGAGCTCCGTAAGCGCCGTGGGCTCTGGTGGGGGGGCCCGCACTGGGCTCCGACACCCGACCCCCACGCCTGCCTCCCAGAGGAGCCATCCAGCGCGGACCAAATCTCATTTTCCTACAAATAGTTTGTCAGAAGCAGCAGGGCAAGTAATAAATCACTGAGAGCCGAGCGCGGGGGGGCGGGGGGGTGGGGGGAGCGGCTGCGAGAGGGCAGGACGGAGGGGGGGGGGGGGGGGGGGGGGAGGGCTGGAGGCACAGATGGAGGCGACCGAGCAGGAGGGGGTGAGAACGGGGCTGGGAGAGGGGCACGCAGGGGAAGAAAAACAAACAGAAAAGGAAGGCAGGGGCGAAAAGACAAAGAGAAGGGCCCGGGAGGCTAAGCCAGGGAGGGGGCGCGGGCGGACGAGGAGCTGCGGAGGGAAGGTGACCAGGTGGAGAGGAAGATCGGACCGCAGTGGGAGCGCAGGGGCTAAGAGAGGAGAGGCAAACGCTGGGGCAGAGAGCCAGTGGGGAAGGAGGAAGCAGAGAGAGTTGGAGGGAAAAGGTGGGTGGGCATGCTCCTGCTCCCACCTCCTTCTGGGCCCTCAGCAACTGGGGAACCTGCAGACCTGCCTCCTGGTCCTCTTGCAACCCCAGCCCCTGCCTGTTCTGAGTGAGCAGATAGGATGGCAATAAGGATGAGTCATCAGGGCCTATGTTGGCCAACCTCCAGAGAAAAGGGTGTGTGTGTGTGTGTGTGTGTGTGTAGAGGCAGGGGAGGGGGCTGCATCTCAAGTCTTACAAAGAAGCTGGGTAGTTTTTGCAAGCTACTTCATTACTCTGAGCCTCAGTTTCCTCATCTAGAAAGTGGGAATAGTAACCCTTACCCCCCAGGTCTGGGAGAACTTAACCAAAGAGAAAAACATCTGACACCCAGTGAGGACTGGGCATGAGAAAAACAAGCGTCCCTTTCGTTTCTGCCGTCAGTGAACTTGACCTGGGGACCCAGGATGAGGATTAGGACAGCAGTCCTAGGCACCTTCAGAATCTGTGGCCGGCTCCACCACCCCCGCAGCCTGTGATCCTGAGCCAGGCACTCTGATCCATCGGCTGTCAACACAAGCACACTCCACTGCTTTCTGCATTGCCTTTGGTCTCTCCCAGGAAGCTTTGAACATGAGTGAGATCAACATTGTCAAGTTCACTGGGCTTCTGGTACAAGGACAGCCAGATAAGGAGGACCCCGGAGGTGCCAATGCTCCACTTCACTCCTCAGCCCCACCCCTCCCACCTCTCACTCAAGAATTAGAAAGTAAGGGAAAGGTTGGATTTTCTGCTCCTCCTGCTCCAGGACTTCTAGGAAGGGCGGGTCACTCTTAGGGAGCAACGTGGTGACCTTTAGGGATGGGAGGAGGAGGAGACAGAGGGAGTGGTGCTGGTCAAACCCACTAGTGTGGGACCCTGATGGCAATTGCATGTGTACCAGGAGCCTTGTCTGTGTGAGTCTCAGGACTTTCTCCAGCACCTAGAACACCCTCGCCCACAGTGGGTTGTGAAATGTATGAAACGAGCTTGTCTCAGGAACGTGGGTCCACTCACCCATAGCTCATGATGACTGTAAAGAGGCTCTCATTGTTCCGTTTTATGGAAAGGACAATGGAGTTGTAACATCACCAGGGCTGGACTTTGAAGCCCAAGCGTTCTGTCTGCCAATCAACCCTTGGTCTCCTGGAGCATCCTACCTATCAGCAGGACTCTGCAAAGCCCTCGTTGGCCTGTGGTCTGCATTGAAAGGTTAGGGATGGCCCAGACTCAAACTGCAGTTTTTTACCCAGCCTTCTCTTTATCTCCAAATACTGGACCCAAAATACTGGAGTACCACAGGGGACTCCATCTGGGATAGCTCATTCATTTCTGGGGTCCTTAGCCCCTGGGGTCCTGGCAGCTCTAAGCATCAGGCTCTCAGACAGATCCTTTGCCCCCATCCTCTGCCCTGCTTGAGACTTTGAGGATGGCCTCCCACCTTTCTCATCTCATCTGCTAAGACCGAGGCCATGCCTGTCTGAGTTTCTCTCCCTGGGACCCCAGCAAGGCAGGCACCCTTTAGAGAGCCCCTGTCGGAGCTGGACAAGGAGCAGGGCAAGGAAGAGGACCAGGTTCTGCTCTCTGACCATTTCCTTTTCCAGCCTGGTCACCCTGGCAGTTTCTTTCACCTCTCCAGGCCTTTGGGTCCTCCGTGGGGAAAGGGGGACTTAAAGACTAATCCATGCCTAACTCCCACAGCTGGCGTGAGAATCAATTAAGGCAAAAGCTGTGAAATCACTTTACAGACGAAGGGCTCTTCTTCTCTGCCTCATCCCGAGGACAGATACCGCTCTGCCTGACACCCTGCTCTGCCAGCCCAGGCTTTGATTGTAGACTGTGAACCCCCAAGGAGCCCAGAGACCGCCCCGCCTTCCTCTCAGGAGAAGACTATGGGGTGACACTGCCCAACGTCCCAGAACGGTCTCATGAGAAAAGCAGATTAAGAGAGAGGGACAGAAAGCTCTGGCTAGAGTTGGGAGGAGGGAAAAAGAAAAAAAAAAAAGATTCTTCTAAATTTCTAGTCCATTACTGATTGTGTTCCCTGAAATAATTAGGTGACCTCTCCGAGCCTCAGCTGCCACACCTATACTCAGTTAACACCATCTTATAAGATGAAACGTGGACAGGGGTTTCAAAAAGTTGGTGGAAACGTGGAATTAAAAGATCAAGGACTTTTTTTCCCCATGAACTTGTTGAAGGACCCTGGTAAATGTACCCAGAGGCACACATGAAATTCCCAGCAACTCTCGTGTTATGTCCCCTGCTTTATGGGGTGGGCTGCACTTGCTTGACTCTTCCGCAACTGACCCAGTGTCCTTACTGCAGTGTCTCTGTCCACACCCTTACTCCCTCCTCCCTCCACTCTGTCCACAGCCCCTCGGCCTGGCCTCGGCACCCACCACTCGACCCTGGTCTGACCTCATCACCAAGGTGCAAACCTGCCAAGGATTCGGAAGGTGCCGACTGTAGGAGGAGGGGTGAACTCGGAATTCGTTACTCCCCTGGCATGGTCCAAGAACTGGGTGAGGAGGGGTGCAGAGCCCTGCCCAAAGTCCCAGGGTTACTAATGTTGGAGCCACTTCCTGACTTTGGAATTCCTTGGGACTGACTCTTTTGGGTTTCTCCACCCCACAGGGGGAGGGGGTGGGGGGTGTTGCGCTTCAGGACACAGGATCACTCCCTCACAGCCCAGCATTGGCTTTGCATTGAGCTTGACCCTCCACTTCAAGGTCCTTTGCAAGGGAGCCAATGAAGTCTGGCTTCCTTCAGTCTCTATGGTGCCTCAACCTATCTTTTCATCCCTTGGAAGTCTCCCTCGCGGTGCGTCCTTGCTGTTTTGTTCTGCCTTTGAACATTGGCCCACACAATTTGTTCATAGTTCATTAGTGCATGTGCCAGGTCTTAGATACTGGGAAAATAATGGGCCGGAGGCAGTCTTTGCCTTTGAGAATCTGCAGTCTAATGGGCCCAATAAACCCCCTACCGGACCCCAACTGTCAGTCACTGCTTCTTCCGTGAAGCTCTTCCCGATTGGCAGATTGATCAAAGGTTGCTTCCTGATGCTTCCCAAACAGCACATTCTTCACTAATGACTCGGTGCATCACTTATTTTTACCTCCTTTTGATATCGGATATCTCGGTTTGATATATATCAAACAGTATTGTTATCAAATCATTCAAACTTTGATTCAACAGAAATATCAAAACGAGAAGCCATTGTTTCTTGGCATATCTTCTATCGGTCTTCACCCCTGTCTTCGGGCAGTGTTTCCGTTGCCTTCCCACTTCCCGTCCCTTCCCTTCCATTAACTCCACGTCAACATGGCAGTGTGGGTATCCTGGTTTGGGCTCAAATTGTGTTCTTTTTCAATATTCTTTAAGTTGGGGGTACAGAAAAGAAGTCTGAAGAGGCAAGAATAGGGGTGAAGGGCAAATGGCGTAAGAGTTCCCAACTGAATTGTTGCTGGACCAAAAAGTAATAATAACAGGCATATTGTTGCAATGAGTGAAAAATCCTTGGCACAACTTTTCTGCCCCTTTTCTTACCAAGGCAGTTTTCAATTAAAAAAAAAAAACACAACAAAACAATTTCTTAATATGTTTCCATGATATCCTTCAAGAAAATTTATCCAAATGACCCATTGACAGTCCCCCTGAACCTTCACCATAACCTTCCAAATTGACCCGTCTGCCTGAAATTGAACTGACGGAGCAGAGGCCCTCAGAAGCCATTGTTCTGATGGGACATTGTTTGAAGACACCCTAATGATATTAAAACAAGTGTATTGCTGAGAGAAATTGCCAGCAGCCACCCACTGACAACCAGCAGAGGCATGTTTAAACAATTTTTTAAAAACCCATGCCATGCATGCACTAGACTCCTAGTCACTATCCTTATTTGACATACCTTCCTATGTGGCTAATAGTTCATGGACAGCTTTTGTTGTGCTTGTTTAATGTACTCTGTCTCTTCAATCTTTCTTCAATATGGACTTATGCATCGCTGTGTGAACTTCATTTTAAAGCCCAGAAGGCAGAAACCTCAGTTCTCTGTGATGCTCAGAAAATGAAAGCCCGGAGGTGGGAGGCAGCAGGAATGGGAAGGCACCACAGAGCTGGGTCAGGGCCATGCCAATGCAGGCCAAGAGGAGAGACAAAGTCCTGTGGATACCTGAGGAAGGAAGCGTCCTGCCTAAATGTGTGCGTGGAGAAAGCAATACTGCTCATCTTCAGGGATCGATTCAAGTCCCCAGTCCGACACCATGACGCCTCTGGTTTTCCAACATCAGCTTGTGACCTTTTGCTCTGGCAACACCCCCTCTGTCTAGCCCTGCCTCATGACACCCCGTGGATTCTGCGTGGGAATTCCGTGGAGCTGTACCTGTGTGTGGATTTGTTTTCTCTCTGAAGTAGATTATGCAACCCCTCTCCAAAGACCACCTTCCAGCAACTTTGTATCCCTTCCTTCCACAGCCTCCCCCTAACCCGAGGTCTGGTACTTCTTAGGGGGTCTCAGCAAATGTTTCTTTCCAGGGGAAAGAGAGAGGGAGAAAGGAAGAGACAGGGAGGAATCAAGGACCGAGAGCTGGAAGGAGAGCGTGGAGGGAGAAAAGATGAAGAGACTCCCGTGTGGTAGAAATAAATAGGCTTAAAACAGGGAGAGGTAAGCCTTCAGCTAGTCTGGTGGCTTGTCCTTCCTTCTCAGCACCAACAAGGGGCCTGGGGGATGGGGTGGGGGGAGCAGATATAATTTTCTCGTTTCACCCTGGGGATAGATCCCTTGTCCCTCAGCACCTGTGTGGAAACCAACACTTTATGGATAGCACTGAATATGTTTCTGCTGAGAAGTAACAGCTGCAAACTCATTTGGATGATTAAGATTGCTCAGATCAACAACCTTGAGCAGGATCCAGTAACATAAAAAGAAATCCATCAGCAAACAGCCCCCTTTCTGAGCAGGAGGTCGCCAGGTGGAGGAGGGAGTGCTAGCCGCCAGGGTCCTCTGGCTGAGGCACAATTGAAGCTTCCAGGTGAGAACACAGCCACCAGATGGCAGACACATGGTGATGGCTGGAAGGTCCAGGGACTTGGAGCTTCTCACTGGGGGAAAGTAAAAATGGAGTCTACTGAAGTGTGAACTAAATGGAAATTGATTCCCGCATTTCTCTTCCTTTTTATGAGAAGAAGGAGGCCTCTGATTCCTGTACCCGCCTCTCACAGGACCTTGAAAGACTGTCTGGTAGAGGGATGCCAACGTGAGCAGGGCCCAGGGAAGGGCAACAGGCTGAGCCAGATTCCAGGGCCAAGGCTTCAGTGATGAGATGGCAGCATGGCCTTGGCCTATTCATTTGCCTGACTTTGTTCCTGCATGTAAAATGAGCCTTCCCAGTTGAGGTGGTCCCAAGTCTCATCTCCAGTCTCTGTACCTTCTCTTCTTGAGCAAAAAAAGCTTCAACGGATTAGGGAAATTTTGTTAAGAAAACCTTTAGACTGCAACTCTCATTTGTTAACTTCAAAACGAATTCCCCCTCCCAGGTCACACACTTCCAACTGTTGGTCAGATGTTGTCAATGAGAAGCTGTATTACACTAAAACTCTGCTCGCTGTGCCAAGAACACAGCATCTTAGTCAAGATTCTCTAAATCAAGGTTCTGCAGAGAAACAGAACCAGATACACACACACCCCTCCCTCACTGCCATCGAATCTATTCCAACTCAGAGAACACTGATATGAGCTGAGCTCCTAACCACAAGGACAGCAGTTCAAAACCACCAGCTGCTTCTTGGGAGAAAAAGGAGACTTTCTACTCCCCTAAAGAGTTACAGCTTGGAAACACACAGGGGAAGTTCCACCCTATCATATGGGGTTGTTATGAATTGGCTTATATGTAAACAGAATGAGAGAGGAAGGGTTGGGGCTTACTTTAAGGGCTTAGCTCACATGATTGGACAAGGTGACAAGTTTAAAATCCAAAGGTCAGGTGGCAGACAGGAGACTTCTGTAAACTTGAGTCCCAAAATCCATAGGTCAGGTGACAACATGCAGAGTGGAGAGAGAATAAGCTCTGCCCAAATACCTATTTATTTTCAGAAGCCAGCACACACCCTAAGCAAACTCCCCTTTCAATGAATTAATTGATCATATTACATTAGATCCCATTTTGGAAAGTGATTACATTGTATTATATTACATATACTACACTATGAAAGAGCAATTTGTATACTGTTTGGCCAGACCACTGAAAAATCATTACTAAGCCAAGCTGACACACAAAATTGACCATCATATCTACCATGTTAATTTGGGTTCTCTAGAGAAGTAAGACCAGTGATAGATAGATATTTAAATAAATATTTTTGTGCGTATATTTATGAAGAAACACTTTTTATCAATAAAATATATGTGTGTGTATATACACACATGTATATACAAAGAGAGAAAGTTATATCCAGCAAATGGCTTACACAGTTGAGGAGACTGGCAAGTCTAGTCTGGGTCCCCACAGGCTGGTGGCTGCAGAAGCAGGTGAATCCAAGGTCAGCAGGTCACATGACAGATCTGATGGCAGGCTTCTAATGGCTCCTGGGATTTGGCAGGCAATATAGCACCCAATTGGCTTAAGCCAAAAAAATGGAGGTGGATGAGCCAGATGCAGGATCCAGATACAAAAAGCCCACAAGCTTTTCCACAGTGTCCACTCAAAGGGAGTAGGCCACACCTCCACGGGAACTTCCTTTCTATTGCTTCCAGGGTGTGACCTGAGTAAGGGAGTTGCATTCCACCCTTCAATCTGATTGGCTGCTCACAGAAGACTACACTATGGAGTTGATTACATTGTGCTAGGTCACACCAGGGCCTTAAATGCCAAACCATGGAGAATGCTGGACCATCCAAATTGACAAGAAACCTAACTATGTCACATCTAGTTATTTCATCACACAATTTGAAAAGCTCGTTAGCCATGCATTCATTCAGCAGCTCTTTTACTGAGCACATACTACATGCAAGGAGACAGGAGAAACAAAGCCGAGTAACACTGCTCTTACCTTTAAGAAGTTTCTTCCAGGAGAAAGAATTAAAGCAGATATGCAAAGTACTATGTAAATTATTGTGCTCTTACTATAAAGCAGCATCTGTCCTAGAGTGTCAGGGTTAATAGAAATCTTAGAGGTCATTTAGCCTTTAGAATATCCGGTTCCTTATGATTAGCCTTACAAATCAGATCCCAGCAATGCTCAGAGGCTGATTTCTCAATAAGAAAGCTAAGGACAGGCTTACTTGTTATCATTTACTAATCTGTGGTGACGTTTCCTGTTTTTCACACATGTGATAAAAAGATTAAATAAGCACAAATATCAGATTAAGTAAGCACAAATAAGCCCATGTGTGCTTTATTTATTGAATACTCTGTTCGGGCCCTAGATTGTAAATTGAAAAGAGAATGATTCTGTAGGAAAGTGCTGTGGGGTTGAGAGAGACAGATGCCAGCCATATTTGGAATTAGAATCTTTGGTGCTAGGAAAAATGTTTGAAACGGTTCTCTGCAGATTTGTAAGGAAGCACAAATAAATCTGTCCTTAATGATGGCATAGTAGGGTCAGCAACGAGCTGCTGGCCATGGGTCAACAGCTCAGAACGACCAGCCTTCCTAAGAGAGAAAGATGAACTTTCCTGCTCCTGTAACGATTCAGTGTCTTGGAAACCCCAAAGGGGCCAATCTACTCTCTTCTGTAGGGTTGGTATGAGTCAGAATTGATTTGATGGCCTGCGTTTGGTTTGTTTGTGTTTTGTAGTTTGCTTATTGGGTAACTCCCCTTGTCTGAGCCCGGTTCCTCCTCTTTTAAACAAGAGGGTTGGACCACATGACTTCTGATCTCCTTTCCAGCTCTAACATTTTATGATCTATGTTTAAGACTGAGATGACTTTGTTCAACCTGCTGTCCAGAGGGTGACCCGACAACTTTCATAAAAACAATCATCATTAACCTATGCTAATTGATCAATAAAACCATCACAATTTTATAGCATGAAACTTAGGACATGCTGAGATCAGTGCTGTCGGTGAGCCAAGTGGAAGTTCAGCCTTAGAAATTAAAATAGCTCACTGGTTACCACTAGCGCCATATTAGTCAAAGTAACATAGACTTCAAATTTATTTGGGCTGAAATATGAACTCTTGATAGAGAAACTGAGTGGCATATCAAGCAATCTCAAGTTGGGAGGACTTGTTCAATTACAGAAGGGTGTTCTTGTCTCCCTATGGCTAGGGCCTTAAACATTACCACCATCATCACTAGGGCCCAGGCAGCCCGTGGTCAGTAAGCCAGACACTGGGCTTGCTTCGCAGCCTCATCAGAGACAAGAGCCGCTGAACCTTGCTCTAGCAGCTTAATCTGCTAAATATCTGTCTGACTTTCCAACTCTTGGGATTATCCTTCATTCCTGACTCTCCACTTGCCTTGTGACATATCAGAATTCTTCAGTTCATGCAGCTCTCATCCTTAGGATTTTCCACATTGTCTAAAACAAAATAATAGCTTTAAGTGTTAGCTACCTACTATGTATGTGAAAGTTGGATACTGGCGAAGGAAGACAGGAGAAGAACAAATGCATGTGGATTGTGGTGCTGGAAAACAATCTTGAAAATGCCATGGAGTGCCAAAAGAACAAACACATCTGTCTTGGAAGACATATGGCCAGAGTGGCTCTTGGAGGTAAAGGTGGGGAGACTGTCTTATACCTTAGACATGTTGGCAGGAGAGAGCAGTCCCTGGAAAAAGACTTCATGCTTGGTAAAGTAGAGAAGCATCAAAAATGAGGAAGGCCCCTGTGTTAGTCTGGGTACTTTGGAGAAACAAATCCACAGAAACTCATGTATAAGAGAGAGTTTTATATAAAGGTTAAGTACACATCAAGAAAACATCCCAACCCAGTGCTGCCCAAGCCCACAAGTCCAACATTAACCCATCTATCCAACACCAATCCACAAAGACCTCCTCCATCTCACAAAACACACACTATGACGCCAACTGCAGGAGGAAAGCTGAATCAGTGAGTGTGTAAACATCTCAGTGCTGGCAGGGGTCTCCACACGGCTGCTCCAGTACCCAGGACTGCATCGGGGTAGTTCTATGTGGCTTCTCCTCAGGGATGTCTTGCAGGAAGTGAGCCTTGCCAGCTGAAGCAGGGAACTGGCTAAGGCAG
>NW_022103908.1:42168337-42172981 GCF_000313985.2 Echinops telfairi | reverse complement strand
TATGTACATGTCTTTATCTAGACCTCTATAAATGCCCTTTGCCTCCCAGCTCTTTCCTCTATTTCCCTTGATTCTCCTCCTGCCCCACTATCATGCTCAGTCCCCACCAGGGTTTCGGCACTTCCTCTTTGTAGCCAGTGAAAATTTTATAGAGCGCAACAGAATAATGCCCATCTCACTTACCTTGAATACATCAGGAGAAGGGATCCATCACTAGAGAAGGCTATCATACTTGGTGAAGTAGATATGGGGCCAACGAGGATGAGGGGGACCCTCAGAGAGGTGGACCTGTGACAATAGCCATACTGGACCCTAGACAAGAGCATGATGGTGATGGTGAGAAAAATACAGACTGGAGCACCATTTCTTTCTCTTGTATATAAAGTTGCTATGAATTGCATTCAACTCCATTGCAGCTAACAGAAAGATCACAGCATGCCAAGGCCTGTGCCAGGTGACGTATATACATTATACCATTGCATCTTTAAAAAATCCCTATGCGAGAGAAATGTTTCTCACCATTTTATAGTTAAGGAAAGTGAGGCTCAGGGAGTTTCAGATCATGCGCAGGCAATTGATAGAGCCAGAATTCCATCCAGCTCAGTGTTCTCCAAAACCTTCTCCAGCATCTAAACCTGTGCCCTGTTCAGCACCCCTGACCAACTCCACCCTGGCCTCCCTAAAATAATAATAATAATAAAATTAGACTCTCTGAGTCATCGATGACTTTACAAGAGGACAGATGATGGGTCAACAAGAAGGAAGCAGAGTTTGAATGTTGTGACATTAATTTCAGTGGCAAGCAAAGAGCCGGGACAGAGGCAATGAGTTTGGAAGGAATAGCAATAAGGAGGTCATAAGTGAAGAAGTCCAAGCCTCTTATTTAAAAGAAGAGAAAACAGCCTCAGACAAGAGTGGATTGTCCACTAAGCAAACTATAAAAACAAAGCACAGACAAACGAAACCCAACTCAAAACTGTCAAATGGATTCTGACTCATGGCAACCCGGGATTGTCCCTTTGAGTTTCCAAGACTGCAGATCTGCATGGGAGCAGATAAGCACATCTTTCACTACAGGGCAGGTGAGAACAAGCAGTTCAAGGAAACCCGTGGGTCGGTTCAGCCTACAAGGATAGGTGGATTTTTAGCACAAGGCACATTAGACAGGGGGAAGATAGTTCATTATGGATGCAGGATACGGCTGATGATGCAGGTGACAGGACAGATGGAGAAGCTGAACATCAGTCATTCAGCTTCCTTCCCCTGTGTCAGCCACCTCTGCCCAGAAGCATCCCAACCCAGAACAGAAAGCCAAAGTCACTCCATCCATACTTAACATTTGAAATAGAACTACATGGTAACTACAGGCTTTAAAAAGACGACATACACACATAGAACTACCTCCCATTTTTTCACTTGATGATAGCAAAATTGTTGTTATGATACTCAAAAATGATCCACAAATATGACCTACTAAATGATTTGGTGACATGAATGTAATGTCAATGCATCAAACTCAGGTTTAGAAGAAGGAACTGCAGGTTAGCTATGGGTTCTGAGTTTCCCAAGTCCACTTTAGAGATGAGTCTGGTTGGCAGACATCTATTGCCAAAGTGATGAGCCTATACAGTTCTGAAAAGTGTGCAGACACTCTCACTGGGATCATCTGCTCCCTACACGGTGGGCATTCTTTGCCGCTCCATCCAGCTGCCGGTATTCTAGCTATTATTGCACCATTGGCCAGAAAAAGTTCAGAAACATTTGTGTGTTAGGAAGTTAAACAAGGGTGCAACTAGCTATTAAACACATGTTTATTTAATGTCCACACTAGTTTAAGATTAATATAGTGTAGCTGTTTGATTAGCAATACATAATATTATTAATGGCTTAATGAAGAATAATAAGATGGTCTTTCCAAGTATTTCCATTGAACACGTAAGGTAGAAAATATGTGAAGTGTATGTGCAGAGTTACTGCTTACAGACCCTCCAAAGTGACAACATAAGCAATGCAAAGTTAGCATTCTCTCCTTCCACTCAGGAGACCCAAGTTCAAGTCCTGCCCAATCCACTTCACAGGCAGCCACACACCCCTGTCAGTGGAGGCTTGCAGGTTGCTAGGAAACAACTGGTGCCAGGGCTTCCAGACGAAGACAGATTAGGACAGAAAATCAGCCAATAAAAACTCCGCAGCTCGTCAAGGACTGGCCACCATTTTGCCCCACTGTGATGGGGTCTTCACCAAGGTACACAAGGGCTTCCACACTGTGAAGAATGAATTCCAGTGTAGCTCCTCTGAACTGTGTGATGCTGCCCAAACGACTTCAACTCTTGGGTCTCATCTTCATCAGTAATTCTTGAAAAGGACCCACTCCCCAACCCTCCCCCTCCCACGTTCTCATTCCCACCTCGCACCCACTGTGCTGGCCTTCCTGGGCACTCCCCCTCGCCAAGCTGCCTCCCTCCACATGGCCTCCGCCCTGCTGCCTGCTCAGCTCGACCTGCTTTTCTGGTCCCCAGTCCTCTGGGCTCCCGTCTTCCTTCAGATGTCAATCCCAGCATCTTTTCCTCAGAGATGCCTCAATGCGGAAAGGGCCAGGTTAAATTCACTCTTTCTAGGTTCAATTGCATTGTATTTGCCATAGATACCAGTTTGCATGTATCTATGTGATTTATTTCATTGAGGTTCATCACTGGACTAAATGCTCCTGAGAAGAGACTGTGTTTCTCTTCACTCATCACTGTATCCAGGCAATGAGAACACAGTGATAGTGCAATTAAAATGTACTAGGTGAAGGAACAGAATTACTGTATATGCTCAAGTATAAGCCAACCCGAATATCAGCCGAGGCACCTAATTTTTTTTTAATCAGCTCGTATAATTCTTATCACAATCTGTACATACATCCATTGTGTCAAGCACATATGTACATTTGTTGCCATCATCATTCTCAAAACATTTGCTTTCTACTTGAGCCCTTAATATCAGCTCCTCAATGTATAAAGTATTATTATTTTGTCATATCTTACACTGTCCAATGTCTCCCTTCACCTACTTTTCTGTTGCCCATCCCCCAGGGAGGAGGTTATCTGTAGATCCTTGTAATCAGTTCCCCCTTTCCACCCCACCTTCCCTCTACCCTCCAGGTATCGCCACTCTCACCACTGGTCCTGAAGAGATCATCTGCCCTGGATTCCCTGTGTTTCCAATTCCTATCTGAACCAATGTACATCCTCTGGTCTAGCCAGATTTGTAAGGTAGAATTGGGATCATGATAGTGGGGGTGAGAAGGAAGCATTTAAGAACTAGAGGAAAGTAGTATGTTTCATCGTTGCTACACTGCACCCTGACTGGCTTGTCTCCTCCCTGCAACCCTTCAGTAAGGGGGAGGCACCTAATTTTACCACAAAAGCTGCATTAAAAAATGTGCTGAAAAACTCGGCTTATACACGAGTATATATGGTAATTCATTGATAGGGATATAGAATGGCACATTGACACTTAGCAAGTAGAAGCACTAGCAATAATAGTTTTTAAAGTTTACTCTTACCGTCACTATGCCTTCCCAAAACATGATCCTTAACTTCAGTAAACATAATCTCAAACTATAAACCCCTGACCTTGCAAATATTTCACGTCCTCCTGCCAACTACCTGCACTGACTACTGATGAACTGAGCCCCACGTCCAGAGATAGCAGCACCCTGAATGTCAAGCAGGAGCCCCGGTCGTATAGTTGGTTATGAGTTGGGCTGGGGCCACAGTGGAAACCCACCAAGCTCTCCGAGAGAGAAAGATGAGGCTTTCTGCTCCTAGAAGTATTCACAGTTGGACCTTGTTATTTGATCTCCCATTTACTGCAATGTAGAATTGTTCCTTTTCTTTTCTTTTTTTTTTTTTGGCAGTTTAAAACCTTTATTAGATAACCAGCCACTAGTTTTCATCCGCGTTGACTGTCTGTAGGTTTTTGAAAGTGGGGACAGGCACGTAGGTAACCAATGTGTAGAGCTTGTTTGGGGAATCTTCATCCTCATTACGTTTCCTGGACAGCCGCACACGGATACGGTATGGAACATTCCTGATTCTTTGGCCCACACAGCTTTGTTGAGCCTGGTGTCGATGCGTGCATCGGGTGTCCCCATCTCCTTCGTGGCAAATTTCCGAATCTCCTTGCGCGCCCGAGGGGCCCGCTTCTTGAAGCCCACGCCGTGGATGCGCTTGTGAATGTGGGCGGTGTGCTCTCTGGTCACGGCCTCGCTGATGGCCCAACTGCCCTTCTTCTCACCGCCCTTCTTCAGGGAGCCATGGCGCCGGGACCAGGCTGGAAAGGACTCAAACACTTTTAACTAGTCAGAACCATGAGCATGGTTGCCTTGTCTTTCTATTACTTTTTCTACAAGTGCGTTTTCATACAAGGAGATGCATGCAGCCAAAAAAGTGTGCAAAACCCACAACCAAACTCACTGCCACAGAATGGATGTCTAGAAACGCCCAGAGCTGGGTTCTCAACCTTCCTCAGGCCGCAACCCTTTCACGCAGTTCCTCATGTGGTGGTGACCCCCCCAACCATAACATTATTTTCGTTGCTACTTCATCACTGTCATTTTGCTACTGTTATGAATCAGGCAACCCCTGTGAAAGGGGT
>NW_022103908.1:42163709-42168237 GCF_000313985.2 Echinops telfairi | reverse complement strand
TGTGCTCTCTGGTCACGGCCTCGCTGATGGCCCAACTGCCCTTCTTCTCACCGCCCTTCTTCAGGGAGCCATGGCGCCGGGACCAGGCTGGAAAGCAATTGTTCCATTTTTTACAAGATTTTCTGCTTTGAGATTCTTCTCTATTTCATTCTGTCATTGTTGGGCCATTTGTTCGTGTTTTGTTTTGACTTTTTCTGGTTTTCTGTATATGAAACTCAGGATAGGTCAGCCTACAGAGACAGTAACTGGATGAATACATTTCAAAGGGACATGGCAGAGGAGGTTGGAGAGAAGTGGGGAGCTAACAGCATTGAATACAAGGAAGAAGAAATGTCCTGGAATTGATAATGGTGATGATCACACAACTCTTATGAATGCTATTGAACTATTGAAATATATGGTATGTGAATTGTATGAGAGGATCCCCACCAAAACTGGAATTTTTTCCAAAGCTATGTATTTAAATTTAAAAAAAAAACATGAAAAAAAACGTTATCACCTTATACTTACCCCATTTGTCAAATATGCAATTCCATTCTTGGAAACATTTTTCAAATTAATGTTTGAATGGCTGACAGTTTTATTCAATTTTATTTAAAATGGCTCCCTTATTTTATTCTTCACGTCTTCTACATGGTCAAATCACTGTCCTTTCATGTCCTTCTTCATTCGAGGAAGCAAAAAGAAAATGGAGTGAGGCCAGGCGAGTAACATGCATGGGACAAGAAAGGTATGCTGTTTCTTGCAAAAAAAACTGGTGCACTGAGATGGCCACATGAGCAAGTGCACTATCTTGGTGGCAAAACCAATCCTTTGTCTGCCACAAATCAGGCCTTTTTGTTGTGCAGTTATGCAATCTTTTCAGGACCTCTAAATAGAAAGCTTGATTAACAGTCTGACCTGGTGGAATGAACTCCAAATGCATTATGAGTCAACGTTTTCATCCATTCAGGAAGGTGATGGACGTCCAGAATGAGGTTTGTCATCAATCAACATTTCACCTTTTTTGAAACGTGAAAAACACTCCTACGTACACTTGAGTTTTCCCCATAGCACTTTCCTTGTAAGCTGGCCCATGAAACTACAGGCTCTGGTCCTTACGCAGTCTGAAGCTTCCCAGACCCATTCCCCAGAACCCTGAGTGCCATGACTGGGCCTAGATGTTTCCTCTCCACAGCTCCCCTGGAAACATCTGGTAGGGCTGAGCTTCCTAAGCTAACCATCTCCCCTCTTTATCCAGCCCTCCAGGGACCTACAGTCAAAGGCTAAGAACCATCCGGGCAGCAGCAATGGCCGCCATCTTTCATAAGTACCTCCCAAAGTCAGAAATTGTACCATACCTTTGGCAAACACAGCAAAACAAAACCAAAACACATTAAGGAACAATTGTTCTTTCCCAGTTTGCAGATGAGGAGACTCACGTCTGAATGGCGAGAACTGAACGGGGAAGCTGACGTCAAGAACACCAGCAGCCCTCTTTCTTCTGAGACCCTGCACTTCCTGTCCATTTTTCTCCTGGGGTCAAAGGTGAACGTATTTAAACATTTGATCCAGAGTGGATATTTTATTTAGTCTAGAACAGACAAAATCCAAATGGCAAATGTGGAATACATAGAAGGGAGGCCCAAATGAGCCATAGGAAAGATCTATCAATGATCTCCATCGAGAAAGAAGAAGCTATCACCAGAGCATGGAGCACAAGCTAGGAGGCCAGAGAAGGTGAGCAGTAAGAGCAGGCATCGCTAGGTACAATAATCAGGTGGAGCTGTGAAGAAGGCTGGAGGTCCAGCACCTAGTCAGCCATACCACAGATGCTAGGGCAATGGGTCCGTCAAAGGGGGTAGGTCCCACAGCCCATGCCAGAAAAGGGGCAGCCTCCTGCAAAGTATGCTGCCACATATGACATGTGACAAGTGGGCTCTGAGATGTTATCTAAATGGGTCAAGCCCAATCTTAAGGAAGATTCACTTGGTAAAAGAACACTGAGAAGAACAAAGGAATTCAAGACGACTAAATAATCAGCCATCCACCCCCACCCCTTCCTGCCCCCCCCACTCCCCCCACCCCGATACTGTCCTGGTCCACAAGCATGTGTTCTTGCAAAACAGGCCTGCCAGAAGTGGGACAGCTGAGCTGACCCTGGCTGATTTTTCATCAGCCCACCCTGGTTTCTGGTGAGCAGCGAACCACTGATGATTGCCGCGTCCTATTTGTAGTGGTCTCCAGGGAAGAAGAGCCACAACTTTGTTCACAAACTCATTTCAGTTCCCAAATGGCTTCTCATCTAAGAACTCTCCTCTGCCTTAAAACTGCCTCCCGTCCCATTTAGGAGGAGCAGGAGGGGGCACCGAGCGCTGCCGTCTCCTTTGGAGGCTGGGAAGCCACGTCGTGAACTTCATTTTATTTTCTCTTCTTCTTCCAGAGGTCCGTCTTCTTCCCCAGGAAAGAGGGATCTCAGACTCATGAGCAAGACATCGGGGGATAATAGGGACTCGGGTCAGATTCCTGGGTAGAGTTCTGTTCTGCCATTTAGAACCTGTGTCGTCTTGGTCTTTTAGCTTGACTGCTTTGAGTTTTGGTATCCTTATATAAGAGTAAATGAAAACGTGTGACTACAAAGTCATGGAGACCTTTATCAGGCTATCAAAATATGAAACTGTTGTTTCTTGACATATCCCCATCTAGGTCGACACACTTCTCACTGCAGCATCTCCATCTCTCTGACACTGCGCCCAGGCATTCTGTGCTCCTCAATTTGCACCACTTCAAAATGGCACTTTGAGCATCCTCAAAGGTCCCTTAAGTTTTGATAGCAAAAAGAAATCTGAAGGGGAAAGATTAGGGTCACAGGGTGGATGAGAAATTTTTATAGGACACCCTTTGGCACCCTTGAAGAATGAGCAGGTGCTTTGTTGTGATAGGGCAGTAGGGAGGGGGGGAATTCTTTTTACACTTTTCTCACCCCTGCAGTTGTTGATTTTCTCCAAGCTTCTTCCTCATAATCCCCTATCTCAGAGGCACTGAGATCAACTGGGAGAGCACAGTTCACAAAGGCAATGTTCTACACCCAACTTTGGTGACTATCAACTACGGTCTTAAAAGCTGGTGGGCGCCATTGAAATGGAAACCACTGGTCTCCCCCTTTCCAGAGGAAAGAGGAGTGAAGGAATCAGAGACATGTGTAAACAATTAGGTCGACGAACTAAGGGAACATGCAAACATCATCCCCACAACCCTGAAAGCAGAGCTAGATGGTGCCATTACCAATAGCTCTGAAATGGATCATATTAGAAGGTCCTGTGTGACGTGGGAGGAAAGTATGGAAGAAAACTCGAGATCATACAAAAGACCAAGCTTGAGATTGAGGGAACCCCTGAGACTGTTACCCTTCATCATTCTTCAGGTCTGGAAATGAACTCCCTCCCATTCCTCCATGTTCAGCCAAACAACAGGCAGGTTTATTAGGAGAATGATAACACTAGGTTGATAGGCACACCTTAGAGTAACCAGCCAGGTGAGACCAAAAGAGAAAGGGTAACAATAGCAAGATGCACATGCCTTACAATAATCAACTTTTTGAGATCAAAATGGCAGTATTTACTCCACGTCATAGTCAGACAGTTTAGGAAAGAAGGAGGAATGAAAACAGGAAACTGAGAGGAGACGTGGGATGAATCATGTTATTTTGGGATTGCAACCAATGGTATGAAACAAAATGCATATGAATCATTGAATGGACAACTGATCTGCTTCATAAGCCTTTATCCAAGTCACAATAAAATATTTCCCAAGGTCAATACCATCAGTTCTAGAGTGGTCTTCCCTGCTGTAAGACTTCAGAATTTCACAGAGAGATAGCTGATACTTGACTTCTAGAGCAATAGAAGCAGTGATGTCTATCTATCTATCTATTTACATTATTGTATATGATCAAGAGGGAAAGAAAGATTTTAAGGACTTGGCTCACACAATTATAAGGACTGGAAGGTCCAAATTTCATATATCCAATAACAGTCTAGAGATTCCTACAGGCTTACATTACATATCCACAAACCAGGCAATGAGAAGGGTAACGCGTGAACAAGGTCTGGCAACATGTCTATTTCTAATGTAGTGGTAGAGCACACGTTTCATTTTGTTCTTAAGGATTTCAATTGTTTGATTGAAGTCCACTCACATGATTATACAAGATAATCTGCCTTACTTAATACCACCTGGTTGAATCACATGCAACTACTTCCTAACAACATACATCTGGGCTCCATAACCTAGCAAGTTGACCAATGAAATTAACCATCACAGTACCCTCAGGGGCCCCTCAAATGTTCATTCACAGTCCACCCTGATGCAGATAAGCCTCTGGGACAAGCAGAGCATTGGGTGTCAAGAGATCTGGATTCCAGCCTTCGTCTTCCAAAACATGAACTCAGTTATCATCACCAGTCTCTTCTCCTCGAGGGTCTGGTTTCTTCTTCTTCTTCTTCTTCTTCTTCTTCTTCTTCTTCTTCTTCTTCTTCTTCTTCTTCTT
>NW_022103908.1:42161949-42163609 GCF_000313985.2 Echinops telfairi | reverse complement strand
CTTCTTCTTCTTCTTCTTCTTCTTCTTCTTCTTCTTCTTCTTCTTCTTCTTCTTCTTCTTCTTCCACTTCTTCATCTTCGTCTTCTTCTTCTTCTTCTTCTTCTTTCTTCTTCTTCTTCTTCTTCAACAAAGACATTTAACCTAAAGCCCATTCCTCTAATACACTGTAGAATTCTAGAAACCCTAGATCCGTCTAGAGAAAGTGTTACTCGTCCACCTTACCCATCATGCTCATCTATCTTACCTTCCCCATCTTTGAGAGAGATGGAAGGGAAAAGTACTTCACCAAGCCCGTAAGTTCAGGATCTTCCCAGAGTCCCTTGCACCCTTGGGGAATGAGGAACCAAGTCTTGAGGTGCCCTTTGATGGGTTTGAATGCTACTTCCTGAAATTCCAAGTCCTTGCCAGGTGAGACTCTGAGTCCATACCTAGGGCAGCAAGGGTTCATATGCCAGCCGAGAGTGCATTTAAGCATCCCAACACACCCAACTGTTTTGCCCTGCAAAGCGTCTCAGGACGCTATCTTCCTGAGGAGTGGAAGCGAAAACAAGTGGGAGAAAATGTGCTGGATAGGCTGGATGATTCAGAATATCCGTTTACAAAGATAGAATCAGGTCTTCAGCAGATCACTTTACCAGCAAATTCTGTCCAGGGCCACCCGTCACACACGTCATCTCCGCACCTTGGCCACACGCGGGGAGGCAGGAAGTCAGAGCAGCCCGGGTTCTCTCCCTACCCAGGGCTCCGCCCATTCTCATGAAGTCCCACTTTAAGAGAGGCCTGCTTCCCGGGAAATGCAGCCGTGGCAGGCATGCGAATTGGTTTTCGGTCATGGAAAACATTTCCATGGGGGCGGCGGGCGGGCAGGAAATGCATCATCAACACGCTAATGTTGATAGAGAGATTGTTTCACTTGACAAAGGTTTTCAGAGTGACAGGGAGGTCTCAGGAAGAAATACAGCACGCCAGTGATGGTGGGCACAACTGGAAGCCCTTTAATTTCCTCCATTCTTCATTCCTAGTAGTCGGTGATTGAGACTCATTCCTGCTACGAGCAGTTGTTGGGAAGAAATGCCTAAGACACCTATCCCTAAAAGTCACTCCGTGGAAACCCAGGAGTCACAGCATCTGACCCGCCACTCATCGTGGGGCGGGGCGGCGTGGGAGGGGGAGCAGCATTTCATTCCATCGTGCTTGGGGTCACCATGGGGTGGGGGCTGACTCGACTGCAGCTAACAGCGAAAAGCATGCAATTTACGAGACTGTCAACCACAAAGCTTTCCCCGAGCCGTTCTGATTTTCTCGCTCGGGAAATTAAACAGATAAACAGAAAGGGATCCTGAGTAGCAGTCACTAGTTAGTTTCTAAAGAACCATTAGGGATTACTGACCACCGGATCCTTAGAAATGTTGGACGCCCCGCTGTTCCTGTCCCACAAAAGAGGTGATTCTTACAGAAACATCGGAGTAGACCCCAAGTCATGTGTAGCATTGGGTTAAATCCGCTAAACCAGTATTTCCCAAAGTGGGTGGTACTGCCCCCTGCGGGGGGGCGGGGGGGACCCCTGAAATGATCCAAACCCAAAACCAGCCTCACTGCCCTCCAGGTTTCCAAGACTGAAGCTGTTGCCAGGCTTTCCCCTGCAGAGCTGCTGCTGGTT
>NW_022103908.1:42098543-42161849 GCF_000313985.2 Echinops telfairi | reverse complement strand
CTGGAATGATTCAGGGGGTCTGCAAAAAGCAGAGATCGACATTTCGTCCTGAATTGTGGACTGTTGTACATTTTTAATTGCACTAAATAGCTTTTTTTTTTTCCTGAAAAGGAGACTGCAGGCCAAAGAAGTTTGGGAAGTGATGCTAAGCCCAAGATGGTCAGAAGTAAACCTAAATGTGGCAGCGCCCTGGCTGAGATGCTATGTTGGGATACACTGTGAGGACAAATCCAGGGGGGGGGTGCCTTGGGGTAGCATGGGTGGTGTCACATGTGCCAGATGTTTGGCAGCCTGGCTTTTTCATCTTGGGGGCTGCACCCCAGGATCACTTAGTCCTACTGATCCAAAGGGTTCCCAGTTTTTCATGTCTCCAAGGAGTGAGTTCATACTATGGTCCAGCCTCTTGTTTCCAAGGCCACGGTCTGCTCTGGAAAGTGATTTTCTCACTCGGGAAATTAAACAGATAAACAGAAAGGGATCCTGAGTAGGCTGATGGGTGGAGAATCACATGGTTCCAGAGTCAGTGGAAACATGGCAGGGCCCTGATAGCTCCCAGACAGAGCCAGGATGCATGTGCTGGAGCCAGGCTCTCTGTCCCTTCCCTCCCTGCACAACCGGGCCAGCCAAGGAAGCAAGAGCCCCTCTTGCAGGAGAGAGCGAGTCACGGGCTTGGTGTAGGCGAGACAGAGGAAGCCTTGGGGGTAACAGAGGGGACAGCATTTGGGACAGAGAAGCCCTGTGGAGCCATTCTCCTGTCCCACACATTTGGCCCAGGATTTCATTGCCGAAGAAGTAGCTGCCCCTGATGAGTTAGCTCCAGAGACAGGGCGCGCCTCACCTCCTGTCGGTGCAATTAACCAGCAGTTGTTCCTGCTTTGTGGAACATGGACCGAGCAACCCCGGGAGGTCCTGTGGGGACCATCCAACGCTGACTGGCAGACAATTGGCATGCAGCAGTAGACTCCGCGCAATGCTTTACTGAGAGGACTGGGGACAATCCACCTTTTCCTTCCTCACCTCAAATGCTTGCCAGGCACACCCACCCACCCACCCAGCTCCCTCCCTATGTAATCATGTGGGCCTGCTGAGTGCCGACCCTGCCATTCCCAGGCTTTCCCCTGCTGGGTGGGAAATTGGATTGAATCCCTAAAACCATTGACTTTCAGTACGTCTAAGCTATAAGAAATCAAACATTTTGAGTATCACCTGATGCTGGGTAGAAGCTAAAATTTACCCATGGTATATACAGTTGATAGGTGTGGGGGTTAGATTTTATGTCAACTTGCACTTGGGTAGGGGTGGAGGCATGCCTGTCAATCAGGTCACAGTCCGATGGTGCCTCCTGGGCTGGGTGGCCTTATAAGAGAGACATTGAGGATGTATGTCCCTGCCTTCTTTTGCCCCCTTCACTTTCCTGCTCACTGGGACTCTGTGCTGCCTCCAGGGGCAGCCTCATGTGGGATGCCAACCCCGAGAGCCAATCTGGGAGCTATGCTGCCTCCAGGGGCAGCCCTATGTGGGATGCCAACCCCGAGAGCCAATCAGGGAGCTATGCTGCCTCCAGGGGCAGCCCCATGTGGGATGCCAACCCCGAGAGCCAATCTTGGAGCTATCAGTGCCCTGCCATGTTTCCACTGACTCTGGAACCATGTGATTGTCCACCCATCAGTCTGTGACCTCCCTGCATCCCGACATCATCACCCTGCAGCTACGTGCATCAGAAGAGGGCACTGGCCAGTGCTGGACTTGAGTGTGGACTTGATTTGGACTGGGCTGGGATACCATCTTGATCTAAGATGCCTTCTTGATATAAAGCTCTTTCTTAGACATAGATGAGGGTCACTGATTTTGTTTCTCTAGCCAACTCAGCCAAACTCAGTGGGGTGGGGCTAAGACTCATCCAAATCGCTGGGGATAGCCCAACTCCACTCACATTGGATATTCCTCAAAGTCCTGTAAGACACTCAGCCCATGTTAATTGGGAACCTCATGATCTTCCTAACCAAGCTCCATTGCCTTGTTTTAACTCCTGTTCCTAAACTTCTGGCATGAACCTCCTATGAAAATTCCAGACTAATTGTTTTTCCAAGGACCTAAGGCATCCTTGGGTGGGATAAACAATCAACATGCTCAACTGATAACTGAAAAGTGGGAGGTTTGAATCTACCCAGAAGCATCTGACAAGAAATGATTGACAATCTCCTTCTGCAAAATCAGCCACTGAAGACATTGGAGAGCCCAGTTCTACTCTGAAACACATGGGTCACCATGACTTAGGACTCGCTCACTGGGAAGTAGTCCCAAATACCCCTCCTGTGCAACCCAGACCCCACTGCCTTCCTCTTCCCTACCCTGAGACTGCCATAGCCCTTTAAACTCTAGGTGCGCACTTATTCTTGGAGACAAAGAAATATGTCTTGGGGTCACATGCACTTGCTGTGGGTGGCACCTCAGACACGAAGATGGACTAGAAGCCCCCGACATGAGTAGGTCCATCTGGTGGACTTTCAGGGAGTGGTCAGGGCAGCCATCGAGATCTGAGAAGCTATAGAGAGCCTTAGAGAAGTGCCTCTCTCTCCTCATCCGACCTCAGCGGTCCACATCAGCAGATAAAAGTACCTTTTTCTTGGGGTGATTCGATTCATTGGAGAGGAAGGGATATTAGAACCCAGTTTGTCCCAAAACTGCAGTGAAATCGTCCTTTCTGTCGCTAAGCTCCATAACAAGGACCAAAACAATTTAATCATCAAGGGTTTGTTACACGTGACCACCTTTCCGGTGTTTAAGTACAGCTTCCAGAATCCCCAGAGCAAATGCCTTCTCTTCTTCAGACTACACACCGCCAGGTACCAGTATTTGGAGGACCTAGTCTCCAGAACAGCCCAGGCACACACCTCACTGAACGTGCAGAAGTCAAAGCCCTGCAGATGGTACTCGCTCGAGGAGAACTGACACTTTCTCATCTCATGTTCTCGTAGTAGATGTCTATTCCAGGGGTCTCGGAGCATACTGGCTATCCAGGCACTTGTGTCCATGGGCCCTTTCCCGACGCTTCACGAGAACGGGGCCAGTTTTTACCAGTGGTGGCTTCTTCCTACCCTTAACTTGTCTTATCTCCTCACTAGCCTCTCCCTCGTTTTCAAAAGCTCTTTTGAAGTCATTTCTCCTCTGTGATTTCTGCCTTGTATCCTCTTACTCACTGGGACTATGGACAGAGCCTTTCTCTCCAGCAATCGCTGCAGGATAAGGGGGTCGAGCGGGGTAATCACTAAGGTCTCTTCCAGCTCATATATATAGTCTGTAATCTACTGTCCTCTCCATCAACGTCATCACCTGTTCTGGTTTATCTTCCTCTTCAAGAGTGGGATCCACCCTGCCCCGTGTAGCTGCTGAGGAACCACTTGCTCGTTCAATGGAATTTGAGGACCAGAAGGGGGCAGGGAATCTACGTGTTGATTGAGAATGGGAAGATCACTCAGAAGCAGGCAGGAGGAGGAGGATCTTCCCAGAAGGTGATTGAGGTCATTGTTGGAAAGGTAGGAGTGGGTTGGAATGGCAGCAGTGTGCAGGGGGACAAAAGGAGGGGCATATTATCTTGGTCATACCTCTTTGGGGAGGATTCATGCTGAGAGTAGACATTAAAAAGAGAAAGAGTCTAGGACAAAGGGTATAACATTGTCATTAGCCCAGAAGCATCCGAACAAATTACCTGCATGGGCTTTGAGTCTTCGTTTCTCCTCCGTGGACCTCACCCACAGCCTCCAAGTGTGGTCGGAGGGTCTGAGGAATGCAGAGACCTAGACCCCTGCCTCAGGCCTGAGTTGGTGCTTTAACCAGATCTGCAGATAACGCTAGGCATGATCAAGTGGGAGGTGCACTGACCCAGTTTACCTCTGCCATTCCAGGCAGAGGCTGGCAGAGCACCCGGCCCGCTCCAGAGAACTCAACCCCTGCAGCATCATGAACTCACCCAGGAAGCTATTCAAATCTCCATACACATCGCAAGGGTGTTTCTATAGACGTATACATAACTGGTATACATCCAATGGGTGCATTCGAGTACATGTGATTACCACCTCAGTAATGTTGATTGAGAAGAAAGCTATTCCTAAACCAGAATCATTTGCTTACAGTAAGGCTGTAATAAGGAGCACTACATACAAGACTAGGGAGCCCTGGTGATGTTGTGGGTTATGCATCGGGCTGCTACCTTCAAGGTCATCGGTTCAAAACGACCAGTCATTCCTTGGGAGAAAGAGGAGGCTTTCTACTTCCTGTTACGTATTACAGTCTCAGAAACCCACATGGGCAGTTCTACCCTGTCCTAAAGGGTCACTATGCGTCACCGTGGACTTGATGGCAGTGAGTTTAATGTGAGTGGATCTTCCAGCCCATCCTGCAGATGGGGCTACACCAGGCAGGCCTTGTCCCTCACAAGAGAAACGAACACCTGCGCCAGGCCACCCGACAGCTGAACCTCGGAAACAAACACTGTGTCGCAGAAGGACAAATGTGTATGAGCTCACTTATCTGGAATAAGCAAACAGCTCGACACTTGTATTAATTAGCGGTTACCAGCAGTGGAAGGGATGGAGAAAGGAGGAGTTTTCACTCCGGAGCCGGGGAGTCAGGTGAACAGTTAGGGAACCATCTAGAGAGTAAGGGCAAGAAGGGCTACGTTCTTGAAGAGGGTGGTCGGTGTCGCTGAGTTGGAGATGCAGGACCTGTCATGGCGATAGGTGTTTTATCATGCATATTTTCGCCAAAAAGGACAAAAACAAACAAATAAATAATAAAGGAATATCAAGCAGGTCTTACAAGTTAATCCACTTCTTTCTTCTAGAGAAGGGCTGTGTTCAAGCATAAATGTCAGAATGTAAGGTAGCGGGTTTTCTAAGGGTGCAAATTGCTGTATTTTTACTTCTACGTTAAAATGTAACCCACCCCTCTCTCTCACACACACACACACACTCAAACACAGACACACACGCACACACCCTCTTCACAATGACGCAGTTCATCAAGGTTTCTGGCTATTAGTCAAGCTCCCAGGTAACCCTCCTGAGAGCAGCAGTGAGTCTTGTGCTTCATCATAGCCCCTATGTGTCCAGCACTGTACACAGAATAAAAGGCAAAGATGAGGAGCAGTGTGGGTGAGGTAGTTACTTTATTGTGTCAACCTGGCCGAAAAACATATGTGGGGTTTATTGAAGGGCAGAGAGATAAATGGCTCGGTGAGCCTCGCCTTTCTAGTTCTCGGGTCTCTGGGTTTTTTGTTGTTGGGCCCGGGTTGTGGTTGCTTAGCCAGTTCCCTGCTTTAACTGGCAAGGTTCACTTCCTGCAAGGCATCCCTGAGGAGAAGCCCCATTGACCTACCCTGATGCAGCCCTGGGTGCTGGAGCAGCCGTGTGGAGACCTCTGCCAGCACTGAGATGCTCACATATTCACTGACTCAGTTTTCCTCCTGCAGTCGGCATCATTGCATCTGTTTTGTGAGATGGAGGAGGACTTTGTGGATTGGTGTTGGACAAATGGGTTAATGGGTTAATGTTGGACTTGTGGGCTTGGGCAGCACTGGGTTGGGATGTTTTCTTGCCGTGCACTTAACCTTTATATAAAACTCTCTCTTATGCATAAATTTCTGTGGATTTGTTTCTCTAAAGTACCCAGACTGACACAGTGGGACACACTACGTCTCTAAGTAAAACACTCTCCGCCTTGGGACTTGAGACATGGAGTTAAATAATGGCTGAGACAAGACCACTCCCCCAGTTAGAAGGGTGAGTGGCCCCCAGACAGGCAGCATGGCAGCCACCCAGAGGGCCCCGGTACTCACTTTTGAATTCCCTCCTCTTCACTCCACTCCTATCCCACCACTGCTCTTACAGATGACTAAGCAGAGGTTCGGAGCAGTTCAGTGATTTTCCCAAGGCCACATAGCTGGCAGGGCAGGAGGAAGGCCTTCTACCACAGGCCTGCTGACTGCAGAGCACCTGGTCTCCCATCAGGGGACAGCCTGACACCTCCCTGCCCTGATTCCCTCACCAGAGCCAGCCAGCCCAGTCCTTCCTCCACTGTCTGACACCCTGGTGCCCTGACTCACGCAAATTCCCAGGACCCCAGTGCCAAAACATGAGTCAAGACAGTGGTGGGGCAGGAGGGGGGTCTGGGTGTCATCTACCCAGTGTGCAATAACAGGGAACTGCCACCTATTGGGGTGCACAGGTGCCTGCTCAGAGAGAGGAACCGCCATGTGTGAGGGGAATAATTCAGCTCCAGGAGGTGAGGACGTGGTGAGTCCCACTGCCCCTCCTCCTTTGCCAGGGCAACATAGGATGTCAGACAACACTGTGGCCGCCTCATTATGAAGCTGCTCCAGCATTGTCCCCGGGACAATGGTTTCCGGCCCCGGCTTTGTGTGGGGCTGCCAGCCGAAGTTATTAACCACAGGAGCTGCCTTTGAGGGACATCCAAGGGAGGGGTGAAAGGTCACAGGGAGCAGCGAGGGGAGCGGAAGTGGGAGGGAGAGGAAGCACAAAAGAAAAGGATGAGCCTCTATCCCCCTCCCCCTCCTCCTCCTGACGGAACCCCAAACAGAGCTGCGCCCAGAGGGAGGAGGGGGCATCCCGAGGAAGTGCCTGCTGCTTGGGCAGAGCAGAAAAGGGCCTGAGGTAGCTGGCCATCCTGAAGAGCTTCAAAGTGATATTGGGTAGACCATAGGTTCTTGGCCTACCAGCCCCTGCTCAGCGCAAAAAAAAAAAAATTACTCAGTACCCCTCAGCAATGGAAAACGTTTGTACCATCACCCAGAAACCAGAGTAAAGTGTAGTACCTGCTTGCCCAGTCCCCCTGGATTATGCCAGCATACCCTCCAGGGGGTGATTTCTCCCACTTGGGAGATCCTGGTATAAGCAGTCAGTGAGCCTGTGGGTGGACAGGATTGTGTTTGGGGAGCAGCCTCAGGAAGAGATGGCAATGGCTGGGCAGGTGTCTTCTTAGCCTTCAGCCTAAACCAGGCCTCTATTCTCTAAGACGCTTACGGTCCACTCACCTGTCCCTGAACATCAAGGAGACCAACCTGAAAGAGCACAATGGTAGAAAGGGGTGCTGACTCTCACACTGCCCTGGCGAGCCCCCACAGTGGTGGTCATGAAGGAGAGGACCTCAGGACTGCCAGGATAGTGACCGTGGGAGTTAGGCCTTAGATAGTGCTGGAGAGGTTTTATTGGTCCACTACTGGGTGGCCACTCTTTCTTAATCAGACAGGTAAACTGATGCTCGGAAAGGGGAAGGATTCTCTTAAGTCTGCAAACCTGGTTATTGGCAGGACTGGAACTTGGTATGGTGTCCACTCTCTAATCTTGAGACAGTCCATCCTCACGTTCTCACCAAAGGACACCCTCTGCATCCCCAGATGGATCCTAGGTACTTGGCTTATCTAAGGTGAGAGCCCTTTAAGATGCCTGACCCCAAGGAAGACAGCTTACCCTGTCTCTCGCATGACATAAAGGCAGAGAACACTGCCCTCAGAGTTGATGCCACTTGCCACGCAGGCTGTGCCCACTGTTGCCAGGCCAGCAGAAGACATCCAGAACTGACTTGCCATCCAAAGCTGGGCTGCACGTCTAGCTGTGCAGGTATTGTGAGACCCAAGGAGGCCCACGGCTTATCCAAGGACAGACAGGGCCAGGGCTGGACGCTGGTCTCCTCCACACCAGCCCCTGGTCCAACCTGTGCATAAAAACAGGAGAAGGATCGTCAGTGTAATTATAAGACTAAAAAGGTGCTGAAAATTATTTATATACCTGTGGTTTAAGGGGGTTCGGTGACAGGAAAGTATAAATTATTCATTCGACCTTTTGTATCAGAGTAAAATTAGATGTGCACAACATACACGGCACCCCCCATGCCCACGTGCACAATTCAGCCATGGCGCGCACTCTTCAAGTGGAGCTCACATCTTCCTTTTCTGAATCGTTCCGTCCGCCGACACAAACGTCAACCCAATGGCCCCTAGGCCTGAGCTCCTCCACTCCACTTTGCTATTTCACCAAAGCAAACAAACGCTGCGCAACCCTCCAGGTCCGGGTCAAACTGCCCTGGAAGTTTCTGAGACTGTAACTCTTCCCGGGAGTAGAAAGCCCCCACTTTCTCCTTCAGGACGGCTAGTGGTTTCACACTGCTGACCTTGAGGTGAGCAGCCCAAAGGGTCCCCGCTGTGCTACCACAGCCAGCCGCTTTATAAAGTTTTCATTTAAAGAAGAACCCCGCCAAGGCGTTGGAAGGGAGGAAGAGAAAGAAAGGAGAGCGAGGAAAGCGTGTGCTGGAGGAGCTCCATGATGTAAAGACTGCATGTGGGGCTGAGCTCGAACAGAGAGCAACTGAGGGAGAAGCCAGCCCCCTCGCACCCCCACCCCCCACGCCCCTTGGACACCTGCCTCTCCTCTCTGATTCTCCTCCCACATCCGTTTGCTGTGTCCTGAAGAGGGCTGGTCTCTGCTCTCCCCTCTCACTCCGCGCCCTTCACCATGCCCCACCAGTCAATCCTCTCTCCAGCCCGCCTCCTCCCTGCACCAGCTCCCTACACAGGCCACCCTGACCCCGGACTTTTACCTGGGGCCCTCCAGCCCTCCTTACCTCCCCCATCAGGCCATCAAGGCAAGTGTAGTGCCCTGTCGGCCATCTCACCCACCCCGCCCCACAGAAGCCCAGCCTAGACCGCCCCACCCCTCTGTCTTCATCCTCTGTCAATAGGTATGTCCAAGCTTTGCTGGTCCTTTGCCACCTCTCCCCACCGCATGCTGGAGACTCCTGCTGGCCCAGAACCCTACCCACTCCATCCCGTAGCTGCTGCGCATTCAGAGCCAGTAGACAGTCAGGGAGGGGAAGACCTTGTTCCATCTACCAAAGCATTGAGAGTGGCTCCAACTAAGATGCGGCGAAGCCTCTTTTCCTCCTGTTCGTTCTTTCTCCTTCTCCTTCCTCCTCTCGCTCCTCCCCTCCTCTCAGACACACACAGCCACACACTCACAGTGGCACACAGCCGCACCACTCTTGCAGATGTTCCCTTGGCCATTCGAGCCATCTTCTTCATCCTTCCAGAGCTAAGGCCACCATCCTCCTGTCCTTGGCCTACACATCCCTATCCTCATGCTCCCAAACAACCTAACTCTGGTCCGCAGATCGCAGCCACCCCAAAACCTGAGTGGGAGACCCAGGGGTGTTTGCTGTCCCTGCAGTATGTTTCACTTGTAGGGCCCCAGGCTCCACACGTGTGGATTTGGTGGCATGAGTGACACATGGGAGAAGGAAGTCCATTCCGAGGCTTGGTGTCAATGACCACCCCGGGACCACTGGAATCGTTCCTTCCTAATGCTCAAGAGATACAAACTTTCCAGAGTTCGGCCACAGATGACACTCCAAGCCAATAACAACAAGCTGAGCTCGGAGGAGTGGAAAGCAAATGAAATGTTGAGGGGGGGCGGAGAAAAATTAAGCAATACTTGCATTCTCATTAGTAGGAACATGTGAGATGAAGCACGTTCTGTTATTAGGCATTCTCTCGAGTCAGTAAACACAGGCTGAATAAATTTATAAATATCAGCATTAAGTGAGATTTAACGGGAAGCTGTTTATCTTCTACCTGTCAGGCAAGAGGAGACGCTTTCCATAGATCACTCACCAGCCGTGCAGTCCTGGCCCAGCCGCACGCTCAGGTGAGCCGGCTGAGCCTGCTGCAGCCCTGCCGGTAATGAGCAGGGCTGGCACGGAGAAGCGGGGACCAGCTCCCCATTCTCATCGGCGGAGACTGCTGTGGAGGGTGACGGGCTTACTCTCTGGTACCCCATCCCAGCTCCTCCGCCAAGGCAGCAAGTGTCTGGGTGACTACCCCCTAAATCTGTTGTGAGGTCCAAATTCCTTACTCTGCCATCAGTGTCTGGCACACAGTGGATTGGCAAGCATGTTTTGCTTTGCTTCATCTCTGGTGAGGAGCTTAAGCAACTGGATTATACAGGCAGCTTCTAGGCCTCGCTGGGAACAAGCCACCCCCAGTGAGGGGGACGGCACGGCAGCACCAAGGGAAGGGCCTGGAGTTATGGGAGGCTGCATTGACATCATGACTCCGCTATGATCACATGTGACACCTTAGGTAGGTGACTTGGTCTCTCTAAACCTCCCTTCCTCTCTATTGCATCCTCCTGAGTGCCAAGCATCTGGGTGACAAATGATACATGAGCAGAGACTGTAGGCTCTTCAAAAAGATCATCCAGGGCTGAGAAGTCTCCGTGAAGACTGGGTTGACGGAGGCCCCCAGTTGCTCGGTGATGCCTGCAGCCTGGAGCACTCAGCAGAGGTCCAGAGTGCTGGTCCTGGATCTGCCAAACAAGTGACCTACAGCCCAAAGGTCTTCCTAGACCTCTAAGCATCTTCTGCCAGCCGTCAGCATCCTGTGATTAGCCTGGATTGAGGGTCTATACCTTCAGTACGCGCGCACACACACACATCAATGGAGTATGAAATAAAGCCTGCACGCCTGGCCCTTGTCGCTGTCTATAATAAGCAGCTGCATCCAGAGAAGTCACGGCAACATGCCCCCAACTTTCAGCAGTCCAAGGAGGCTCCCCTTTGTGAAAAAAGCCAGATGGTCCAAGCGGAGGTCTTGATAATAGGATATTTAGTTTGGTTGTGTACATAGGTAGAGTCCTTGGATGGCCAATCTGTTAAGCACTCAACTCCTAGCTAAAGGGTTGACAGTTCAAACCCATCCAGAGGCATCTCAGAAAAGAAAAGAAAAAGTTAGTGGCCAAAAGGTGACCACATAAGGAGCCACCGGGCGTCAGAATCGACTCAATCGAGCAGGTTACATATGAACATAGTACGTGACAGCCCTTGAATGCTCCCTTTCTCTTCTCCCCTTGTCCCTCTGATGAGCCCCCCAGACACTGAGCTGCCTCTCCGAAACATCTAGAACAGTCTCCCCAGGGTCACCCTGAGACGCTTCTCTTAGCGGGAGCATTTTCAGGAAAGTGTGAGTGCTGACTGACATGGGCGGGGTCGAAGAATGACATTGTGTGACCGCAAAGACACTCCCCACGGACACATGCATGGAGATGACGTCTTAAAAGACCCTACGTCCAAACTCAGCGTCGCCGCCAGATCCCGATGCTGCCCTTGCTCAGGAAAAAGCACAACAAAGCAGGCACTAGACAGAGAGGCCCGGTGCAGAGATGTGGGGAGGTCCCTTCAGGTTTCAAAGCCACCCTGCTCATCAGAAAGCAGGGGCTGACGCCAGCCATGTCTACAGTCCTCTCCAGGCTTGAAGCCTGAACATCCTCATTGCTGTACTCTGTCCTCCCAGAGAACGGAGGGCCTCTGGGTGTTAGTGAGGAGCCTGGTTGGCACAGCAATGAAAGCACTCAGTGACTCATCAGCCGGCTGAAGCTGTTCACTGCCCCACAGGAGAGGGGTCTGCTTTAGCCTTCAGAACCACGTGGGGCTGCTGTCCTCTGCCCTACAGCGTAGCTGGGAGTCGGACTGGACTCAGTGGGAAGGGGCTTGCTTTCCAATGCAAGTATATTGGAGTCCGTGGCGGAGGAAGCCCCAGGGAATTTCTACCTTTCAGTTGCCTTGATGGAAAACCAGTTGTGTGTGAAGCACTCCCCCAGCGGCTCTGGAAAAAGGCAGGCTTATTGTGGAAATGACGTGCTCCCAAGTAAACGGCATAGGAAGTCACAAGGTTGCCTTTCCCCTGGGCCTCATTTGATCTGGAGCCAGGCCTCTAAGGATCCACTCTTCCTAAGTCATCTCCCACCTCAGCTTTTCCCAGGGTTGCTTTGAGCATCTCCACCCAAGGCGTCCGGTGGTGGCCAGACTGTCGTAGGCCTCAGCGGTCGATAGATGAGCCACCTGAATGACAAGAAGGAGCATGTCACTGGATTTGTCACACCCTCTTTTGCAGGCTACTGTCCGCATTCAAGTGATCACAGGACAGTGTCTTAAACGCTGACAAAAACGAAGGACTAGATGGATAGTAGCATCATTCCTGATGGTTGGGAAGCCTGGAAGAGAAACAAGTTGTCCTTTGTTTAGAAGGGGTGTGTGTGTGTGTGTGTGTGTGTGTGTGTGTGTAAGAAAGAGAGAGATGTATTCTGCTCGGTATATATTATCTTTGATGCTCTTTAGTTCTCTCCAAATGGTAATGCTTTCACTGAGCTTGGGAGACAGTGGGGCTGAGAGAGAGGTCTGTTAGCTGCTTAGAAGAGAGGGCTCCGAAACATGAAGGTGGAGGAGTAGGCTGAGGAGAGGGTGTGCTGAAAGAAGAGATGACCAGAGCTCCAACATAAAACGCACCTTGCACTGGAGATGGTGAGGGCGTGGGAAGGTCGAGCATAAGACGTCCATCAGGGGAGTGATGGGGAAAGGAGGAGCAGCCACAGGTGTACACAGACCCCTGGAGCCCAGGTTTCCAGGAAAGGGGGGAAAGTCAGCCATGATAAATAAACACTGTGGGCCAGTCACAAGGATAAGGACTGAGGAAAACTCCTGAAGTTGGCCTTGGTGACCTTTAAGGAGAACCATGTAAATAATAAAGCATGTGTGTGTTTTGGGGGGCATGGGGGGTGGGAGGGGTGGAAACCTGAGCATAAAAAAATCCCAGGAACAAGCTGGTCTTGAAAGTCATTTAGGTAGTTAGTAAAACTCAGTGAGAAATGCGTGCGATGGCTTCCAAGACCGATCAAGGGAACGTTTGTTTCTCATGAAAATCCTTGGGGATGTTCCCAGACCGAGAGAGAGAAATCTGCAGAAAGGGAGAAGCTGCAGCTTAGAAACAATGGGAGAATGGTTGCAAAGACGTGCGTCAGCATTAAGGGGTTAAATGGGAGTCCAGGGGACAGATTTCAAAAGGAGTGGCACTTCCATCTCCTGAGCGCTGCTGTCTTGGGCTGGATCCTCTAAAATGCAGAGGCTGGAGCAGGGATTGAAGTGCTGGCCCATTAGAAGGAGAGGGACAAGCCCAAGACAGGGAGAGCGAGGTGGGCAAAGGTGCACGGCGTGGTGATCAACCCAGGCTGGGAGATGCTTTGCAAACTGCACAAGGAGCTGTGGAGAGCCAAAGCAGGTCCCTCTTGCAAACAGTCTCCTTCGCCTGCTGGGCTGCCCTGGAAGAGTTGTGCAGAGAGATCCTGCCTGAGAGCAGTCTTCTGAAGGGATTCAGGGAATCTATGTGACTGTCTCCCTCATTTCCACCGATGAAGATTTGCCCCACGATGAACAGCGGCCCAACCTCTCTGGACTGTCTCACTCTATCTTCATCCAGCGAAAGACCACTCCCATGCCTGATGGTGTGGTCCAATCGGGACCGAGAGGGCTTATGCATCATAGACAGGGTACCAGACAAGATGCAGCTAGGAGGCTGTTAAGAGAAACTAAGAAAGCATACAATGTTTTTTCTCATTAGACCAGGGGGAAAGAGAGGGATTTGAGAGGTGACGTATAGAGAAAAACGGAAAGAGATTGGAGAGAAGAATGGTTGCTGACGTTTAGAAAGACAGCATTCGATCACACTGGAGAGAGTGAAAGGGTTAGAGGTGTGACTGAGACACCAACGTGTTAAAGGAGCCGAGACAGCAAAGGTGAGTTAAATAAACCGTGGTACCAAAGATTATACTAGAGAATCCTCTAATTTCAGAGGTGAACAGTAGACGATTCCTTGCTCGACACATGGACTTTAAAAATGAGGCAACAAAGGGCCTGAAGGGGATTGGTAACAAGGGACTTTCCATACATAAATTTGCAGTACTTGCTAGTGGATGAATTCATTTTCAATAATAAGTGGTGTGTGTGTGTGTGTGTGTAAGGAGAATAGTTTTAATCCTGATGGATTAATCGTGTGTGTGTGTGTGTGTGTGTGTGTGTAAGGAGACTAGTTTTAATCCTGATGGATTAATCCTATCTTCTCAGTTCCTCCTGCCCATGGAAAACCATCTGAGTCTGGAGGCTGTACTCCAAACACTTCTCCCCCTGGTGGCACTTACTTGAATTACAGGCAGAGTCCAGCTAATGAAAAGAAGCTATAGGAAGAGGATGTTTGTCTGGGGTGTTCTGGGAACCTCAGGACATTCAAACCGCACAAACCCAGATACAGCTTCTTGTGTGCGTGTTTCTTCCCTGGCCTTCCTCCACGGCGGATCAGATGTTTTTCTCCAAGGAGGTGCAGCCCCCACTCTGTAGCTCTGTTTCCTGGAGGGCCTTGGCATGTGAAAGGAAATAGTGACCAGGGTTGAAGAAACAAACACAAAGTGTGCCATTTGGCCCACCCTTGCCCTGGTCTCTGATTCTTTGGTCATTTCCAAGATAGTTAGTGGAAAGAACGCCCGCACATAGCCACAGCTAAAACGCCGTCACTGAGACCCTGGACTGATTGAGCTCTCTGGGTGATTTTAATGTTTCTGCGCACAAAGGGGAGTCTTGCCAGCCTCAACAGCTGTTCCTGTCACCCCATCTCCATTCTTTCTGACTCGGCTCTAGGAAAGGCCAGGTGACCTCCGGCCCAGGATCCCCCTTGCCTCCGCCAGAGCAGAATGACACATCTGCTGCTGGACAATGCCCAGCTGCCCTGAAGTCCCCAGACCAGCTACTGGGTGGAGCCCTCTGGAATTTGGATGACAATGGCATCTACAGTGCCATGAAAGAATTGATGTGCGTGTCTGTCCAGTCTCAATGCCTTCAAGCAAAAAAATCATTGTCAGCCAGAGAGAGAGAGAGAGAAGGAGAAGAAGAAAATCCTTTTCTTTCTCTAAATGTGAAGACATTCTTTGAGCAGTCATATGACTGAGAAATTTTCAGAGTAGATGGAAGAATAGTTTAGCCTTTTTTATTGCAGGCCCAAATGACCCCAAGCATAGCAGCCTAAAACTAGAACCCTTTAGGATCTCACGCAGTTTCTGAGGATCAAGAATGATTTGCTGCTTAACGGGGTGGTGCTGGCTCAGAGTCCCTGTGAGGCTGCGGTCAAGCTGTCTGCCAGGGCTGCCATCACCCCAAGACCCAAGGCAGACCATGGGGTCCGCAGCCAACATGCCCCCCCCCACCTGGTTTCTGACCATGGGATTGTTGGCAGGATGGCCAGTTCCTCACCACATAGGCTTCTCCACAGGGGTGCCTGGAGGTCCTCATGGCGTGGCCGCTGGCTTCCCTCCGAGCAAGTGGTCACAGGGAGTCAGGCACAAGCCAAGCTAGCTTTTCTCCTCTAGCCTTGTAAGTGACGTCTGCTGTACTGACGTGATCCCACCGACAACCCCGATCGAACGGGAGGAAATGACAGGAAAGCCTGGAGATTGGGAGAGGGGTGTCACTGAAGGGTTCTCTTTGAGGAGAAGTACAATACATTACATAGAGGACTTGGTAAAACTTTAATATATACTCTATTCCAATAGATCACATATACGGGTACAGACAAGAGCTGGGAATCCAGGACAGATAACCCCCTCAGGACCAATATTGAGAGTGGCCATACCAGGAGGGGAAGGGGTAGGTACGGAGAGAAAGGGGGAACTGATCACAATGATCTACCTATAGCACCCACCCAGGGAAATGGACAACAGAAACGTGAGTGAAGGGAGACAGATGTCAGTGTAAGACATGAAAAAAATAATAATAATTTATAAAGTATCAAGGGTTCATGGGGAGGGAGAGAGAGGGGAAATATCAGAAGCTGATACCAAGGGCTCAAGTTGAAAGAAAATGTTTTGAAATTGATGATAGCAGCAAATGTGCAAATGTGCTTGACACAATGGATGGATGTATATGGATTGTGATAAGAGTTGTACAAGCCCCCAATAAAATGATTAAATATATATATATCATGTATGGTCTAATATATAAATTAAAACTAGAGTCACATAATACTATAGATAAGGTGATTCTTGTGTGAAGAAGTATCAGAGCCACCTGCAAGACTTATTAAAACACAGGTTGCAGAGACCCATGTCCACAGTTTCAAAGCTACTGACTTCCAGTTGTAGCCTAAGGAGCCCTGATGGCATAGTGGTTACATATTGGCCTGCTAACTGCAAGGTCGTCAGTTCAAAGCCACTAGCCACTCCGTGGGAGAAAACCTGGGCTCTCTACTCCCATCGAGAGTTACAGACTCAGAAACTCGCAGGGGCAGCTGTACCCTGTCCTACAGAGTCTCTACAAGTCGGCATGGACTCAGTGGCAGCAAGCCAAGTTACAGCCATCAGCTTGATTCCAACTCATAAGGATCCTGTGGGACAGAGAAGAACTACCCCACCGGGTTTTTCAGGCTGTCCATCTTGACTGAAGCCAGCTGCCATATCTTTCTCCTGGGGAGGGGCTGGTGAGCTCGAACATCCACCCTCTGGGCTAGCAGCAAGCAGCTGGGTGTTTTATCTACTGAACGGCCAGGGCTCCTAAGTCATTGATGGGGCCCCACAATTCCCAGTCCAAACAAATGTCCAGATGATGCTGATGCCACTGACCCGAGGGCACACCTGGTATAGAAATTCATCCAAACTTGTCATTTGGAGGTGCTTTAAACATTTTCACAACACTTTAGTGTCACTGTTGGGTGAACATTGGACTGTTCACCATAAGGTTGGCAGTTCAAACTTACCAGCCACTTTTTAGGACAAAGATAAGGCTGTCTGCTCCCATAAACATTTACAGCCTACGCCATCCTCTGTGGGGGTCACTGGGAGTCAGAACTCACTATGAGGTTAGTTGTTGTCTGTCAAAGGTCTTTGGGTTGGATTGTGCCCAGATTCAGGAAATCATCAGAACGACATGAGGAGATTCTAAAACCTAGAGCACCTGCTTCTTACCCTGCAACTCAAGGTTCTACTTCAGCAGGTCTCGGTTGAAGCCTGTGATTATTTAACCTGTGAGGTTGGAGAACATCCAATGCCAAAGGCCTCGCCCCATCTCTTTGGCACCCAGCACCCGCCTGCTGAAGAAGACTCTGCGGCAGGCAGTTAGCTGCCGCCTAAGTAATGCCCATTCCATTTCTAGACAGACAGACCTTGTCGCTTAATATTAACCAATGTCTAGTACTCCACAAGCGCCACCCATTTCTCACCGAGCACATGGGTCTTAGTTTCCTCGTTGCTGTTGTTGTGAGAGTGCGGTCAAGCCGGTCCTGATCTGTAGCAGCCCCACGTACAACAGAGCGGCACGACGTCACAACTCTTCTCCTGGTTGAACCTGTTGTTGCAGCCACAGTGTCAATCCATCTTGCTGGGGCTCTTCCTCTTTGTCACTGTCCCTCTACCAAATCTAACGTCCTTTGCCAGGGGCTGGTCTCTCCTGCTAACGGGTCCAACGTATGTGAAATGAAGTCTCGCCATCCTGGCTTCTAAGGCGCGTTCGGGCTGAACGTCTTCAAGACAGGTGTGCTTGTTCTTTTGAAATCCCAGGATACTTTCCATAGTCTACGTGAGAACCAAGCATGTGGCTTTCCATAGCAGAAATGCATTGTCCCACAGTTCGACAGGTGAGGAGTTTCCATTCCGGATGTCAGCCAGGCCATGTTCTATCAGAAAGCTCTAGACAGAAACCCTTTCTTGTCTCTCTGGACTTCTGGTAGTCCCATCCAGGCATTTCTGGACATATACATTATCTCCACGCGCCACTTTTACCTCTCTGTTATAAAGACATCACTGAGATGGGATTAGAATCTAACCCACTCCAGCATGGTCTCATGTTAACTGAGAACATATTCAAAGACCCTATTTCCAGACAAAATTAGTGGTTAGTTCAAACCCACCAGCCACTACATGGAAGCTGTCTGCTCCCATAAAGATTGACAGTCTCAGAAGCCCTATATGGGGTTGAAATTAGTTGAGACTGAGTCGATGGTAGTGGGGCTTTTTATTTGTTTTGTTTTTTTGAAAGTTATCATGAAAAGAACCCTGGCGGTACAGTGGTTTGGGGCCTGGTTGCTAATCAGGGGGTCAGCAGTTCAAATCCACCAGCCACTCTGTGGAAGAAAGATGTGCTTCCATAAAAACTATAACCAAGCACTTACTGTTATACACATCATCCTCACACAGTGGTGGTCAACAAGTAGAGACTTGGATAGACAAGTAGGCTAAACAGGCATGAGAAGGAGAGTGGAAGTATTCATGTGTGTATGTGTGTGCATATATGTGTGTCTGTGTGTTAGACAAAATGTATTTGCATATGTCTATTTCTTTGCTACAAATATATCCATGCATGTGGTGGAGCATACAGGCAACAAAGCTATGAAAACATCTTAGACATAACCAAACATCTTGCGGGAATGAGTCTCTGGGCCTGCAGAATTCGGACCACAGTCTTTGAAGACATCAAGGTCAGTTGGTATGTCACGTAGTTCGATATCCTACTTTGGGAAACAGTGACTGGAGTCTGAAAAGTGCTTGAAGTAGTTTCCATTCCGGATGTCTGCCAGGCCATGTTCTATCAGAAAGCTCTGGACAGAAGCCCTTTCTTGTCCCTCCAGACTTCTGGTAGTCCCAGGTCAGTTATTGGTCCCTCTCCATCTGGAGGAATGGTGAGTGGTGAAGATCAAAAGATGCATTGAAACAATTCTAATAAACCAATGGGCCACACACACACAATGGGCTCTGAGACCATAAAAACCTAGAGCGGGTCTGACGACCACAATCGACTGCTCTGAAAAAGGATCATCTTAGAAGGTCTTGGATAGAGTGAGAGAGAAAAAATGGACGTCAATCGTGAAAGACAAACGCTTATTGGTCAGAAAGAGACTGCTGGGAGTCCTAAGACTCTGACTGGTCATCCCCCTTCAGGTGTGGAACTGAGCTCACTCCCGGTTAGAACAATCCATCATTTAGGACGCAGGGCTGGGAAGGAAGGAGGAATGGAAACATGCAGTTGGATACGGGATAGCACGTAGAGAGGATTGAAATGGAGAAGTTGAAACAAAATGTGCATGACTCATTGAATACGATGATTCTGTTCTGTAAACTTTCACGCAACTCACAATAATTTTTTAAATAAATCAATAAAATAAATCTCTCCAAAAGTATCTACAGCCAAGAAAACCCTATGGGCCAGCTCGAATCTGCCATTTGTGGTCACTACAAGTCAGAATCAACCCCATGACGTCCAACAGCAGCAAAATGACAACAAGGCTACCTTTCTATCAGATTCGCTCAATTAGGAAAGCCCTACGTCTCCCGAGGAAGCATGTGCAATGAGTATTTGGGGTGTTTGAGTAAATCTGCAGCCACAAAATTGATCACCGGTTTTTCTCTGAGAACTTCTAGTCGTCCAGTGAGAACTGGCTGAGCCAGGATGCATGGCACAGGTTGGTGTGAGCAGGTTCTCTCTGAGGAGGGGTGTGTGGTCCTAGAGCTCTAACCGGTCATCTCAAGAACCACAGGCAGCTGTGGCCTGCTTTCTTATGCAGAGTGAAAAAGAGACCTTGCCTTCAGAGAGACAAGTCAGTGGTCTGATGGAAAACAAACAAGAAGGAAACAGGGCAGATAGCCCTGGTGGCTTTTTGAATCCTGTTTCTGTTCATTTATGAGGCTCAGCTGTATCCCTGACCTTGAGTTTCATGATCAATTCTGCATCTTAATAACCTGTTTCCTATTATTATTATTATTGCCATATATACTCCAGTATAAGTTGAGTTTTTTCAGCACATTTAAAAAATCATTTTATTAGGGCTCATACAACTCTTATCACAATCCATACATACATCAATTGTGTAAAGCACATTCGTACATTCATTGCCCTCATCATTCTCAAAACATATGCAGCTTTGTGGTAAAATTAGGTGCCTCGGCGGATATTCGGGTCGGCTTATACTTGAGTATATACGGTATTTTTTGGTCTAATTTGGCTTTAGTTGCCTTTTCTTGCAATTCAAGAGTGTCAATGCGTACCTGATCAGGAAAACCCTTTGGCACTGCTCAAGCTATTATATCTAGATCGGGTGGGAACACGCCTCCCTCCTGCAAGGTGGGCCTTCCTAGAATTGTTAGCCGCAATTGAGTCAGTGCCAATGCATGGGGGAACTTAACATGCATCAGAACAAACATTTGATCTGTTGCTGTATCATCTTCACAAACTCTGGTGAGTTTGGCTTTAGTTAGCTTACTGGAATTACTTCCTTCTAGCGCCTCGACTTGACGGCAGTTGGGTTTTGAGTGGGTGAGCATTCAGAACTCACATTCTGCTTCCCACCCAAAGCTCACGGCTCAGAACCGTGTGCTCTTTCCCTTCCTGTTCCCATTGAATTAGACCAGTCCTAAAGGTCTGTAGCCTCCAGGTCACGCTCTCTGCTCTCAGAGGGATAGAAAGCTAATCTAATGACTCAATGGCTGCTAATCAGCCTATTGGGCCTGTTGTTCAATACTGTCAGACTCCTCCCAACAAATATGTTGGTGTGTTCATTTTATCCAAAGTCACAATGCCTTTATTAGAGGCAAGACTTCTTAGCGGTCCCTTCAAGCAGGGTGATTACTTTGTTCTTCCAGGTATCCTCTAAAGGAAGAATTCCACATTCCTGGATAAGCCTGCATTTCAGGGGTCTTGGCCAGGCTCCACATCCCTTTTAGTTGTTCTTTTCCTAGCTCTACCCCGGTGCCTCAATCTCTAGAATCAGAGGGCCTGCATCTAAGTCTCCATCCCTCAGAAGTTAGGCCGGCCTATCAAGCCTCATTTGACCCATCTATGAACCAGGGATAACAACATTCATCTAGGAGTTAGGAGGAGAGGCAGAGCGTGTTCAGCCCATGCTGGGCTACATCTCTAAGAGAGAGACTGAAAGACTTTCATCTCCCATGTACTTTACCAACTGGCAGGGGAGGAGAAGAGGCTAATGAAAAAACATCCAACAAGCACACCTCTAAAATAATTGCTGAGCCCACCTTGCCCTCTCCTGCCTCCATACTCTGGTGCTGGCCTACTGTTCACTGACGGCCAAGCTGTCTGGGGAGATCTAAAGGGCAAAGGATGGGCTACCAACTTCAGAGGCTTTCCAGAGTGAGTGGGAAGATTGCCTGCTTGCTTCAGCATTTCAGGAGAGACTGATGCCCAAGGTGTCTCTATTTGGGAAGATAACAGAATCTGTATGAAACAAGGATATAAATAAGATGTTCCTGACCTACATAGAGTCCCCATTTGTCCCCATCTCCTAGTCCAAGTCATTGATGAGGTGATTTGTAGAAAGAGAAGAACTGAATTAGCTTATAGAGGCTGGGTCAATGTGTCTTTAGAATCAACCTGGAAAAGGGAAAACATGGTAAAAAGAGACACCCCCCCCCAAAAAAAAAAGCCCTTTCTGCACTCCCTTTTTTTATCTACACCAATCCAGCCTGCCCGGTAAAGAAGGGTGTGGCCTACTTTTATTTTCTCAGCCCCGTGGCACTGGGGAAGCTGAGGGTGAGGCATTGCTCTAGGGATGAGGCACACTAGATTAGGGAGTGGGCAGGCTAGGGGGAGGTTAGAGAGAAAAGTTCAGCTCAGTTGAGAACGATGAGGGAGAGGAGGTTGCTAGGCTGTCAGAAGCAAAAATCTTGTCTAGATGTCTCCAGGTCTCGGTCTGAGCTCCTCCAGGGTAAGGCAAATGGGCATCCGAAAGGGAAGGATTCTGCTTTTATCCAGCTGGAACTTTCTTTCCTCCTAGGAGAAGCTGGATTGTGTGCAGAACACGGCACCAGGTTCGGAGGAAAGCTTCAAACAAACTTCGATGTGCAGATGACACAACCTTGTCGCTCCAAGGGAAGAGCACTTGAAATATTTGCGGGTGACGATCAAGGCTTGCAGCCTTCAGTGTGGATTACAACTCAGGGGCAGGAAGACCAGCATCCTCACCACTGGCCCAGTAGCTAACCCCGTAATGAACGGACAAAAGAGTGAAGCTGTCAAGAACTTCATCTTTTGTTAGATCCACAATCAATGATCATGGAAGCAGCAGACAAAAGATCAAACGAAGCATTGCATTGGATAAATCTACTGCACAAGACCTCTTTAAAGTACTGAAAAAAGAAGAGTGTTCCTTTAAGGACTATCTTGCGCCTGACCCGAGCCATGGTATTTTCAATCGCCTCATATGCATGTGAACGTTGGACATGGAATAAGCAAGACTAATGAAGAACCGATGCTTTGGAATGATGGTCCTCGAGAAGAATACGGACAGTGCCATGGACTGCCAAAACAACAACAACAACAACAACAACGTCTTGAAGGAAGTACAGCTAGAATGCTCCTTAGAAGCCAGGACGGGGAAACGTCATCTCATTTACGTGGGACATGTTTTCAAGGGAGACCAGTCCTGAAAAGGTCCTCATGCTTGGAAAGCAGAGCGGCAGCGAGAACGAGGAAGGCCCTGAACAAGAGGGATGGCATGGTGACAGCAAGAATGGGCTCACACATAACAACTGTGAAGATGGCAAAGGGCTGGGCAGTGGTTCCTACTGTTAGACCTGGGGTGGCTATGAACCAGTACCCACTCACTGGCATCTACCAAGCAGCAGCAAAGAGGAGCCTGGGATGCAAACTAGGTTGCCTACGAACCCCAGGTGAAGCTGCTTGGTTTTGCGGAAGCATTCGCATCCTCATTTGTTTAGAACAAACAGCATTAACAAACATGATCAGGTCCAGTCGGAAGAAGGGCTCTCAGAGGGGTGGCCTCTGATTCTCCCCTGAACAACAGTACCCCCAACACGAGCCCTCCCTGTAGCTGTTCGCCTCCTTCTTCTACCTCACAGCTTTCGACAGCATACAAAGTTTCCCGATGGGTTTCCAGTTCTTTCAGGCGGGGCCTGTGTCTCCTTCTTCCCTGAAATGCCCACTGAAACGCAGCCCCGTGCCTGACACGCGTGCTCTTCGCGCGTAGAGTCTCCGCATTCACCGGGAACTGCTCCATCAGGCAGGCCCTTTGTGTGGCTTCCAGTCGTCGTCGCATAAGCGACCCAAGCGCCTGGTTTCTCCCTTCTTTAGAAGCCAGCCTCACCGGTTACAGCGAACCCTGAGGCCCCCACCCCTGGCCTGGACCTACTCTCTCCATGCGCTTCATCCCAAGAACCACGCTGAAGCCCCCAGGGCTGAGAAGCTGAGGAGCCTTGCCTCCCACCTGCTTTCTGAGTCTGGAAACCGGCAGCTCCCGGCCTGGCCGGCTGGGGGTGCTTGGGGGGGAGCGGGGAGCGGGGCGGCGGAGGGGGCTGGGCGAGGCACTGGGGAAAGCCATTCAGCTCACTGGGCTGTCCTGGGCTGTGGCTGCAGGACGCTCCGTTAACCTCCTGGCGTGTTCTGATACTGAGGCCACAGAAAGGGAAGGATCCCATGCAAATGAGGGCCAGTGTAGCGGGAGGCTGAATACTTTTAATTAAAGGACGGCACCTGGAGACCCAGTTGGTGGGTGGGAGGAGGGAACTAGAGCAAGTCTGTCATGCTCCTTGGTGTCGGGGAGGAGGGGCTTGCCCTTTCCTCAAGGCCCCTTTTCTGTTCTGCCACCTCCCTCCCTCTTCTCCCCTCCCTTCCCGCCCCCACCCACCTCCTTGAGCAGGCGGCGGAGGGGGCCAACCTGGCCGGGCTGCGTTGGGAGAGAGGCCCGAGCCTGGAGGAGAGGGAGTCTTCTGTCCTCTGGAATGGCTCTGGGCCAACGCCACGGAGACGGAACTGTCAGATTCTACTCCAGAACGGAAGCTGTTTGGAAGAAGTGATTGGCAGATGAGGAACCAAGTCCGGTCTCCCAGGACAGCCAGGGTCAGCGCCTTCTTTCTGCCCAACCAGAGATTGCAGGCAGAACGGGGAGGGGACACACACACACACACACACACACACACCAACACCATTTCTTCCTTTCCTTCATCCTCAAATCGTGCAGAAGCATTCCTAAACCCTGCTCCGTGTGGCTATAGATATATCAGCTGGTATGATTTTTCACCCCCACACCAAACTAAACACACTGCCATGGAGTCGATTGTAACTCATCATGCACCTATACGACCTCATAGAACCATCCTGTGGCCTTTCCAAGGTTACAAATGTGTATGAAAAGGAATCAGCACATCTTTCTGCCTCGGAGATGTTGATGGGCTCAAACCACTGACCTCCCGGTTCATTCTCACACAACCCTCAGATCGAATGATCTCCATCACTCAGTCAAAGCAATGGGGACTCCGAAGGGACGAATGGTTTAGCGCAGATCCTACCCTGAATGACAGGCACACGTCTCCAAAACTGTCCGTCTCTCCCAAGCAAGGTTGTGGTGTCCTTTTCTTTAGGGATAAAGGCACACAGAACGGGGAAAGAATGGCCACGAAGCACCTTGGAGAGCACCTGCCACACTGTGGATGCTCGCAGAGGAGACCAAAAACGCAATGCTCTTGAGTCAATAACGGCCCAGTGGCAGAGGTCAGAACTGGGGTGGGGGGTGTTCTGAGACTGCAACTCTTGAGAGGAGAGAAAATCTCATCTTGCCCCTCCAGAGTGACTGCTGTTTTCGAACTGTCACCTCTGTCATTAGCGGTCCGGCAGATAGCCCACTGTGCCACCAGGCCTTCCTGCCCACAGAGTCGGTGCTCAGTAATTGCCAGGCTCCTCCTAACTTACTGAGTAGTTGTCAGTGAAGGGAATATGCCCCACCCCCACCCCCAAGCCGAGTCCTTCGCAAGGGAAGTGTGTGTGTGTGTGTGTGTGTGTGTGTGTGTGTGTGTGTGTGTTTAGGATGACCCGGGAGAGACAAGAGCATGAGACATCTCATGCTCAGAAAAACCAGGATCATGGGCCAGGGCTTCTGTGCCCTGGCCTCCAGGCTTTCTGCAAAAGAGGAAATGAGTAGGCCAGGCGCACCCCATTGATTGTTTCTTCCTCTCTGTCTTTGGAAATATGTGCTGAGGACAAGGCAGAGCCAGCACCTCTGAATCCATCAAGGCTTCTGGGAAGCGGGATGGCTCTCCAGGAGTGAACAATGGCTGGATGGCGATTTCTAGACCCAGGTGTGGCAGCGTAAAACCCTTTGGGATTTTGGAAAATCAAGATTAGTGTTCAGCAGCCTTTGCCATCCGGAGCACATGTCAGAGGACAGTGGCTGTCCCCCAAGGGTCACCAGGAGTCGAATGGCAGTGGTCGTGTCCGTATCTAACCACTCCTCATGGAGCCTGGGACCAAACTGGACTGATTTCTCCCTTCCCCTCTCTACTACTACCTGCCACTCTGAAAAAGGCCAGGATAAGGAGAGCCTTGACACCCTGTTATCCCCCAAGGCTCCTGAGACAAAAGCAACCCCCAGGGTGGGGCCCCCATCACGTAGAGTCCCAGACGGGTCTGGCAATGCTGGGATGGGGTGTGACTTGGCAAGGAGACTCACGTGTTTAGCACAATGAGCTGATAGTGTAGGTTGTTCCAACCCAGCGGATCTCAAGTGGTCACATGTCCCCTGGGCAGGCAGCAGGTACCGTGAACTTTGCCCAGAGATGTTGCAGCCCTCAGCCATGGGACTCAGGGCCAATGAGAAGCCGCTGCCCATTTCCTTCCCTCCCCGCACACCCAGTAGAACCGACACCCCTCACCACTCCTGCCCTGGGTTTGTGACCCGATTGAGGAAAACTCAGACCCGCTCCCACCCAGACCAAACGCCACTCAGTTACCCCTCTGTCCGGGACAACAGGAGAGGTGGGCCACACCCCCAGACTCAGCATGAAGAGCTGCTGAGCTTCCCCCTCTGCCACTGGCTGCCAAGAAGCAAGGAGGGGTGGGCACAGCTGAGAATTAACAAATTAGCAAGTTCATCTTGCTAACCACTACGTGCCCACTGTCTAGCACCACACCCCCAAAATGAGATCATTAGGCTCCCCCCACTGTCCACGTCCATCCCATCAAACACGCCCGGATGCGAAACACTGTTCTAGGCACTGTTTCAGGCATTTCTGTTCACAGAAGGGGACAGAATAGAAATCCCTGCCCTCACGAAATGTACTACCTTCTCCAGGGGGAGGAGGGGCGGAAGCAAGGAAATACATGCTAAACGGGAAAGTTCAACCTAGTTTGTCAGACGCTAGAAAATAATAAAAGCTGATGATGGGAGAGATCATAGAGCCCCGAAGAAGGTAACATTTGAGCCTAGTCTTGGGGCTGAGGAAGCTGTGCGTCTGGTTCACTGGGGACGGAGCAGCAAAGTTAAGGTCCAGCGTGAGCGTGAGCTTCACGTCTGAAGAAAGTCAAGGTCCCTGCGTGCTGTAAATGCTTTACTCGGCTACTTATGAACCAAAAGGCTGGCATCTCAAGTCCACCCGGTAGCATGGTGGGAGAGAAGCTTGGCGATTACTTCCATGAGACTATTGAAAACTTTATGGACTATAGTTCTACAGTGGCCAACAGGATGTTGCCAGGAGTCCAGATCAGCTGTGGTCACAGATCCAGGCTGTCCTGGGGTGGGGAGAGGGGAGCAGAGGAGAGGATTTCTCCATGGATCCGTCACAGGGATGTGATCAGTTTCCAGGTTAGGATGGGAGTCAGAATCCAAGACCCTAGTTTACTTGAGGCACTGGTCTCCTTTCCCCGCCCCATCTGCCCCTCGACGGAAGGTTGGGTCGCAGACCAACATTTCCTCTCTTGCCTTTCGGGCCTGAATGGCATCACGCAGAAATGTCCCCTCAGCCATTGGGGGACCACCCATTTTGAGATGAGAAAAGCCAGGATCTACCTACAGAGCCAACTTTTAGGGAGCCTCGGGAAGATACGGGAGAGGAGGATAGGTCGAGACACACCATCTGGTCTTCCCAATGGAGAATCAAAAGCTGACTAGGATACGATGTCCCCCACTCCCATCCCTATCATGAGTTCTCTCCTTCGCCAGTGGCTGAAGGCAAGGCCCCATCATGGCCAGTGGGAGCCTGGAGCTTGCAACCGAGCCTCCTTAAATCTATTCACCACACTGGAGCCAAGAACATTCTAAAATAGGAGTCTTGTCATTCCATTCCCCTGCTCAAATCCCATTAGTCATTCCCTTTTGATTTTCAGGATAAAGTCCAAATTCCATAAAACATCTACAAAAGCTTTGTGAGCCTGTACACTTTAGGCTCCATGTTTCAGTCCTCCCAATACCTACAAGATCTCTCTCTCTCTCTCTCTTTCTCTCTCTCTCTCTCTCTCTCTCTCTCTCTCTCTCTCTCTCTCCAATTGGTCCTCGAGCATACTGAAGTCAATTCTCTAAATGTGCCTGAATTCTCCTGGCTTCTGGACCTTCATGTAGAGTTTCCCTCCAAAACAGAATATCCTTTCTACACCCTTCTCCCATTCCCATATTTCCCTGATGGATTCCAACTGTTCCTTCTGGTCTCTGTTTAGAGGTCCCTTCTGGAAAACCAGGTCTTTGTGAAGTGCCTTTCCATGTGTTCCCATACCCCTTCGGAACTCATCACCGAACAAACCACACCTCCCTGCAATCACCTGTCTGCTTATTCCATAAAGACAGGCCATCACTGTGTTCCCAGGTCCTGCCAGAGTGCCCAAGGAGCCCTGGGGTGCTACTGGGTAAATGCTGTGCTGCTAACCACAAGGTTGGTGGTTCAAACCCACCAGCCACTCCTCAGGAGAAAAATGAGACTATCTGCCCCTTTAAAGATTTACAGCCTCGGAAGCTCTAGATAGGATTGCTATCAACTCTGTGATAGGGAGTTTTTTGTTTGTTTTGTTTTTTATCACCTGGCAGGTGCTCTGTATATGTAGAATTAAATACAATAGAAAGGAAGGAAGGAATTGAGAAAGAAAAGAGAGGGATCTTCCAGGGATGTGACTCTAGCATTATATTTATCACAAGTGCTTCAAATTTCACGTCCCTTACCTCCCCACCCCACCTCCGCCCCATTTACAAATCCCTTTCATGTCACCCTGCTGAAGTATGAGGAATCTGAAAATCAGATTGGGTAAGTGGCATTCCCAAGGTCACCCAGTTCATGGAAGGCTGAGTCACAAACCCAGATCTCCCTGACATCTAGCTCTGCGGGCTTTCCATCCTTCACAGTTCCTCGGGCTCCAGGGTGACTTTTCAGGTCTCCATTGAATCCTGAGGGAGAGACCGGAAAGTTGAGCCCAGTCGCTGCATTTGATTTGTGAAGGGGCTCGTAGCATCTCTAAAGACTCAGCTGTTTCTATGTCCTGACTCCTTCTGGGAGGTCAAGGATGCTTTGGGGATGAAGACTATTTCACAATCAGGACACCCACCCTGAGCTTCTGTGCACATTGGTCATTGCCTTGGAAGGTAACAATGGCCCTGAACTGGGAGACCCCTGGAGGTGCCTCCTTCTACTTCTGCCCTGCCTTGCTTTCCTACATTCTTCAAAGGGATGTCCACAACGGCTGGAAAGAAGAGACAGATTAGACGTGTATCCACAGGGTGGACTATGGGTCAAGGTAAAGCAATATGTTGTGACATAGAAAGATCGTTAAGACATTACTGAGTGCACAAAAGCAACTTGCAGACCAAAACTTATACACATGCACTGCTATGTCTGCTAAAACACGCCCTTCTAAAACAAAGGGCATCCTTTCTAAGATAACAGGCATAGATGGGTGTAAGTAGGGAAGACCTGGAAGGGGAAGCATCCAATTAATACAGAGTTCCCATCGCCTACGGCCTGGGAGAAGGGGAACATCTGCCATTACTGCTGGAAGTACGGCTTTAAAAAGTAAACATGGAAGGAAAAATAGGGAAGTTTCCAGCGTCTCAATGAATCAGAGAGTGCAACTAGATCAAGCGTTCCCCCTCGGAGAAGCATAACTTGGGACCCGCGCAGCCATGTGCCTGTCCTCGTGACTCAAAACAAAACTTACTGCGATCAAGTCGATGCTGACTCACAGTGACCTGCCAAGACAGGGTAGAACTGCCCCTGTGAGTTTCTGAGACCGACACTGTTCACGGAGTAGAAAGCCCTTTCGCTCTCTCATGGAAGAAGCAGCTGGTGGTTTGCAACTGCTGACCTTGCAGATCACAGCTCAATGGGTAACCACTACACCATCAGGGAACCTAGGAGTGAGTGTGTGGTGAGTGTGAGTGTGTGTGTGTGTGTGTGTGTGTGTGTGTGTGTCTTACATTCTTTTATCTTGGGCTCCACCCTCTAGGGCCACAAGGTCCCCAGTAACCTGAAACCTCCCTGAAAGGAAGGTTCTCAAGCGGAGAAATTTGGCAGCCCCTTCAGGTGACATGGAGGACGTAGACTGAAGAGAGGGCCCACTCCGAGAGCAGGAGGTGAGAGAGGAGGTCACAGACTTCATACACCCTTGGGAGAGACCTCATCTTCCAGCTGTCCTTGTGCCAGGAGCCTGTAAGTTCAGTCCTCCTCCTCCTCCTCTCACCTCATTGTCACCTTGGGAATTCCTCAGTGTCTCCTGGAGCCCTGACTTTAGTGGCAGTGATACCCCACTGTGGTAGCTACATAATCTCCTGTTAACTCAAGGGTGTTAAGAGGGAAGGGGTGGAGTCTAGTCTGTCAATAAGGTCACAGGCTGATCACTCCTCCTTGTGGGTGTGGCCTACTCCTGAGGATTCTGGGAACTTTCTGTTTTTCTCCCTTGAGGTGGGCCCACACACTCTGGTTCTGCCTTCGCCTTCTTGTGGACGAGCCATGTGGAGCTACACTGAGACCCCAGCAAGTCATGTGATGAAGACCTATGGCGACAGCCCTGTGATGCTTCCACTCACTGCCATTGGATCCACAGGCATTTTCACCCACCGGCCTGTGATCATCCTGCATTCAGCATCATTGAGAGTGGCTGCATGAGTCAAGGGGAATTTATAGACTAGTATCAGACATATGGGCTAATATCAGACTTACGGACTTGATCTGGACTGGGCTGGGATGTTTTTTTCATTATACAATTGCTCTTTGATATAAAGCTCTCGCTTACACCAATATGAGTGTCTCTGGATTTGTTTATCTAGTCAACCCAGACTGACACACCCACCAAGGTTAATGATCAACATTTCTCCATCATCCTTATTGTGGCTTATTTTACTAACACGTGTGCTCCGCACACACATGTCCGACTCAGTCTCCACTCAATCACATGGCAGCGGGACCAGACTCGGAAATCTCAGCTCAGAGAAGCCAGGTAACTGGCACACCAATCACAAAGCTAGTCCAGGAATGGACCAGGATTCTGGCTCTTGTAGCCAGATGTTGCCATACCCCCCATCGCAATGCCTGCGCTGCCCCCTGCACTATGGAAGAGGGGGTGAGGGGCAGGCAGCCAGTATTCAATATGTAAGAGGAAAAGACCTTCGTCCTAAGACTCTGATCTCTCCTCACAGGGTGAGCCTGAGGGAAGAGATTCTTTGGGAGGAAATGAAGTGTCTGAGAAGACAGGATCAGAGTCTACAGTGACAGCGACTGTGTACAGAACTCACCAGGGCCACAGTGTAACCCTAGGAGGCTAAGAGGAGTGGGATTTGGGACAAATAAAAGGAAAGGCTGCTGTGTTAGTCCAGGTAGACTAGAGAAACAAATTCAAAGAGACTCGTATGTGTCTGAGAAAGAACCTTATATACAAGAGCAGTAGAATCTTGAGAAAACATCCCAATCCAGTCCATTCTAAGCCCATAAGTCCAATATTAGCCAGTATGTCTGATACCAATCTGTAAAGTCCTCTTCGGACTCACAAAACACATGCAATGATGCCAAATGCAGGATAATCTCAGGCCAGTGCGTAGAAAGTCTTTGGATCCAGTGGCGCTGTAAGCATCTCAGCGCTAGCTGGTGTCTCCATGTGGCTTCTCCAGGTCCAGGGTTCCGGCTGCATCAGGATTGGTCCATGTGGTTTCTCCTCAGGGATGTCTTACAGGAAGTCTGCAGAGAGAGAAAGCGTCTTCTGCCTCCAAGGAGGAAAATCAGGACTTCCTAGAATTCTCAGGAGAAGGGCATGTCCACAAAGAGGTCTCATTGGTTATATCTGCATTGACAGGCCAGACCCTACCCCGTCACTCATAACCCTCTCAAATTGACACCAGATTATGTAACTACCACTTCTGCCTTGTACCCAAAAAAGGGTGTGCTTAACAATGGGAAGATCTTTCCAACAAAGTTTAGCAAAGCATAGAGGCGGATGACCCATTCAGCCATGCCATAAATGTGCCCTGCATCTGTGCTTTACCTCGGGCGGGCAGTGAGAAGCCAGTCAGAGAGAAAGGGCACTGTGCACCTCCACATCGGGTCTTCCCCAGCCTCTCGGGGAGCTCGGAGACCATCTGTCTCTTGATGAGTGCCCAGCTTCTTCATAAACCGAGCCTCTTTCACTCGTGTATCCTACTTCACTTTGGCAAGAGCACAGTCACCTGGGTCCTGAAGATGCCCCGTGGGGTAGCAGGAAGAATGCTGACTCCACGCCAACATAGGTTTGAGTTCAGACCCCAGCTCTACTGCTCAGGAACTGGGTGACCCAGGGTAACTCCTATGCCCCTAGTTGCCTGAACACTTAGCTTCATTATGTGCTGTGAAAAGTCAATGGGATTATACGTAAGGCAGGTGCTCAACAGGTAACACTTAGACAGGCACTTAGGAAGACCTGGAATAACTCTCAACCGAACTCACTGCCATCCTGTCCATTCGACCTCATGGCGACCCTGTCAGCGAGCCCCGTGGGTTTCTGAGACTGTCAGTCTGTCTGGGAGCAGGACACGTCAGCTCTCTCCCATGGAGTTCTCGGTGGGTTTGAACCATGCAGTTAGCCACCCGACACATAGCACACTATGCTACCAGGGCTCTCTTAGTGACACTTAGCAAATTACCAATAGTCATACTAGTTGACTAAGGGAACACTAATGATCGATCCTTTGAATGATGGTAATGGCAAGGAATATTGAGCAGAGCATGGCATGCCAGAAGGATGAGCAAAGAGGTTTGGAGAAAGTCTACAGTGTCTACAGTACAGTCGGGATGAGCCCTAAAAGTGAAAATGGGACGTATTTGATATACTCTGGATGTGTTATCAGAGGGAACAGTCTCCAGTGGACAACATAGAGGGTCGGTGTCAGAGAGAAAGACCCGCAAGGAGGGAGGTTGCTAGAGTTTTAGCAAGAGCGGGCTCATACATAGTACCGATTGTTAGGGTGGTGAGAGGTCGGGGACAGGGCAGGGTTTCCTTCTGTCGTGCAGATGGATTGGAACCAACTTGACTGCATCTGCCACTGATAACAAGAGCTGCCATTCAAAAACCGAAATGTCATGCTTAGCAACCCCCATGATGTGTCCACCTAGTGTGGGGCCCTTGTGGCTGGGAGATGGGGCCCAGGGCCCAGCAAAAGTGGTCACCGTGCTGGGACATTAGGACAGAGAGAGGAAAGAAGTGGTCCAGACGCCCCAAAATCCAAAGGACCACTCCTACCGAGACAGGAAAGGTAGGCTGTTTACCAAGAGGCCGTGCCATTGGGCAAGAGGTTCTTACTGGAGGGAGATCATCCTGAGGTGACCCCAAGCTCAAAGAGGAATGGGCAGAGTGCCCAGGTTGGCTGGGCTCAGAATACGCCAGCAGCCTTCCCATGGGACAGATAGTGACCTTTGGAATCAAAAGACAGGTTCTCACTCACTGCCACCTAGCCAATGCTGTGGGCTTCTGAGACTGCAACTGTTTACAGGAGGGGAAATGCCCGTCTTTCTCTTTGGGAGCTGCTAATAGTTTTGAATTGCAGCCCAACAGGGAACCACCACCCCACCAGGTCTCCTTCTCCGGGATTCGACTCTCTCGGTCCCTTCTCTCCCAACCAACCAGCTCGCCTGCGCTGGCCATTGCCAGGGGGTGTGGGAGGGCACACCCTGTTGTGTGGTTTATGCAAATAACCAGAACCTCCCAGCATTCCAAGGCCTAGAAGAACAAAGCCAATCCTGAGTCTGATCAAAAGCTGCAGGTCTGGGTTTTTTCCTTGGCTTCTCCCCAAGAGCAGCTGTCAGGAAGGCAGCCCACTCGCTCTACTGCCCTGGCATTGGCCTGAGAGATTCCTGTCCGGACTCCTCCCGCTGCTCCGGGCTGGACTGGCAGAGGGCTGGTCAGAGGAGAGCATTCCTGCAGCATGAACTGCTCTACTCTGTAGCAGGAAGGTTTTCCTGCCCATGGGGTCTGACCTCACCCAGGCTATGCCCTGGGTTCCAGAACCTTCCTTCCTGATGGGAGCTGAGTAGTTGCTGAGGACTGAGAGGCACTAGGCGAGGGTGAGCAGAATGTCAAACACTTATGGCAAAGTCCAGGCCAATCATGCCTATTCCTCCATTGGCTCTGCCACCTGCCAACTGGGTGACCCAGGACCTAGTACCTATCCTCCCTGGGGCTCAACTGTCTGCTCTACAAGATAGGATGCTGCTGAAATAGGGCCTGGAACTTGATTTGTAACTTCTTATGGACCTTTGGTGAGCGTCCGTGGTCTAGCAGTGAGCACAGCTGCCTTCTGATCGGTGACCTGGGGTCGATTCTCAGATAACGCAGTTCCGTTTGTTCGGAATCCCGGGGCAGCACAACTAGTAAGCACCGGCTGCTAACTGAAACCCTGACAGTCTGAAAAGTAGGCAATGAGAATCGACTTGTATTATCCCCTGCATAAGTGACTCTTTTCCTTGGAATCTCCCCTTACCCGCCTCCCCCACTCCCGCCACCTTCTGTTTTGCTTCCTGCAGGAGTCCCTTTCCTGCCAGTCCTGTGCGCACCAGAATCCCCTCTGAGCAGCCCAGGTGTTAGCCTCCAAGGGACGAAGCAGTGGACGGAAGGGCCCAGGGACATGAGCACTGGCCGCAGCTCTAACCTGAGCCCAACTGGACAAATGCCACGGGTGGCTTTTTCCAAACTGCTCTCTACAGCTAATGGCCCTTTCTTTTCACCTGCCAGGACCTGAATTTCTATTTCTGTGTTTTGAAAGCCTAGGGGATGGGGGTGGGGGGGCTCTAGATAATTAATGATTGATTCTCAGGCTTGGCTACCAGGAGGCCTCAGGGTAGGCTGTCAGTCATTTACTGACAAGTAAGGGGACAAGGTAGAAGTTTGGTGTGGCCAGGGACAATTGGGCAGTTCTGTGAGGAAGACAGGGTGGCTGTGGAGACTGGGGGTGTCCCAAGCACTCTGCCGGCAGCAAAATGAAAGTGGTGAGGCTGGAAGGGTTGGCTTGGCGGTGGCCCAACCCTTCTGGCATCGACTCTGCTCCCCTCTTTCTGGGTCAGTGCATACTGATGACCGCCCTCACAGATACGTCCGGCTCCTAGCAGACCCCTGCACCCACAGACACACACTTGTGGACCTTTTCCTGTCCCACAGGTCTCTCCTGGGATATTCGGTGGGCCAGAGGGCAGAAAGAAAAAAAATCATGGTGCTCTCAGGAAGGGATTAAGGGAACCGACTTCTACAGCACATTTTTAGAGGAGCTTTAATCTGCCTTTCTGGAAGTACGGCGCCTGCCTTTGTTATCTAATAATAATTAACTTTTGTACAGGGCTGTAGTTTTCAAAGGGCTTTCACATTCATAATTCTATTCATCCTAACAACAAAGCTAAGAGTTAGGTCTTACCTTCCCTCAACTCTCCCTCCTGACTCCCACCCCCTACCCTGGACCCTTCATCATAAAGAGGAAACTGAGGCTCAAAGAGAAGAAAGGGTCTGATTTTACATAGCTGGCACTCCATCATTCCTTTTCTGACTTCATATACTGAGTACTATTTTCCTCCAGGATGATACACATCAGTTCTAAGAATCGGTCTCGATATAGGGGTAGGTGGCCGGGCAGGCCAGGGAAAGGAGCTATAGGAGAAGGGATCTTCATTAAAAGCTGACCTCTGGGCAGCCTGAGCAGAGGAACCTCTGAGACCCCGTGTCAAAGGGGAAGTGGGAGTCATGGGCTCCACAGCCATCCCAAAGACTCGTAACCTGAGCCAAAAGGTGGTCAGAATTCACCTGTGTAATCAAAGAGTCCATCAAATGGTCCATCTCCACTCTGGTACCTTTCATCTAAAAGAAATGCCCAAACCCTCCCTCTTCCCAACTCGGCCAGCAAAGGAGACCCAGTTATCCTGGGATGCCCAGGACTGTCCCAGTCTTAGCCCTGAAAAACCTTCTTCTTGAGAAGCCCTTGATCCTCACCTTCAACAAATCAGGACAGGTGGTTCTCCTAGGTGACCACCTTGCTGGTCAACACCAGCTCAGTGGATTTGAGCTGAATCCTGGGAAGCAAAGCCATGTTATGACACATAAAGTAGATCAACATCAAATTTAAAAATCCCAGAATATTTTGCAAACTCAACTGCAGGCTGCCTGCCATGAGGTAGCCACCTGACATGGTTCTATTGTTAAACCTGAAAGGCTGTTCCTTTCCATAAAGAAGTGCCAGCCTGATTCCATCGGCACCTTGTGATCAAACAGGCAGATGTGCTTCTTCCATGTGGACTTTGTTGCTTCTCAGCTAGATGGCCACTTGTTTCTCTGCAAGCCTTTAAGACCCCAGACGTTTTATCTTTTGATAGCCGGGCACCATCAGCTTTCTTCACCACACTGCTTATGCACCCATTTTGTCTTCAGCGATCATGTCAGGAAGGTGAGCATCACAGAATGCTGGATTCTTAGAACAAAGTGTTCTTGTGTTAAGGTAGGCCCGATGTCCATTTGCAACCTTAATTCTTAACATATAGATATGAATACATACTTTTATTCCTCTCTCTCATTGCATATATTTTGCATATGTACATGCCTGTACTTGGGCCTATATAAATGTCTTTTGCCTCCTGGTTCTTTCCTCTATTTCCTTTTTAATTCCCTCTTGTCCCACCATCATGTTCGGCCTTTATTCAGGTTTAGTAATTCCTCGCTGCTACATATGCCATTGATTGAGCCCTATTAGGCATCCTACGACCTTTCTTTCACTGATTTGAGTTCACTTGTTGTTCACTTGTCCCTGAGTTGGTTTCCCCCCACCCCCTCCCTTTCTCCCACCTCCCCTTCTCCCATATCCCCCTGGAACCATTGGTCCTGTTCTTTTCATCTCCAAATTATGTATCCCGCCTATCTTATCTAGATAGTCATGCAGATACATTAATAAGTGCAAAAACCAGGCAAAACCAAGTAAAACAACAAAGGAAGTCAAAACCAACAAAACAATAACAACAACAGCAAAAAGCAATAACAAAATAAAATAACAAAAAGAAAGCCACTGACAAAAATGGGAAAGCCTATAAATAGTTTAAGGTCTGTTTGTTGGCCTTTATGAGTGTTTTCCAGTTGAGTCTGATGGGGCTGATGACACTCTGTCTCCCATTTTTGGTTTCATCACTCTGCTCCCCCTGCTGCTCTGCTGCATGTCCTCAGTGCCTCACCCCAGCGTGATGGGGTCAGACCAGGCACTATTCCTGCACTGTGTCTCCAGTGCTGTCCCCTGTAGTGTCAGGGTTCAGTGAGGGATGCCGTGTCCCATGGTGGGGCCAGCCCCAAGGTGAATGGTTGGGGGGGACATGGTGTGGAGGCCCAATGCCCATCTGTAGATAATTGGACATCCCTCACAGAGGGGTCACAGGGAAGAGATGAGCCAGTCAGGGTGCAGTATAGCATTGATGAAACACACAACTTTCCTCTAGCTCTTTGGTGCCTCCTTCACCCTACATCAATTCTACCTTACAAATCGGATTAGACCAGAGCACGCACACTACTACAGATAAGAGCCTACAATACAGGGAATCTGAGATAGATAAACTCCTTAGGGCCAACAAGGAGAGTAGAGTTACCAGGAGGATAAGGAGCAGGGGGGGTGGGGGGACCGATCACAAGGATCAATCTAGAACCCCCTCCCAGGGGGACAAGTAACGGAAAAGTGGGTGAGGGCCAACGGAGGACTATGTAAGATATAGAAAAAATAATCTATAACATATCAAGGGTTCATGAGGGAGGACAGGTGGGTGGGGGAGGGAGGCGGAAGAAATGGGGAGCCAATATCAGGGACTCAGGTGGGAAGAGAATGCTATGAAAATGATGATGGCGGCACATGTGCAAATGTGCTTGACACATTGGAGGAACGTATGGATTGTGATAAGAGGTGTAAGAGCCCCTAATAATAAATAAATAAATAATCACAGTAATTGTACAATTGTGCTTGATCTAATGGCACTATGGATTGCAATACCTATAAGAGTTCCTAATAAAATGTTTTAGAATAAAAGAAGAAGTGCCTGCATCTCTGGCCCCTACGCTGCTGCCGTTTCAAAGGCAGAAAGGAGAGCCACAGTTACTCTGGGCTCTTCATCTGACTCTGGACCAGCCTCCTGGGTTCCGGAGGAAACACTGAGCTGGGAGGAAAAAACAAGACAACTGAAAGCTGTAACTCGATGTTGTTTTCAAAATATGTTACTACACTCCTCATGGATCCGAGAATCTCTGCAGCCTGAGGTGAAATTTATTTTGAAATTTCAGAAAACTTCAAGGACAGGCTTGGGATTTATTTTTTATGCTTAGTTAAAATAATCGTGGGCTTTTGTTTTGTTTCAGTTTGAGGAAAAGTGCAATGAAAAGCATATATTTGTGTATCTATACACACATAGTGCTTTGGGGTTTGTTTTGTTTTGTTTTCTTCAAATCTTAATTTTGCAGAAGAGGCTGATGCTGGAGAGACTGAGTTGTGGCTACTGGTTGATGACGTTTCCTTGGCCCTGGTCACATAGAACCGAGAAGTAGAAAAGAACTCGGGTCTGGCTTCCTTTCCTTAGGAGGATGGACCCAAAGACCTTCCCACAGAGGGAGGCAGCCCTGGGCTCCCCTTCCTCCAGCTCGTTCCCCCTGGGGGAGCCTCTTTGTGTCCCCTATAGTTTGGGGAAGAGAAGCTCGCTCTGGAAGTGTTTTCCCTTGAGGATTATTTTCACATGAAATGTATGTTGCTTAATGAGCTCACAAGAGGACAGGAATGCTTTGATACTGGGCAGCCCCACCCACCTCATGAATTTGTGCTTCCTACCTCCAATGCCTCCCCCTCCCCCCCAAAAAAGGGCCAGAGAAATGTGTCCTGCATTGGCAAGAATGAATGCATGGAGTTGAGTCCTGATGAGTAGCAGCCAGGCCTTTTGCTGGGTAGAAGCAGATTAATGCAAACTGTGTGAGCACGACCACCCTCCAGTGCCACCTTCCTGTTAGAAGGGGGACCTGGGAGAAGGAACACACCTGTGCCTTCACCTCTACACACCAAGGCTCCCTCAGCAGTACGGTGGGCTTGGGAGCTGACAGGACACATGCCTAGATCCCCTTCCATCCCGCCACCTGCTGGTCTTAGTTTCTGAGCCTTGTTCAACTCAGACCATTATCTTTGACCCTCTCCCTGGGGGCGGGGGCAGGGGGTGAGCATCTGGCCGGAGAAGTGGAGTTTCTGGATATTTGGGGACTAGAAAAGAATCTTAAATAACAATTTTGGGTATGCGTTTTAAACCCCTTCATCCATTTATCGACACACATTCTCTCTTCCTATTTTTTTAACCAAGTGATTGGTTTTTGTTAAGTTTAGAGAGGAAAAAGACTGAGACAGGCAGTAGTTAACTTGAAAAAAAACTTGATTTTGTTTTTCCTTTTTAACTAGGAAAAATTATTTGTGTTTTTACACACACACCCCTCCCTGAATAATCCCAGTCCTCTCTCTCTCTCTCTCTCTCTCTCTCTCTCTGTCTCTCCTATCACAGAGCACCCCCCCCCCTCCCACCAGACAGCAGGGCCCTTGCAGGACCATCTGAATCCAGGGAGAAGGGACATCTGCTCTCACCTACGCACCCACAGTATTCACTGGACCCCACTTTCTCAACAAAGGGGACAACCTGGGAGAGAAGTAGAAGCTGCATCTGTCTCACTAAGGGCTTCTTCTTCTCAACTCCCAGACCCTCCCAGCTCTACCCCCTACTGAGCCCAGGCTGCTGTCCTTTTCTGGTCAGCTCAGCCTATTCCCTTGCTAAATCCAACTGCCCTTCCCCACAATTCTCCTCCCCAATTAGAAAGCCACCAGGAGCCAAGAGTGGCTGCAGGTGTTGGGAAGAGGCCTTGCTGTGGTCATTTCCATTCACCTAAAGGCACTAAGTGTGTGGACCCTGTCTGATAGGAAAGATCCGGGCTCAGGGCATGTTGAAGGTTCTGTCCTGGAAGAAAGAAGTCAACGCCAGTGATGAGAAGACGGGTCATCTTGCTTCTAGCCGCCATCCTTAGAAACCAGGCTGCAAATGCGTTTCCTCGTGTAAGGAGACCAGGCTGTCTCCCGGAGAGCAGACAAGTGTATGAAGAAGGTGCCACTGAGGGTCCACTCTCACTTCCCGTGGTGAATGGCACCAGGGGCACCCCAGGCACTCTCACCTTCAGGCCCTGAGACCTCCATCCCTCACTCGTTGAATATTTCTAGAGCTGCCTGAGTGGAGTTTAGGGCTCAGCTGCTTCCCTCTCCTCTCTCCGCTGGAAACAGAAGCTCCAGCAAATGTTTCTAACTCCTGAGTCCACTCAGCCATGTCCCCCTTGCAAAATCCTCCCCTTCCCGCACCCCCCTGCACCCAGCCAGCCAATCCGCGGCCTTCGAGCCTCGCCAGACCCATCTCCCAGGGCCTCCGCGGGATAAAATCGGTCGGTGATGCCGGGTGGATGGGAACAAACTTCAGAACCAGGCGAGAAGCAGGGCCCAGGGCACCCTCGCTGGCAGACCCAAGCAGTGGGGGCCTGCTGCTGGCCAGGTATGCTGCTTATGAGCTGGTTGGAAGCTGGCTGGGAGGAAGCGGCTCTTAGAGAAGGCAGCAGCCACGGAACCCTGCAGGCTTTTCCTTCGCAAGTTAAAGGGGACAGGGGATCTCAGAGGGTTAGAACACCAGTACTGGAGTTTGGGGCTTCCTCAGCACACTCTCAATCCAGGACCCCCTGGACTGTGTATTCCCTAGACCAGGCTGAGGTTGGCCCCTACATCTAAGAACTCTCCCACCCCTCCTGGCAAGCCATGGAAACCTAGGGGACAGGCCCGGGACGGGTGTCTCCATCAGTAGGCATTCAACCTCATGCCCCTTTCCCTGGGTCTGTGCAGGGCAGCAGTGTGGCGGCGGGTGCTGCCAGGACCGGCGCGAGGAAGCCCTGAGCCTTTGGCAGGCTGCAAGCGACACTCCGAAGATGCCGCACAACTCCATCCGATCCGGTAAGGTCGCAGCTTGGCCAGGACCCCAAGACCCCGTGCCACCATCGTGCGTCCGTGCGTGCGCTCTGGTCGGTGGGGCTGGGGGAACGTACGCTTTGGGCTCCCAGCACGAAGCTGAGGGCGCCTAGGGCCTGTTTCTCCCGTTTGGAGTCGCCACTCTAAGGCCCCAGGAGCTGCGCTACCCAGGCCTGGGTTTGTGTGGTCCTCTTGAAACGGCAGGAGGGGGGTAGCTCTCCGTGAGGGATCAGGGGTTGTTTTCTGATGTCCCACCACCACCTTCGCACAGCTCTCCAGTGGGCACCCTGAGTGCCCTTCGGCCTTGGGCTGCGCCGGTGCTAGGCTTGCAGAGTCCCTGGAAACCCTGGTCCCCGGGTGTAGGAAGCCCTGGACAGTGGTTCCCCCAGCAGGACCCTGAATAGATGCCCTCCCCTCCCCCGGCCCCCACCACCACTCTTTCAAGCCAAAGGGAAAGAAGCCAGTGGTCCAGGGCCTGGGGACTGGGAGCGCACCCCAGTGCCCCGGGACACCTCCTAGCCTAGCACGGGGCGGGCAGAGAGCTGGGCTCAGGGCGAAGGACCTACGAGGGCTGGGCTGCCCGCGGGGCCGAGCTGTCCTCCCCACGCGCGCCGGGGCTCGGGCCTGCAAGTGCGCCCGCCAAGCGCCAGCCGCAGGGCTGGCTCTTCCCACCCTGGCGGCTGGGCCCAGGCGGGGACCGAGCCCGGAAGGCGCCCTAGGCTCGGGGCTGGCCCGGGCCGGCGGCGCGGTGGGCACGGGCGCCGCGGTGCGGAGCGAGTGCGGACGGCGGGCGGAGGCGCGGCGCGACCCGCGGTGATGGATGGAGCCGGGCTGGCCGCCGGGAAAGCGATTTATGGGGCCAGGGCACGACGCGATCGATTTGGGCCGGCGAAGTGAGAGGAAATCAATATTTCAGATGAATTCTAGGCGAATATGAAGTCCCGCTAGGCAAACGGGACATTTGTTATAATAAGGAGGGTCGGAGCGGGCGCCGTGCGCGGCTGAGGTCTCTATTTAGCCGAGCGCGCAACGTCGCCGGGCTGTGCGGAGCAACCTCAGCGCTCGGGGCAGGAGCAATCCCTCCCGGGGCTCCTGGAGGGGGTCTCAGCCTAGTTCTGGCTAGGACCCCAGAGGCAGGTCCCAGGACGCTGCCACCTGGCCCTCCGCTCCCCGCGGACAGCCGCGCCGCCGCCGCCCCGCCGCCCGCGGCCAGGCCTGGCCGCTCCTAGGCCTGTCTGAGTCGAGGCCAGGGCCCTCTGGCCGGGCGCCGCGGGGTCGGCTGGCGGGGGAACCCTGCGGGCTGGCCGGCCTCCCTTCACCAGCCGCTCCGGGGCCCAGGCGGGCTCCGTGGCTACTTTCTGAAGCCCGGACTAGGGTTTGCCCACCCCACTCCCCGCCCCCCCGCCCCGGTCTCTCTCCAGACCAGGGCGCAGGACTGGATGGTCTCTACTGGGGATCGCGAGGTGCCGCCGGGTCCCCGCTAGTGCTCCAGGACCTCTCCAGCCGCGACTGCGGCTCTCCGGGGCTCGCCCCTTCCCCCCCACATCCCCACCTTCCCCCGGGTCCACCGGGCGGCGGTGGGAGCCTGGGGTGCGCTCCGACTTCGAACTGACCGGGCCGGGCCAGACCCTTGCCCACTGACGCTACCCAACGCGATGTCGCGATGCCCAAGGGTGATTCATTGGCGTAAACGGGAACCCAGGCACGCAGGACCCAAACACTAGCCACCACGACTCAGTTTATATTTTCTTTTCCATCAGCCACAAGCCCAGAGGGCAACGCACCTCTTTCTCAAGACCTCAGATGCGAATCGCCCAAGAGTTTGGGGCGGGGGTCAGCAGAGTCCTTCGGAGGCTGGGGCAGACAGAGGTGGGTTTCTGGCCTGGGGAGGCAGAGCCTCTCTGCTCCCAAACAATAAAGCAATTAAGCTTCCAGGGAGGGAGAGCAAATTTAATAATAATAAAACCAAAAGAAAGTCGCAGTTCCAAAGGCTGGAAGCTCCCGCGTTTCGGTTCCGAACCCCGCCTTGGGCAAACCTGAACACTCATGTGCGTGTTTCCTTGGTCAGTGGATGTGACGTTGTTGCCCTAAATTCTTGAAAGCAGACACTTTTGTTTTTATAAACCCATTGTCTTCCAGGGTTTAGCCACTTTCCACCATCACCACCCCCAGCTCCCTTTCTGAGTTCGGTTCGGCTTGGGGACCACTCCCGTCAAAGTTTCCGGGGCCGGACGCCCTGGGGTGGCGGGGCCCGCGCAGCCTTTCGCGGGAGCGAGGCCGGGCGCGCCTTTTCTCAAATCCTCAAACCCAAGGCGGTGGAGAAAGTTGCCCCAAGGTTAGGGCCACTCCAGTCTTCGCCGCTCAAGCCCGGGAGGGTCACCGCCGCGGATCTTGCCCAGGAGAGAGATGTCGTTTTTTAGCCCCTGTGGTTTTATGATCCTGAGGGCCCAAGATTCGGACGCGCACTGGTCAGCGGTACGGTTCGAACGTGATGTCAAACCCGCTCGGATTTTCGTTGCATCGAGAAACCAAAAGGGGAGAAACCTGGTTTTACCTATCCCAGGATGCGTGCCTGGGGAGAGAGGAGTGGCACACAAATATCAACATGTAAATAAGGTGGCCGCAATGAGGAAGAGAGTTTAGCAAAAGAAAGCAGGTTGCCATTAAAAGTTACTTGAAATAAGTTGGCAAACTCCACCCCCAGCCTGGGAAAATAGGTTATTCAAAGAGTAAAAGGAGACCTGGGAGTGGGGAAGGAAGACCGATTCCTGTAACGTCAGCTCTTTGGAGCCGCTTCCTTCTCTTCGTTTTAAAAAGAAAGAAAGGAGGTCCCACGCCTGTGGGAAGGGTTTGTTTTCTTCCCAGTGTTTCTTTTTTCTTTTTCCCTGGGTTGAAACGAAGATCTTCCCCATCGGGGGAAACAGTCTTAAGGAACATAAAAAGGTATTGGGGTTCCTCAATCCATCTTTGTTTCAAGATGGTCCACCCTCCCACCCTGCTCAATGCAAGTTAATTAGGAGATAATTTAGCTACCTTGTGAATTAGTTTTAAGATGAGTATCTTTTCAAGCTTTGTCACTTTAATTGCCCCGCTGATTGATAAGAAGTAATTATTTCTAATTGACACTTTTTTGATGTCTGTTGGAAGCATTTATTTGGAACTTTTTTGGACATAGACAGAAAGTTAATTAATTTTATCCATCTATCCCCAAAAGGACTCTGCCTGATTTTTCTGAAGAGGACAAAGGAAGGGAAATAAGCAAAAATTAACCTACTGGAATTGTAATCATTAAAAGACACGTTGGTGCAGAAGAGAGCCTTTACTAGTGGAACAAGTCACAACTTTCGCTTAGACGGCCTCAAATCTCCAGTTTGGGCCAGGCGGATGTTTTCGGGGTGTAGAGATTTGTCCCATCGAGGTCTCCAGAATCCCTTCCTGTGCTGACTTCGTTTTGGAGCAACTTACTCTGATTTGTAATTCGTACTGGCAAAGAAAAAGAACAAAGCAGAATTTTGTAAGCCCGCGGAATACATACATGAGAGTCTGTCTTGCAACGCTAATGGTTAAGACAGATTTCTGGGTAGTCATCCTTGTTCTGTAATTATTGATGGAGTTGGGGATAAAGGTGAAACTTTACTTACAGCGGCATGCCTTTTCATACCTAAACCTTGAGGGAAACGGTTTAATCATTCACCTCTGCTAGGACATTTTACGTGGAGAGAGAGGAAAGGAAAGGATGTAGAGGGGAGAGATGCTGAATGGAGGCACGGGGGAGGGGGAGGGGGAGAGAGAAAGCTGGCTGGACAGGGAACGCAATGACAGACCCTGGACTGCAGAAAAGAGGTGGCCAGGGGCATGCAGTATAAGGAAATAAAAATTTTGCTCTCGAAGTATCTATGAGCACCTCTACACAGCCCCTAGCCACCTCCCCACTTTTCTAAGCCTAAAAAGAGGCCAGCAAGGTCGTCTAGGAGGCTCTCAGTGGTGCACATGGATGCCACCATCTTTATTTTGGTGTCCACGAACAGCGAGAAAATGCTTCTGGTGCTCCAGGGGCTTATTAGGTGATTTGAGCCTTATATGTTCTTATTATGAAGGGATTTGTAATCTCCGGCATGCGTGGTGTATGTACAATCTTTCCATCGTTAGCTATGTGATTCATGGACATTTCCACGTCGCCCCAAAGTGGAGACTCACACGCCCCTGGAACAGGAGGGGCACAATCAGACAAGACACGCTCCTGTGGGGGTAATTCCAGCCACGGTCATCTCTAGTCGTTTCTGTATAAAATCTTGTCTGCTTTAAGGATGTGTCTTCCAGATGACGGGAAGCCGCAAGAATGAGGAAGCCTTGTAAATGAAAAAGAAACGTCAGACGTACAAACGGCAGATAATATCGCATACCAGCCTCACTATTAGTGAAACTAAGAAAAAAACCCGATAAATAATGCACACACACACACACACACACACACACACAATCAGCAAGGGAGAGGTTAGTAATGGAAAATTCCCCTGCAATTAAATGAAACAGTAATTTGGTGCAGATATGCCTGAATGAATTAGCATTTATTAATTGGTTCTCATAAAAACAATTTGTGTGTGTGGTGTGGCTGCAGTGGGGTGTGTATATTGTCAATAGGAAAAGTTCCTCAGATGTAGCTATCGAATTCTGGAGTCACTACATTCCAATTTAGGAAAGATTCGGAGTCTCTCACTGGCTGCCTTCACCTGTGCACAGAGCACTTGAGAAAAAACCCTTGAGATCAGAGGGATGAAGCTGGATTCCCATCTCTCGGGGTATTTCCAAACGGATGAGGGACAAGCTGGCAGAGTTGGTTATCCTCAGGAACAACCAAACCGGATCCTGGTCAGATTCCCAAATCTGGCGTATAACTAAGGCATCGGAAGGCTGCTTTGTGGTGGTCCATGCCTCCAGCGCCCCGCCCCGAGCCTGTTCCAGCACCCTAGCCAGCTCTGGGGGGACCTGCCTCTCCTCATATCGGCAAGGAGCTTGCTAGGGTTGACTGGCGCATGGATGTGTTTACTTTCTCTCGCCACAGTTGGTCTGCCTTCATTCTAAGCATTTTAAAGCTGGTCTATTTATCAGGCCAAGAGGTACTGAGTTCTCAGTTGAGTTAAGAAAGCGTTGAGCTTTGTGGTTCGGAGTCCAGAAGGAGCCAAAAGATAAAAGGGAGAAGAAATGATGGAGGAGAAAAGCTGTGTGTGTGTGCATGAGAGTGCGTGCACTGTGGGGGGTGGGTTGGGTTGGTGGGGGTCTGGGGAGGGAGCCTTCATTTAAGACCGCAGGGTATTTCTTCTTTTGTTATAGCTCAGACTTTGAGAAAGGGCAGGCCAATGAGCCCCACCTGTCTCCCTTCCCAAGTAGACTCTGAGAGAGGAGAATGGTTCCCTAAACTCACAACTTGTTGGGAGAGTGATTCTTTCTACATTCAGACTGGAACTAGTACTTAGCTCGGGGTTGGTTGTGGGGGGATTTTAAGAGAGAGAGAATTCAAAGGCCTTCCACATGGAAAACTGCATGAAAGGACTGCTTCCCACTGGGATCTCATTTGCAGAAAGAGTGTGAAGAACAGAGATCCAGGGGTCTCCTGGTTCTCGAGATTATGGTCTCTGGGGTGCTGCCCACTCCAGTAACATCCAGTCATGGCCAATGAGTGGCTCTGGCATGGAGTGGGGGGATCAGGGTAGGCTGAGCAGAGGTTCCCACTCTTTTTTCTTGCAACTGCAAGTCCGTCTTAGAGGACTCAGAATCATTGCCTTCCAGCCAAGGCTTAGGAAGACAAGTCTGTTTGGGTTGTTGGAAACAACCATGCCTTTGGCACGGCACCCTCTCTTCACCAGGTGGGGGCATGATGAACCAATGACCTGTTGTGTGACCAGAAATAGCCCCATGGGAGGATTTCTACTTTAAGTGAACAATTCACTGAGTCTGGATTGTGCCCTGACTGGGGAGCCTGGGTAGACCCCAGCGGTTCTTTACTGAGGTGTGTTCCAGATCAAATGGAGGGCGTTCAGGATCTTGTTTCTGTCTTGATTCCTGAGAATCCCCCTTCCCAGAGTCCTGTCTTGAATGTTATATGAGATGTCAGGTATTGCTGGGATGTGGCCGGCCTCACAGTCTCCAGGCCTCGGCCGCTATCCCTTTTGCATCCCAAGACAGAAGGGAACCTTGTAGCATTGAGCACGGGTCCTTGGGCTTGCTGAGCCCTCCATACATGGACACTGTCATCAGCCTTGCCTGGGGCTACCACAGGGGCAGGAACTAGCACGTTTGTGTCTCCTTTGATCCACACAACTCTGCTTCGAAGGTTGTGGTATGGACAGTCTCAGAGCCGGGAACGAATGCTCAGAGAGGTGGATCAGACTCCCACTCCGCTTTGACTCCACCCTAAAATCTTTGCAACACTAGATCGTCCACACCTGCATCCCTAGTGGGAACACCCTAGAACCCTCAGTAAGAGAGTGGCTGCATACCTGGAGAGACAAGCAGCTTGTTTTCTTCCTCAGTGTCCTGAACTTCATTGAGGTAGAACTCTGGATCCAGTCTCCGTTGCCCTGCCTGTCCAAGGAGAGAAGTGGCCCCTGTCTGCAGGCTTCTCAGGGCGCTGCTGTGAAGGAGACTGAGCTAGCCATCGTTCCACGCCATCCATTAGATTTTGACTCACAGCAGCCCCCGGTGATGTGGGAGAACGTGGCCATCATCTTACCAGGAGTTGACCACAGATCTTTGTCTCTTAGAGCCACTGGGTGGGTTCAAACCTCAGACCTTTTGATTAGCATTTGAGCACTGAGCAATTTGTGCCACCGGGGGGTCTCCACTAGGAGAGAAAGAGGAGAGGGTCTTCATTGAACATAACCCTGTACCCACACCTGGGAGCCCTGGAGGTGTCCTGGTTACGTGTTGGATTGCAGTCGGAAAGGCTGGCAGGTGGAAACCACCAGCCTGTCCTAGGAAGAAAGATGGGACTTTCGACTCCCTAAGAGTGTAGTCTCAGAAACTCACAGGGGGCAGTTCAACCCTGTCCTATAGGGTCGCTATGAGTTGGCATGGACTCTGACTTTTGTTGAGCGCCTCCCTCCGCCTACACTTCGACCCAAGGGCACCGCCACAGCTCTCTCCCTCTCAGAGTTGTGACTGCAGAATGACTATCCCTCAGCACCTTCCAGCTAGATGCTGCCTCCCTGCCCGGGTCCCTGTCCATGTGACAGGAACAGCTGCGGAGTTCCGGGGATGACTCTCCGCACACTACCAGAGACCAGTCTGGGATGCCCCATCCACCTGCAGCACAGCAGGCATGGGGCCCCGGGGCAGCTACCTTCCCCAATGTAGCTCTGCTCCCCTTCCTGCTTCCTCAGGGTCACCTCCTGCACAGACATTCAGAACCAAGGTATCCGCTCTTTCGAGTAAGGTGACCAGACATCCCGCTTTGGGCAGGACAGTCCCAATTTTTAACAATTTGTCCCGCGGTCCCGCGGCATTTTAAAAACCCTCGATTTTTGGAAAGAATGCACGACAAGCTAGGGTATGCGGTTTTTGGCTGCCATGTGGCTATTTCGCCAGGATATGAGTTTTATCAATGGTGTCCCGCTGGTGTCCCGCTTGACCAACGTTAAAATCTGGTCACCTTACTTTAGAGACCTGTCAAAGCCTCCTTTGCACCATTAGCCTAGAAGACATTTTCTTGGCAACGTTCTCCCCTTTTGAAGGTGTGCAGAGAGAAGCTGCCTTAACTCCTGGGCAAGTTGCATCTTTGAAATGCCGACCTGCCTTTGGTTTAAGGAGCGAGGCTGAAGACAGGTCTTCCTCCCCTGCTGTCCTGTGCTCTCTTTCTTCTCCCGTCTACAGCACGGTGCACGTCGGATCGTCTGGTTCACTTGTTGTTCTAAGTGGCCTTCAAGTGACCTGGATAGTTAGTGCTAATTAGTCCACAGGGACATCTTGTCACAGTCAGACCAGCACTGCGGAAAGGTCCAGGGAGCAGGGTTGGTGACCCATCTAAGAGAGGGACGGACGGCTCACTCTGCCTGCGGGGATCACGTGAGCTGGGTGTTTGCATTCAGCCAGGTCTCTGTGCACTGCAGTTTGGAGTCCCTGGGAGGACAACAGAATGACTATTCCTAGAACCAACTCAGGGGCACCAAGTGTCAAGGGGATGATGAGCTTTTAAAACCACTGTGATGTTGGCTATCCCCCATTTTTGCTATCACGGAACCCACTGCATTTCAGACAGCAAGAGGGGGTCAAGGACTGGAGGCTTTGCTTTTGACTCAGACCTTACCATCCACCCTCACTCTGGGACCTTAAGCAAGTCCATCGTCTCTCGGGGCTGCGTTCCTCAGTAGTATACACTATGGAAGTGTTGTGAGAACTTCAAGGATGCTTCACCTGGCATAGTAGAGTGTCTGCCCCAAAGATTTTTCCCTGTTCCACACAGTGGTCACCGGTGAAGACAGCTCCCGAAAACGGTCCCAAGCCAACTCAAAATAGCATATATCCTTGAACTCTTTCCTGTGCAGTTCTCTGTGGGTCACTTGAAACCCAGTGCTGACATTTGGTTCCGGTTAAAGTTTAGCACAGATTTGCTAATATTCCACATGGATGAGGGCAATCATCTTTTATCCCTCTTCCCCCCCACCCCACCACTTCTCAGTTCCTCCATTGCCTTCAAATCCGTTCCAGCTGATGTGCATCCTATGTGTATCTGAAGAGATCGAAACTCCATAGGGTTTGCATGGCTGTGACGTTCTGGAAGTCAACCACCAACCGTGTCTTCCAAGGTATCCCAGGTGGGGGATGCTTCAAACCACCACAGCAGCCTCTCAGTAGGAGAGCACCACTTGACCATGTGTGCCAGCCGGGGCCTTCACAGAGCTGGTAATGGGATGAAATGAAGAGCTACCTAGGGGTTCCTGGCTGAGACCTCTGTGCTTGTTATCGGCTGATTTGAAAAGGAACGGCTTATTTAATTCTACTGGAAAACCTGGACACAGAAGAGGCACTAGGCTTGTGCTAGGAAGAGTGCCCTGTGGGCTTCATATTGGAACCCAGAATGGTCCCGGGTTCAGGAGCATTGGTCTTAAAGGAAACAGGACCTAAAGTGGGTGTGTGGGCATGCTGTGTGTTCAACTAACCCGGGGCCGTAGGAAGACTTGTTTCAGGGGGGGTTGGTGTCTCCTTTGCTTTATGGTTTCCTACCTTGCATCATAACAATCTAGTTTGGACATGCTGGCAAACCTCAGTTGACATTTAAACATCAGCTGAGCACCAGGTAATAATGTTGAGTTATACTATATGGAGGTTGGCTCCTGAAAAGTCTCCAATAGCGGTGGTAGGAATGAGAGTGGCCTCCTGACATGTAGGCTCAGGTTGACTATAACTTGGATGAGGTTGGGAGGGAGGAGTCTCAGGGTGGAAGAAGTATTAGACATGGGCTAGGAAGCAGCGAGAGCCAGAGGGTCAGTGGTTTCGTTTAGTGTAATGAGCCCTTGTAGGGTGTTGCCCACGATGGGTGGGCAGTAATGCCGGCTATGGTGGAATTTGCTACCAGGGCTGTGAGGCACCTTTTCAGTGCAGAAAGCTGGAATATTGAGCTTCTTTCTCCAGAGGTCAGATCCAGAGAATCACAAGGGAAAAATAATCAGACAAAACAATTCAGCCGAGGCACAAAAACGGAAAAATAGACAACCTATTCAGCAAGCGAACGCAAGGTCATTTATCTTGACTAGCCACCACCATGCAGCCAAGTTGCCAGAGAAAGCTAAAGCCCATCTGGCCAGTTGGATTTGGGTGGGTCTCGGGAGCATTCATGGTTCCCAATGAAGGCAGCCTGTGAGCCCATGGAGCGGTCAGCCCAGCACCATGATGGTTTACGTGGAGGCTCTGGTTTACGTGGCCTGGCCAGCTCTTCGCAAAATCGGGGCACAGCTTTAGGTACCAGAGCTGTGGAAACATATGCCTACGTTTGCCAATCACAACAGTAGTGAATGCTTCCAATATTTGATCCCTGTGACATCATAGATTGCCAAACAGACTAAAACTTTGCTCTCTCTGGAAGCCTTCCATCTCCTTGGCAGTGAGACACGGGTCCTCGCAACGCCAATGGTGACATGACAGTGCCCCTATTAGAAAGATTCCTATATCCTACATGTCCTACCTCTCCTGTTGGCCACCCGGCTCTCTGCACAGGTGCCCCTGCCTGCGAAAGGCCTACGGCAGGCCGCAGCATGCTCCATCTTACAAATGCGAAGGACTCTGAGCCATCCCGGAGGTAGTGACACAGCTGTTGTCCCGGAGGCCACCTTTCTTCCCTCGGGGCATGGTGAGGCCTCATTGGTTGGAAGGGGTCCATCTTTCTGGGAGATCTGTGGCTCAAAAGTACATTGTGTTCCTGCCCACGCTTCTCTACATCCCGAACTCTCTGGAAATCACTCTCTGTACCTCCAGGTTTAGACGCAATTACGCTCTGCCTTCTATTGTTTACAGGCAGTTTTGTGTGTGTTCATCAATTTTCCCAGTGCAGATAGAACCTTTCTTGACACGGAGAGCTTGCTTGTCCCTTTGAGCGAAGACTAAAAGGCAGTGCTTATGAGGTTGGACTTGGGAGTCCCACACACCTGGCTTTGAATCCCTGTTCTGTAGTCACCATCTGCATGTGCTCCTGAGACAATTTCCTCACCAGTAAAATGGGTTTCAGACTTACTGCCTGAAAGATGATCCGTGGAAGCATGACGAAGCTTTCTGCTTCCATAAATATTTGCCAGTGAAGAAACCCACAAGGGGAAGTTCTACTCTATCCGGTGTGATTGCTATGATTCACAATCCACTCCATGGCAGGGAAGCCTTGACCTTTGGGAAACACTTAGTCACTTTCCTTCCACCGTTGGCTAGCCTAGCTCGAATACCTCCTCCTTCCAAGCCTTCCACGATTCCTTTCCCTCCTCTACAATTCCTCCCTTTATTGTTTAAAATAAACTTCAAGGTCTCCCTTTATTTTTCTGGCAAGTTTTTCTGTCTGCACTGGGTAGGAGTCATCTCTCTCTATGGACTCTACTCTTCTAGACTTGAGTGGCTTTGGTGTTAATCAAAATAGTTTCTGGCTGAAAGGGATTCAGATTAGATCCTGTTTATCTATTACGATGAGCAAAGGGAGACAGACCCAGGGAGATGTGACTTGCCTCTGATCTCACAGGCTTGGGGGCAGAGTAGGGACTTTACACTCATAATCCGACCCCTTTTCCTGACATGGTGGTGCCTCATAAACAATGGTGCAGGCAAGAGGGCAGAGTCCATGCTGAGAAGCGAGGGGATGGCACATTCTGAGTGAGCCCGGCCTGGGTGGACAAGAGGAAGGGCAAAGGAAGGGCCTCCCACAAAGGGCTGGTGGACATGGGTGAAGTCCAGAGAGAGCTGTCAAGACCCAAAGACATACATATGCTATGGATATGGATACACACCCCATTCACACACTTATATACACGCATGAACACAAACATGCAGAGACACCCAGGTAAATCCCCACACAGACACAATCAGGATTGGGAATAGAATGAGGCTTCAAGGCACCCAGGGCTCAAAATCTAAGGGAGTATTCACTCTGCGGCTCTTACAAGGGCAGAGTCAGACCTGAGAGTAAGAGAGCCCTTCGATTCCATGCCACGGGTACTGACTGTCCTCACCTCTCCTGTATATCATCCGTACATTCACAAGTGCACTTATAGTCACACTTACGTACACACCCACATGTGCATACACACACCCGCTTGTCCAAGACTCACAAGCATAAGTATTCTAGGAAGAGGCTTTTACCAAGTGCTGTCCAAGGCCAGCAGGAGCTTTGGTGGGGTAGTGGTGATGAGTTAGGCTGCTAACCCCAAGGTCAGCAGTTCCCCAAACCACCAGCTGCTTGAGGGAGAAAGATGAAGTTTCCTGCTGCCATAAAGAGTTGGCCTCACAAACCCACAGGGGCAGTTCTATCCTGTCCTACGGGGTTGCCGTACATTGAAATGGACTTGAGAGCCATGAGTTTGGGTATCCTAGGTCTGCAGCGGTGAAAAGAAGACCAGAGAAGCCCCTGTTCTCAAAGACCCAGGGAGGCATGCCTGTGAGCTGACAAGAGCAATCCAAGTGTTCTGATTGAATTCACGGCTGCTGGAGAAGGAGCAGGCATAACTAGGAAAGCGAGGTCTGAATGAACCAGAGCATCTTTTCTGTGAAGTGGGATGTGCCGGCATGGAATCTACAATGCCCTAACCTGCCACCTCCCTATTCTTTCAACTTACAGTTTGAGCTCTGAATAGAAGTATACCTGGTGCCCAGCCATGGCCCTGGTCCCGCCTGCACTTGTGGTCACAGCACTAACGTTATAGGGTGTGGATCATGATGGAGACTTTGCAAAGACCTTTATCGTTCATTCCTGCTCTCGGGGAAGGCTCCGGGACAGCCAGCCATTTACTCTGGTCGGCAGTGTCAGAACAGCTGGCACCAGCTCAAGTTCATGGTGTTCTTCGTTCCTGCCTGGGAACAGCACCAGGGCTCCTCTAGTCCAGAATCTGGCGGCTGAAGATGACAGCGCTAGGTGCTTCTCTTGAGAAGATGGGAGAGCTTCACCAAGATTCCTCACTCGCTCAGAAATGCGGGCAACTCTTCCTCCTGAGGACTCCTGGTCCTCTCCCCAACACCTGTTAGAATCCACTCCACCCAAGCTCCTGCTCCCTCCTGCTCACTGCGGACTAAAGGGAAAGTGTGGGCACAGCACCCTGTGCTGATTGTGGCAGCTTCTGGTGACCACCAAGAGTGTGCTAATGAAGAGTCTGTCCATTACTCGATCGTTAGTTGTAAAATGTTCATTAATTAGTGATTCCCTGAAGAATAGGCAGAGGCATAAGAAAACTAAACGTCAGTGGAAGAAAAAATATACTTGTGGATTAAAAAATAGCTTCCACTTTAAATTTCCTTATGAAAAAAGAGTCTATTCCATAGCCATTATCTCATATTTTCCTTAGCATCTAGGATCTAATGTTGTGGCACATGTTGAGCTTACTGCTGGATGATGTCTTTTGTAGAACGAGCGTGTTCCATCTCCACACAAGCGTGAGCACATGTGGTGTTGATGTTGGCACTGGAATTGCCTGATGTCCACGTAGTGGCTGTAGCTCTCTGGTTCTGAGAGATGCTACGCTCAACAAGTCCTCTGAAAAGGCATGCCCAGGATTGAAATAATAGAGAATCCACACCACTGCCTCCAAGAGATAAAGCCATATTGTGGGGCCCTTATCGCACCTTTTCTGGGTTCACAAAACCCTCTTCTGGGCACATGACATAGCACATGTGTGTCAGTCATATGATGAGTCCATCAATCCAAATTCCAACAACATGCTTGAAATTTGGATTAATGAATGAAAGGAGGAATGAATCACCGATTTTATATAGAACTGAAAGAGGACCTGGCTGAGACAGTATTACTGAAGAGGAACAATGTAGGGGATTCCTACTTCCTGGCCTCAGTCTACTGCAGCCATGGTAGTCAACAACAGCTGTCTATAACAACAGATACGTCGACCAAGAGAACACAATTGAGAACTCAGAAGCCAACCATCTACTTACTGACAGCTGATCTTTGACAAAGGGTTCATGCCCATTACATAGTTGAGAGCCTGTCTCTCACAAACAGTACTGCAAAACTGGATATCCATTTGCAGAAAAATAAAACGTAACTCAAAATGAATCACATGATTAAATCGTAACCCTAAAACTATAAAGATCATCAAAGGAAAAAATAGAGACAAAGATAGGGACCCTAAAGTATGGCTTAAAAAAAATCAAACGTAACTACAAATGCACAGGCAGCATAAGATAAACCAGCGAACCTTCTTAAAATTACACACTACACCCATCACAAGATTTCACCAAAAGACTCAAAAGAGAAACTGCAGAACAGGGGGACATTCTTAGGCAATGACATATCTGAAAATAAAAGTCTGGTCTCTATAATTTACAGAAAACTAAAAAATGTAGAAAATCTAAAAATTATAGAAAACTTCAAAAATGCAAACAATCCAACTTAAAAATGGGCAAAGTACCTGCACAGATACTTCACAAGAGAACAAACTCACTACCATGAAGTTGATTCTAACTCAGGGTGACCCTTTAAAACAGAGTAGAACTGCCCTTGTGAATTTCCAAGATTGTAACTCTTTATGGGAGTAGAAAGCCTCATCTTTCTCCCTCAGAGCCACTGGTGGTTTCAAACTGCTGACCTTGAGGTTAGCACTTCACCCCAGGACTAATGGCACTGATAAAAGAGCAACAACAAAACAGAAAACAACTAATTCTGGGGAGGTTACAGGGAAATTGGAATGCTCATAGACTGCTGGTGAGACTAAACTATTATACCACGACTATGGAAAATAGCATAGGGCTTCCTTAAAGAGCTAAGTATAGATATGCCATATGATCCAGCAACCCCACTCCTCAGTGACCATCAACAGATGAACACACAAACGGTGGCTTATACATACATGGATGATACAACACTGAAAAACAGTGATGACCATGAATCTGTAAAACATTTGACAACATGATTGAAGGAAGACATTACACTGAGTGAAGCCAGTCAATCATAAAAGAACAAATATTATATGAGAACACTTATAAAATACTAAGAATAGGCTTACACACAGAAAGAAACACTTTTTGTTGGTGATGAGGGATGGAAAGATGAAGAGGTAGAATCACTTATTAGACAGTGGACACAAGTTAATTCTAGTGATGGGAAAGACAATACACAATACAGAGGAAGTCAGTATCAGTGACCAAGGCAAAGGAAGACAGTGAGAGATATACACAAATAAAACTTGCGATGGTAAATATACATAATATATCCTAATCTTGCAATAACAGTAATCACACACAACAACTTGTGAGTAGATATATAAGTAGATATATATGGTAAATGCATATGGGAGAACATACTAGGTGTAAGCCTATGGGCATATATAGCTATGGTATGAATCTTCCCCATTCATATTTTATGTGTTCCATATATGTGTATATATATGAGCGTATACATATATTAGAGCATATATATGTGTGCGTGTGTATATATACACACATAGAGGCACAACTGTGAAAACTTCTCAAGGATACCAAACACCTTGTGGGACTGAGAAAGTAAGCTTAAAGGGTAAGGACCAAAGTCTCAGGGGACACTTACAAAATTTGGGATAGCATAGTACATAAAGACAGTGTTCTACATCCTGGTTTGGTGAGTAGCGTCTGGGTTCTTAAAAGCTTTCTTGGCCATCTAAGATGTATCTACATGTCTCTTTTTTCCCAGAGCAAAGGGAAGTAAAGACAACCAATGACTCAAGGAAGCAGCTAATCCAAAGGGTTAATGACTCACATGAACCACAGCCTCCTTCAGACTGAGACCAGAAGAAGTAGCTGGTGCCCAACTACCACTACCGACCATCCTGACCAGGGCATAGTAGGAAGCCCCAGTTAGAATGGGAGAAAAATGAAGAACAAACTTAAGTGAATACAAAGGCCAGACTGATAGAGCCTGAGGGAACCCCTGAGACTATTGCCCAATGTCATCCTTCTGGTGTGGACCTGAAGCCACGCAGAATGGTGCCCTCTCCACCAAATAATAGATTGGCAAACAATAACACCCATCAGGAATGTCCTCCTTCGAACAATCAACTGTGTGAGATTGAAAGAGCTACATTTGCCCAAAGAAACTGTGAGAGGACAAGCAGGGGCCGGGGAACTGGATGAATGGAAAGAGGAAATGGGAGTGAGCTGATGCATTGTAGAGATTACAGCCAACCTCACAGAACAATTTGTGTGTACATTATTGAAGAGAAAACTATTTCTGTGTGTGTGAACTCTTCCCAGAAGCACAATAAAATGCTAGGAGGAAACAAAGATCCCAGGCACTTTCTGATAGAGAAAGAACATGAATATGCACAGAAAAGGTGGACCAGGGGACAGAGTTGCTGCATTACTCAACCTTCTGGGCAGGGACCATACGCTCTTGCATCACTGCCTGGTGCAAGTGCCCTCCTTTGTCTTGTGCTCACATTCACTAGCACGTACCTGAACCAATGTCCTCTGCCTCCCGATTTCCTCTGGAAACTGTCACCCCGAAGCTCTCCCGGCCTTCCATAGACATCAGATGCACAGTCGTCCTGGCCACTCTCTGGAGATGATGCTTCTATCCTCGGTCTCCCACCACCACCTCACTGCCTCCATCCCCACCACTGTCACCCGCTGCTGCTGAGCCCATTCTGAGTCATGGTGACTCCAGATGTGTAGAATAGAACTGTGCCCCATGAGGCGTTTGTGCTTCTTTAGAGAAACTATTTGTATTGTAGCAGAGTGATGTTTTACGTGCTCATTAATGGTTTCATCTCCTACATTCTACACATGTTCCTCGGGGACATTGATTATGCTCTTCCTAATGCACGAAGAGTCTTACGATTTCTGTTCTGGTTGTTCTCTTTCCATTAACCCAGTTCCCAAGGCCTTACACTCTCCTTGTTTTCTGGAAGATGTTGCTGGTGCGCTGCAGTGATGTTCTACGGGGCACAGTATATAGGAACGGTGTTCATTGCTGTTGAGCCAGTGTATTATTCCACTATAAGATGGCCCCGGGAGTTGGCTTGGTCTGTGGTTTGAAGACTGTCTCAGTGCTATCACCTCCTGGATTCCTCCCGTCTCAGCCAGTGCAGTAGAACTGCTATTTGGGAGTTGTTAAAAAAGGAATTTGAGGTTCTCTCCACACAGTTTCTCCCATTTTATCATCTAACCAGGCCCCCAACGATTGTGGCCCTGAGTAGGGAGGCCAGTAGCGGTAGTTGGACACCATCTAGCTCTTCCGCTTCATAGTGTTTTCAATGCCTGGCTTTTCAGAAGTATCTCACTAGGCCTTCTTCTTGGAGGTATCTCTGGGTGGACTTGGGACTTCAACCTCTCATTTAGCAGTCACATGCGAACCATTTGTATCACCTCACATGCTAACCAAGGACTACCAAATTTCTGCAATCATGTGATAAAACCCTCTTCCGTTTTTGGTATTTTCTTCCTTAAATGGGTGGTCAGTCTGGACCCTCTACCTGAAGCCTCTCAAATTTTTCCCCAACTCCTAAAGCAGCATCGCACCTTGACCCTGACTCCTCCATCACCAGCACTCCTGTCCTTCGGGCAAGCACAGTAGCTGACTGATCCCCAGCTTGGCTCTCATCCACCTCTGCGGAGAGATCCCCAGTTCTTATGAGGGGCCATCACCTGCTCATTCTTCCCCTGGCCACGCAAGCCTGGAGTTCAAACTCCAAATTATCTCAGCAAGCATGATTACTGTAATCCTCAGCTTAAAACATAAAGATTTATTGAACACCTTCAAGTGCTAGCACCAGAGATAGGCTTTGTGGTTACAGAATTCAAGAGATGGGCTTCTTCTGCCTGCAAGCTTATGTTCTAGAGCAGCGGTTCTCAATCTGTGGGTCGCGACCCCTTTGGGGGTCAAAATGCCCTTTCACAAGAGTCGCCCAATTCATAACAGTAACAACATTACAGTTGTGAAGTAATTTTATGGTTGGGGTCACCACAACATGAGGAACTGTATTAAAGGGTGGCGGCGTTAGGTAGGCTGAGAACCACTGCTCTAGAGAGCAAAGAAAGAAGACTGGACTTCCAATCCCAGTGGAAGAGGAAAAGGAAAGGCTTCAGTCCAAGTGGAGCCCAAATGCTGAGCAGGTGCGTGTCATGTGTTTGAGGAGCCAGGGCCGTGTGGAGGTGGTAGGGGGCTGGACTGGGATTGAACAGGGTTTGTGGGTGGTGAGCAGACCCAGCCCTGGGGCCAAAGCAGGTTTCACTGAGTGCCTGAGAGGAGGGACCCGCTAGAACGCAGTTGTGGGGTCCTAGGAGGGTGTACAGGCTCTAGGGGTCACCAATCAACCTCATGTAAAGAGAGGCGACATTGGAAATATGAGTATGCATTGAGTTCAGACAAGTTTCAATGGTTTTGGGGGGAAGCCATTCTAAGGCCTTTATTTTAGTCTTGATATCAGGAAACTTGGGTAAAGGTTGCTCAATGTGTCTATTTTGGAGCCTTTATCCATTTCTGTATAATCTTTCAGGCATACCTGGCTTAAGTTTGCCCCATTTCTACTGTCCTTAGTGATATTTAAAAAAAATTTTTTTGAACATATTCCTTTTACCACTTTTGTCAGAACCATGTACTAGCTTACTTTTTGTCTTTGGACTTTGTGATAACTTAGTCTATGGTAACTAAATTATTTAAAATATCAAAATTTTCTGATCTCTTATCTTTCCTGTCCCGGTTCCAGAGAGTCATAGTCTGGTACTTTTCCAAAAGAATCTCAGATGCCTGCTTTAATCCAATCATTAACATGCATTTATGGGTAAACTACTGGTATACCATCCCAGAAGGTTCTTGGCCCTCCTGCCTGGCCCTATGTCTATTTCTGCATGCAAACCCGTATGTTCCAGTTAACTAGTTATTGTTTCCAAAACAAGCCATGCACACTCCCACCTCTGTGTCTTTGCCCATTCAATGGCAGCTACCTGGAACCACACCACCTCCAGTCCCAGTCCCTTTGACAAAAGCTTGGCTCACGTTTCACATACTTGGTGAGACCTTCTGTGACACCTTCACCCTTTCTCATTGCCATCGAATCAATGTTGACTCATGGGAACCTTATGGACAGAGTAGAAGTGTCCATTAGAGGAGCAGATGGAGAGGCTCAACCCACTAACCTGTGGTTGACAGCCCAGCCCATCACCCACCATGGTTCAGCAGGGCTCCTTTCCTGACTTTGCAGTGACTCCTATAGGACTTTCCACCGCACATACTCTCTTCTCCTTATTTGACACTTTAAACATGTAACCAAGAAATATTATCATCTTTCTACACCAATGCCTGGCCTCTGAACTAGGCAAGGGTAAGAGCTCCTTTAGACCGCTCTATCTCCAGCATCTTAGACAAAATCTTATTTTTGTGAGCCATCATAAGTCCCCATGATCCCAGTTCTCACATCACTGTTCAGCAACATGTTTTGTTTCACTCATGTTGTAGTTGGCTGCCATGGAGTTGATTCCCACCTCATGACAACCCTCTGTACAATGGTGGTTGGTCAGATGTAGGGTCAGAGGATCTGTGAGAATCAAACTTTACAAGATTTTGTAGAGGGGGAATAAGACCCCTGTAAAACTACCAAGCACATCGTAGAGAAATCCTAACCCACTGACATTCTAACACATAGCAAGCCTACGGGTTTCTAAGGCTGCAAGGCTTTGTGGCAGCAGATCACCTCATCTTCCTCTAGAGGAGCAACTGGTAGATTTGAACCACTAATCTTGTGCTCCACAGTCCATGTGTTAGTCCGGGTTGACTAGAGAAACAAATTCATAGACACTCATATATGTACAAGAAAGAGCTTTATATAAAAGAGTAATTGTATATTAACAAAACATCCCAGCCCAGTCCAGTTCAAGTCCTTAAGTCCCATATTAGTTCACAGGTCTAATACCAGCCTATGAATTCCTCTTCAGACTCACACAACACATGCAATGACACCAAATGCAGTTTGATCAAAAGTCAGTGGGTGGAAAGTCTTGTGGATCCTGTGGTGGTGATTGCATCTCAGTGCTGGCGTGGGTCTCCATGTGGCTCCTCCAGCTCCAGGGCTCTGGCTGCATCAGTGTTGTTCCATCAGGCTTGTCAATAGGAATGTCTCTAAGGGAAAGAGTGTGCGTCCTGCCTCCAGGGAGGAAGACAGGAGTTCCCAGAATCCTCAGGAGAAGGCCATGTTCACACAGAAGCCTCATTGACTGTGACATGATTGACAGGCTAGACTCCACCCCTTCCTCAATTGACAGGAGATTATGTGCCAGCCACAATCCAAGTCTTACCCAACAGCACCACTGGGGCTCCTTAGATATGCAACCCCCTGCCAATGATTCCATTCCAACTCCTACTGACCTTATATAGGGTTTCAAAGGCTATAAAGTTTTATGGGGGCATAAAGTCTCATCTTTATACTAGGTGCTTAATAAATATTTGGCCAGTTCAAGAATCTCTTGTGTTTCCATTGACTTCTAAAATTTTTTTCAGGTGTGGTCTTTGTTTAGCACCATAATCTGCTGGGGTTCTTTTGGCATATATGGGGCCTTTACAATCTCCCTGGGGGATTCTCCTGTAGATTACTGTGTGAGGACCAAGGAACGAATCAGTGCATCCAGAGCTCTTTCCCCACGTAGACCTTCTCAGACCAGCTTCTGGTAAGCTTGTCTTTTTTCTACCCGGTACACCTCTTCCAAGAGGGCTCCCTGTCTGGCTGTAGTCAGGAGTAGACCAGACCTGGATGCAGTCTCAGGTCTCCTCCTTACTGGCTACCTACACATAAGTCATTTCACCTCCCAAGATGGAGTTTTGATCTGTAATATGGGGCTCAGAATGCCAGGCACACCTGCTAGAGCAACTGAGGCACAAGTAATGTTGAATTGAATGAAATCCGCTCAAGAATCACTTATCTGGCAGCACTTCGAATGAACAATACATCTATTAAATAGGTTTGTGACCAACCTTTACTCTAGATCTAGTGTCAGAAAGTCCTTGAAAGGGGGAGAGAGTGGGGTTTGCTTCACAGAGGCAACCTGGAAGTCCCGGCGGATTAGGAGAACCCAGCCTAGAAGAGCAGGCATGACCAACGTATCTGGAGGCTCTGCTGTGACTTTTGCTGTATTTTGCTTCAGTGCTCTGACATGAGGATCAAGAATGGAACCAGGATGGGACCCGGGAATGGAGACCCAGCATCATGATATAAAGAGAAGCGGGTTCATTTAGAGAGGAGCAGCTATTAGAAAGTGGGTGCACAGGTCCACAGTCTCAGGAGTTCCACCAGTTTCTAGTGCACCAGAAAGCCTAGTCATTTTTATAATTCCGAGTTTTCTTCCATAGTTTTCTTCCACTCTATCCTGGACCTTCTAACACGATTCCTTTCAGAGTGTTGGATAATGGCAGCTAAACATCAGCCAGCTCTTCTTGTCTCAGAGTTGTAGAAGTTGAAGTTTGTATGGTCCCTTAGTGCTTTGGACTACTTATTTCCATTTATCTACACCCCCCCCAACAAACAAACAAACAAACAAACAAACAAACTCTTCTTGGCTTTGAATGACACAAGACCAGTGGTAACACCTTAAATGGGAGCTTACACACTTTTAAGCCCCCTAGCCACTACACACAAAAGTAGGATGTAGAACATTTTCTTTGTGAATCATTTTGTGTGGCACAGATTTGGGGGAAGTGGTTTTGCCCTCTGCTTGTCTGAGGGAGCCTGTCTTATTGAAGAATAATTTGGAAGGAAAACCTGAAGGGCCAGTAAGATATCCTGGGAGAGCAGGCATCCCCACACCGTCTGTAGGTTGGAGTATTGCTCATCTGTTAGTCTAGATCAGGTCCCACCCAGTCCGGATCCCAACTTTAGCTAGTCAGAAGCCCAGGTTTGGGACCACCAGGGAGAAGAGCAGAGATGGATATGTGTTCCCCAGACCCTTTACTGAAGTACCTCAGGTCAGAAACTCAAGTTCAGGTGCTGGCTCTGCCTTGAGTGAATCTGGGCAAGTGCTCAGAAGAACTTGGAGCTCTTCCACACTACAGTAGTGTTTCCTATAGTGGGTGACACCACCATGGTCTGTGTGTGTTCTGAATTGATGGGGGCGGGGGTGGGGCTGCAAGAGCAGATACCTACACTTTATCCTCGATTATGGACTATCGTAAAAAATTTTTTTTAATTGCTGGGGATCACTGATTAATTTCATTGTTGTTGTTCTGGAAAGGAAAGCCAAATATGTTTGGGAACCCAAGCTCTATGGGATGTGGTGTATGTCCACCTCAATTCCCACCAAGCAGAGTCGGCCACTCCATGTTGCAGGTCCTGGGCAATGCATAGACCTCAATGCATGCCCACTTCCCTTTAGCATCTTACGAGCAGCCTTCTGAACACCCCTGGTTGTTTTCTGCACTAAGATAGCCTCCAAAGCTCCCTCACAAAGCTCTCTGCACTCATTTCTAGGGATTCTGACCTCTGCTTCTCGGCCTACAGGCAGTCTTAAAGGTATTAGGACAGGCAGAACCTCAAAAATTGTCTACAGACCCCATCCAGATGAGAAAACTGAGGCACAGAGAGGCAGTCACAGAGCACACTCAACCCTTGGTCTCCTAATTCTTCACCCCTTTCTTCGCTCCCTGAAATGATCATCCATCCGCTCCACTCCCTCTTGTTTCTTCCTGCAGCAGTGAATGTCGCTTTTAGAGTGCATAATCTGCTTTGCTATGGTGACAGCTTCTGGGGAACTGGTTGTAGGCAGGTGTGGAAACCACAGATGCGCAATTTTGTCACGATTTTTTTCTCAGTGGGCCATGCTCACAAAAGCGTTTCTTCTTCATTTTTCCTGCCTTTTTTATGCCCCACAATAGACAAGCTCCTCTAGGGCCCCCTTCTTTGAGGGCTTTCCAACACACACACACACACACACACACACACACACACACACACCAGAGCCACCTTTGTTCACCTATGTTCACCACTGACTTTCTAAGTGCACTAAGAGCCACACATGTTCACCTATGTTCACCACTGACTTTCTAAGTGCACTTCAAATACATGCCAAATTCCGTCCCTAACAGCTGCCTCCACCAACCTGCAGGAAGCTCTGCCTCCCAGCCACTCCCCTCCACTCCACATCTTCTCTTGGCTGCACCACAAGAGCGCAGAATCCCAGATATAGAGTAAACCTTGTTTCATGCCAATGAGTCCATTCTGACTCAAATGACCTGATATGATACAGTAGAATGACCCCATGGGCTCCCTAGGCTGTAATCTGTACAGGAGCAGAAACAAACAAACAAACAAATAAAACCCCTCCCACTGAATCAATCCAGACTCCCAGAAACCCTGTAGGGCAGAGTAGAACTGCTCCATGGGGTTTCCAAGACTGTTCAGCTTCACGGAAATAGATGGCACAGCCTTCCCCCAGGGAGTGGCTGGTGAGTTCAAACAGCTCACCTTTTGATTTGCAGCCACACACTTGCACCAGGACACTGTCAGAAAAAGGAAAAC
>NW_022103908.1:42095863-42098443 GCF_000313985.2 Echinops telfairi | reverse complement strand
ATAGGACAGGATGGAACTGCCCCTGGGGGCTTGTTTCTCAGACGGTCACTCTTTAAGGGAGTAAAAAGCCTCATCTTTCTCCCACACCAGAACACCTTAGAGGTCATTCATTCAACCCTCTGGGTGAAGCAGGAGTCAGTCAGCTCCTCTGGACCCCCTGAGACTGCTAGATGACCCCTTCTTTGCTTACATCCATGCACCTCTCAGGTCACTGCAGTCACCCAACCACAGCTGCTCTGCAGTCCTCCCTGTCCTCCTCCTTCTCCTCTTCTTCTCTCTCTCCCTCCCTTCCTCTTTCTCTCTCACTTGCTCTTGCTCACTCTCTTTTTTTCACAGCCTCTTTTATTTTCCCTTCCCCCAAGCCAGCCACAAGGGGCCCTTCTAGCGATTTCTCTATTTCCTCTCCTACCCATTGTAAAATCTGGATCCACAAAGCCCACATTGGTAACATGGTAACTTTGAGTGACAGAAGCTGGCAGTACATTTTAAAATATATCACTGAGAGGTGGACTATTTTTTTTATTCACCCCCCACCCTCCATCACACAGATAAAGACACATAGTCACACATATACACATCAACACCCACACTGCCCTACCTCACCATACGTATTCTGTTGGGTTGCAGAGAGAGCGGGAGGTGTTAGTGAAGGTGCTTCAAAACCTTAATGTTTCATAACATGCCAGTGCTTATTAAATTGTAAGTTTCTCAAGGGTAAGGATGACATCTTCTACTCAGAAAAACCATCTCCCCACATACCCACAGCACAAGAGTTTATTAGACATAAGCAGACACTCGTTGAAATGAAATCTAATGAACTGAAAATTGCTTTAATAGGCCCATTTTTTAAAAGCAGCATTAAAATCCATGGGCCTCTGACCCCAGGAGGAGCAGGAGGGTAGAGCACAGTGCTTTGTGCAGATGCTGGCCTTCCAAGCGTGTGTGCAGGAGCCGCGGGCACACGTGGCTCACACATCCCCCTTCTCTCCCCAGCACAGAGGTTGCTGCCTCTCCTTCGTAGCCCCAGAGGGTCTGTCTACCCCTCCGTAGGATGCTGGGAGTCTGCAGTGTCTAGGGAGCACTGGGGATTTCCACAGTGAGAACCTCCATAGGGGGAAGCTCCCATAGGGAGTTTCTGGCTGGAAATTCATATGCAATCAATTCATGAATGTTTTCAAAAATTCAAAGTTTCGGTCCACTTTGTAGACAGTCAACAAATATTCCTTCACTGGGTTTTCTGAAAATTCAGATCCCGTGGCACCACTTCAAAAGGTTTGATCACACTGGTCTGGTCCTGAATTCCCCAGATGATTTCTCATGTCCATGCAGGGCTGGAAACCAGCACTAGACTCCATGGGAGGCCAGCTTGTGAAATCACATGAGAGGGGGCAGCTGCCCTGCAGGAGCTCAGCATCTACGAGGAACCTGAGGGTGGTCTCAGGGAACCTCAGAGAGCTATGGGTGCCACCTCCCGGTTGGGGTGTGGGGGGGTGGGGGGAATGTCAGCGGGGTCCTGCAGGGTGGAAGGATAAAGAGGCTTCGTTAGAACTGGTTCTGAGTGGCATCTTTCCTTAAGGAACATGACAGAGTGCTGGGTCTGGATTAAGCAATCGCCATTGATTCCGATGAACAGTGGTGCAGAATAGATGGGCACTCCACAGGGCTTTGTGGCTGTGACCGCTTAGAAACAGAGTGCTCGACCTTGCATCTGAGCTACCTTTGAGTAAGTTAACCCCTCCAACCTGTCCCAGTAGTCAAGCATGTAACTGTTTGTGCCACCCAGAGTCACCCTCCAGCTCACATCCACAGAGGTAGAAAGCCATCTCTCTCCAGGAAGGGAAGGGAAGCCTGTGTGTCTTCTGTTTGAGAAATAGAGGCACAAGAGCCACAGTGCCATGGCGTGCAGTCTTAGACGCAGGGAGAAAATGGCCCAGGTAGCATTTGGCCAACTGATGTCACTGAAGGGCACTAAGAAAACTCTCAGAGGCCACTTGAAACCATTGAGGAAAGTCTCAAAGGGACCCCACCAGGGAACCCTTGGGTCGGGTGGCCCTCAGGGCTCCGGATGGACCGACCCTGTGTGCCCCACCTGCCTCCAGCCTGCGGGGAGGGGCTGCCCAGCCCGGTGTTCCACAGGCTCTCCGCCTGCCTCTGGGGTGGGGCAGGGCCTCCTGTCGAGCCATCCTTTTCTCCGGAGCCCGAGGGTCTATTGACATTTGCAGCTGCTCCGTTCCTGGAAATTCACAAACTGGGGCCCTTCCTGGGAGGGAGGTGACAGGGTTAATTTCAGGGCTGGGGGAGACAGAAAGGACTTGAAACCACACAGTGAAGCCAACCAGATTAATCGAGAAAGAGAGAGGGGGGTAGACCATTAGGAAGACAAAGAGAAAATCATGCTGGAGCAATAGAAAGGGAAATCTAATATCAACTAGGGAAAAATAAATGGAGATTAGGGCAAACAAATTAGCTTTAATGGGTTCAATGCTAATACAAGAATAACAGCGGAGCTGTGAATGCCTTTGAGGGGAAGATGGGATAAAGAACCTGAGCAGTCATGCAGGCGATACAGATTATGCAGGG
>NW_022103908.1:42094100-42095763 GCF_000313985.2 Echinops telfairi | reverse complement strand
GGGGGGGAGGGAGGGAGAGAGCAGAGCAAACTCCCGGTGAATGGGTGAGGGGAGACATGGCATCAGAAGGGTCCGCCATCTTTGAGAGTCATGGAGAGGGCTGGGGCAGGGAAGGCTGAACCTGAAAGGAGGGGAGCATGGGGGTGGGGAGGTCGTCAGCCAGGAATGGGAATCAAAGAAAAGGAAGCAATTGGATGAGACCGAGGACGGGGCAATAAAAAGCGACAGGAGGAAAGAGCGAGAAGAAAGAGAGCAGAGATGGATGTAAAGAGTGGGACGAAAAAGAAACCAACATGGAAGAGTGAAAATCCAAAAAACGAAAAGGTCAGGTTTGTCCTCTGACAGAGAGAGCCTTCGAAAGGAAAACCCAGAGAGGCTCCGGTCACTTTAGAAAGTAACACTTGGTAGGTGATGGGAAGACCCATTCACCTTTGAGGGGAGGGTCTGATTGGGCCTGGAGTCTCCATGATGCCGCAGGGAGGGTGGGCAACAGCTAAGCGGGCAGGGCATTGCCTTTGGCATCAGGGGCCCTCTGTTTAAGTCTCAGTTCTGCCCATTTGTAGTGCTATATCCTGGGGCCAGTGACAAAGCATCTCTGTTTCCTCCTCCCTCATCTGTAAAAGGGAGATGAGAGGTCACCGGCCCCAAAGTCTGGCAATGAGGCCTACGTGAAAAGATGCCTGTAAGTGCTGAGCGTGGCCCAGCACTAAGTCAATCCCAGGACTCTGGCTGCTTTTATTACTATTAAGGATGGACTAACAGGGAAGGGAGGTGGAATCCTGTAGGCAGCCAAGCAGTCCTTCCCGCCTCTCGCCCCTGTTCCCTCTTGTTTTGATTCAGAAACTTCTTTACCCACCTTTTCTTTCTTCCTCTCAGTCCCTGCTGGAGAAGAAAGAATAATGCTAAATCTTCCCACCATAGCCACCATCTGGGGCAATTGATGCAAGGCAAGAGGGTCTAGAGAAGGCAAACTTCCTATCCTATTTTCTCAAGGGCCCCTGTCACTTAGATTTCCCCAGATTTTCACTCCAGGTGGCTGGGAGCTAGGATTGGATCTCCGGATTTCTCAGAACTCACAGTTCTATGGGGCCACCTGAGTCTCATAGAACTGGTGGTCTAATTCTGAAAACTTAGCCATTGAAATCCCTCTGGGCCATAATTCTCAACTGGCACACGATGGGTCTCCAGGTGCCAGGGTCAAGTCCATGGCTACCACTGGATTGGATTCACGCTTGGGGAGGAGTTATTCTCTTTCAGGCCTCTTATTAAGTGCGACTGAGATCTTGAAACACACCTAGGAAAGCAAGATTAAAAAGAGGTGAAATCCATGAAATTAGTAAGAGGTGGGGCCGAGGTTTCGATCCAGGCAGCCCGTCCCCAGGCCCACTTTCTGAACAGAAATAATGGGACCTCCCCCACTTCCCCGTGTAAGCGGTCACATGTGACAGCTTCTCATCAGGCTGGGTGTCTATGAAGGAGTAATCTTGGGGCCATCCAGCAGGTGTGAGATGGCTGGAAGATGGGAGAGGAGCTCCGTCTTCATTGTTATGACTTAGATGTGTCTTGTCGGCATTACAGTGAACCCTCGTTTATCGCGGTTAATCGGTTCTAGACCCTACCGTGATAAATGAAATTCCGCGAAGTAGGATTCCTTATTTGTAAA
>NW_022103908.1:42084678-42093990 GCF_000313985.2 Echinops telfairi | reverse complement strand
CAATTTATTAAACGAAAAAGGGAAAATACAGTAAAACATTTTGGACGTTACAATTATCATTTATTATTTATTATATTATTTATGGCATCAAGCATGTACAGTATGAGCCAATCAGTGGCAGTAATGACAGAGCATGCGCTGTTACGCAAAAACCGCGATAGTGTGAAGCCGCGGAAGTCGAAGCGCGAAGTGGCGAGGGTTCACTGTACTCCAACAGCAGCTGCTGGCTCCCGATTCAAGCTCTTCCACAACCAGCTCCAGGTGCCCTTCAAAGAGCACACCTAGGAAAGAGAGGGAGATGAGATCCGGGCCAGGAGCAGAAGTCCAAGCTGCAGCCTGCAGCGCCCTTCCCCCAAGGCTCTCTCTCAGTGGTTCTCAACCTTCCTCATGCCACAATCCCTTCATGCAGTTCCTCAGGTTGTGGTGACCCCCCAACCAGAAAATTATTTTAGTTGCTACCTCATAGCTGTCATTTTGCTACTGTTATGAATAGTCATGTTAATATTTGATATGCAGGATGGATTTTCATTGTTACAAATTGAACTTCATTAAAGCATAGTGATTCATCACAAAACAATATGTAATTATATATTGTGAAATAGTTATGTGTTTTCCGATGGTCTTAAGAGACCCCTGTGAAAGGGTCACTCAGCCCCCAAAAGGGGTCGCAACCCGCAGGTTGAGAACCGCTGCTCTAGCTTCTCGTAGCCTCTTCCTTTTCACCCCCAACCTCAGGGCCAGTGACCACTTCCTGCAGTTACTATTTCAGGGTTACCTCAGTGCTTCCTTCCTGCACTTACACGTCTCCAACCTGCTCCCCCCCCACACACACACCCCACTGCTGATAAATCATCACCTTTATGAATGCCTCTCTTTGGAAATACCTAGGCTCTGCTTTCTGGCTGGCCCCTTACCGATACCTTTACTTGATCCCAGACGAGGTCTGAGGAAACTGGATTCTAAGACTGTGTTGGTCATGCCCTTGACCCCGTGGCAATGAAACATGAGGAAGTAGCTTCCTGTTAGTCAACTGGGCCCGGGCTGATGTGAAAGGAACAGTGGTTGTGTCAACAACTTATCTCGAAGCGGGGCCTCTGAATAGGGGACGTCCAAGTTCTCAGGAGCTGTCGCTCGTCCTCCCGAGCCTAACCCAGCCCTCTGTCCTGATGTCTGTCTTGAAGTCTTCCCAAGGGATGATGAGCCCCTTGAGGACAGAGGATGCAGACTATGGCTCATCATTCCCCAGAGAGCATGAAAGGCTTCTCCCCTCAGATCTGAAGACCTGCCTCGGGAACCGTTTCTTCACGAGTGTAAACGGGGAAAGCGCTCACCTTCCACAGAATGTTCCCTCCTGCAGAACAGACAAGGCAGTTGGTGAACAGAGTGTTGTCACCTTCCACTGTGAAGCTCCTCGCTGGAGTATGAGCCCTCTAAGTACTGGCCAACTTATTTGAGGAAAAACACAATAACTGCATGATTTTCTATTTACAACCTAACAAGAAGCTCCCTGCCTCCGTGAGTCAGTTTCTCCTGAAGCAAGGCCAGCCTCTCCTTTCCTGCACTGTTGTCCTGATGTCTGGGCCTCAGACCTGATGTCAAGGATATGGAAGAGGAACAGGATTCTGTTTGGGGTAGAGAATATGTAGGGCTCACTAAACTTTGTGGCCCTGCTTTTTCTACACCCCTATCTCTCTGTTGTTCATTAGCTCCTTCCTCCTTTCATTCTTTCTTCTTTTCCAACTTTTCCCTTCCTTCCTTTCCCCTCCTTTCCCCTCTCCATTAATGAATGCAAGCAGCATTTATTGGGTGCCTACTGTGAACCAAGCTTTATGCTCGGTGTTCCTGTGAGAGAAGTAAGCAGCCAGGGCCTTCTCTCAAAGGAGTGCGCCCTCTCTGTGGGCAGAGAGAGGACAGACACTGCAGCTTTGTGAAGTGGGAACAAGGGTGCCCTGACTTCCTTCAAAATAAGGACCAAAGGAAAGCGGGGAAAGTCAGGGAAGATGCCCAGTGGGAGGTGCCTTCTTGACTCTCAAGGGATGAGTAACAGGAGATGGGGAGAGAGGGCCACTCTTGGCCAGGAGGGTGGCATAAACAAGGAAGGGGAGAAATCAGAAGCTGTGAAAGAAGAGAAGCAAGCAAGTCTGTGTTGTCAGGGCATCAGGTTCAAGACTCATACAAGCAGGGAAAGAGGTGAAAGAGACAGGCCAGCGTCAGGTTGGGTGGACACTGTTCACCGGCTTGAGTAGCGTAACTATCATTCGTGTGGAAAATGGAGTCATGCCTTGTAGGGGTTCTTGAGCATGGAAGTGATCTGACTGGACTTGGGTCTGGGCTGTGTTGCTCTGCAGCTGAGTACCCCAGGGTCACGTGGGGAAGGCTGGGTGCAGAGATGGCTGAGTCTAGTGATCTAGGAATTCCTCCTCCACTTCATCTCAGATGATCGATCACTTAGAGAGATGTCTTTGATCACCTTGAACTTATTCTCTCACCGCTGACCCCATTAGTCTTTGACACGGCGCGGTGTTATTCCTAGTTAGCACTTCCCCATACATTTATGTGTGGATTTACACACCCCCCTCCCAGGGGCAAACAACAGTAACAAGATGAAAGAAGACAGTAGGTGGCGTAAAATATGAAAATAATAGTTTATAATTTATCAGGGGTCCATGAAGGTGGTGGTGCGGGGGAGGGAGGAAGAGAAGCTGATACCAAAGGCTTAAACAGAAAGTAAATAATTTGAAATTGATGATGGCAACATATATATAAATGTGCTTGATACAATTGATACATGGATTGTTATAAGAGCTGTAAGAAGTTCCAATAAAGTGATTTATATATTAAAAAATCTCCCTAGCCCTATACCACTTATTATAGAATGAAAATTCCGTGAGGTCAGGGATCAAGTCTATATAATCCACTTTAGTCCAGTGCCTGATAATCAACATATGTCAAACAGATCAATGTATGTGTGGATGCATGAATGTTGGGGACAGCTAGGGAAGTGCTGACTAGGTCAATGTTTAGGAGGTAAAACGTCCTGGTTGGTAAGTTCCATGTGGAGCAAATGGGAGGGTCCAAGGGCTGTTAGTTCATCCATGTAGCATCTATTTATTGGACCTCGACATAAGAGAATAGTGAACCAAAGGCAGACATAACTCATACATATAATCATGAAAATAAATGCAAATTTGCAAAGTTGTATGAAAGCTATGCAAGAAAGATAAAGGATGCTAAGAGAGCATTTAAACAGAGGTCCTAAACCCTATGGGAGGGAGCAAGGCTGTCCAGAGGAAGTGATGGCTGGGCTTCCCCACAGGAGGAACTAGGTGGAAAGGAAAGGCAGGAGTTCCAGGCGGAGGTACCAGTTGTGCAGAGCCCCCCAAATAGGAGGAGGCGATGTTAACACTAAGGAAGTGCAGAAGGAGGTGTCATGAGATGAAACTGAGGGGACAAATGCTAAGTTTGCATGCCATCTGGAGATGTTACCAACCAGGAAAACACTAGAGAGGAAATCTCGTTGTTGTCTAGGCAGAAAGCTGAATAAAAAAGTGGAGGAAAGACTCAGGCTGAAGACAAGCAAATGCTCACAAGCCCATCAGTGTACAGGTAGCCGATAAGAGGACGAGTCCCCAAGGACAGGTGTATAGAGGGAGAACAGCAGTGGGATTTAGGAAGCTGAACATACATCTCCCTAGTCACTGAAAGTGGGGAAAGACAGCTCTTTTCGAGAGAAAGAAAAAGGCTGGTCTGAAGGTATAGGGAACAGGACACAGGGATCTCATGAAAACCTCTTCAAGAAGGACGGATTGTGTCCTCCACCCGCCCACCATCTACCCATCACCACTCATTCCAGCGCCCAGTGTTTGGCTGCACGGGGCAGAGAGCGTGATGTGCAGTGAGTCTTGAGAAGATGAAAAAGATAGGAACAGTGAGTACAACTCCTTTTTGAGAGACTGGGTTGAAAAGGAAAAAAAGAAAAAGCTTCAGAGTCAAAGGGAGAACATTTGTTATTGTTGGTTTGTCTTGGTTTTGGTTGACAGCGAGCATAGATGAATTTAGTTGCATCTGCAGGCCCAGCGGAAGGGAGACACAAATACAGACAAAACAGAAGATGACTTAAGGAAGAGAGTCCCAGAATGGGTAGAATGAGACAGGAAGGAGGACTCCGGGTGGCACCTTGGCTTTGGTGCCATCTCCCTTTTCCAGTTACCCTGAGGAGGAGAGGCTTAAGGCACAAGTTGGGATAAAACTCATGCAGAATATTGTCCTCCAACATGCCGGCCCCTTTCAGCCTTAGTCTAGACAGTGGTTCTCAACCTTCCTAATGCCATGACCCTTTAATACCATTCCTCATGTTGTGGTGACCCCCCCCCCAACCATAAAATTATTTTCATTGCTATTTCATCACTGGAATCTTGCTACTCTGATGAAAAGGGTCATTTGACCCCCAAAGGGGTCATGACCCACAGATTGAGAACCACTGGTCTAGAAAGGCTAATGTAAGTTCAGGTGAGCGATCACATCATGGATACTGATTGGTCACCTGTGCAGCGATGCAGTAGAAGGTGGAACAAGAGCTAAGACAGTGGGATTCCAGGGTTCTGTGATATATTCTCTGGGAGAAGTGTGAGCAGAGACCCTGGCTTGGAGTCCAGGAAGGCACCAAGCCAAGTAGAGCAGCTGGGGGGTGACAAGAAAGATCACAAGTCTGCAAGTGATTGTGCTGAGGACCAGCAAAATCGCTGGGCTGAGCTTGTCAGAAACTGATTAGCATTGGCAAGGCCCAGTCTTCCTAGAGGGCAGTCGTCTCAGCATGATTTGAAGGGCAACCCACAGCACTCACTGCACTTACCACTCGTGCCCCGCCAAAGCTCAGGCTCCCACCTGGCAGGCTATTGGCCCCAAATACAAATCCCTAGGTTGTTTAACGGGAACATTTACAGAGTAGTTACTGCCACACATTCATTGTGCAAAGTCACGTGGGATTAGACAGGGAGAAAGAGAGGGAAGTGATGGTGTTTCCAACTCGAGGGCCTCACAGTGGAGAATCCGGAGACTCCGTGGAAATAATACCTCCAACAGCTCCTCACATTTGTAATGCATTTTCCGCTGGCATGTATACGTTGTGGTTGGTTGCAGTTGAGTTTGCTTCGACTCGTGGAGAACTTACATACAGTAGAACGAAAGGTTGCCTAGTCCTGTGCTGAGCTCATGGTCACTAGTCTATCTGAGTTCATGGTTGTGGCTACTGTGTTAATCCATTTCATTGACTGTCTCCTCATTTCCTCGGACACAGAGACGCCAAAACATGAATTAGACTTTTTGTGCCATGTGCTACATAGATAAAAATACAGCTTTCTTGCCCTGGAGGAACTCAAAAAGATGTCTGAAAGGATGAAGTTTGTTGCATGCAGTCCATGCTAGCATGGAGACTAGTCACGAGACTGCTGGGGCATGGACACAATAGGCTTACATCTTAAGGGTTGATGGCAAGGATTCTGAGCAATGAGATGCCCTCTTTTCTTTTTCTATCTTTATTTCTGGGGGTGGGGTGAGATCAATAGTGAGCTGCGAAATGCAAGGTTAGTGGTTTGAATCCACCAGCTGCTCTTCTGAAGAAAGATGAGGCTGTCAGCATCCATAAAGACTTCATCTCAGAGAGCCTAAGGAGCATCTCTACTCTGCCCTATAGGGTGGCCATGATTTAGAATGGGCTCGACAGCAGTGCGGTGATCCCTGTTTGGTTATCCCGATGTCTCAAGGCCCAAAAGGGCAAAGACATGATCAAAGAAAATCCCAAGATCTTCCCAAGTGGTCATTTCTCTAAAGTAAACATATTGGCCATCGGGTTTCCCCTAAACCAAAGCCCTTTCCTGTAAGCTCCATCTTCTCCAGCCCTGGGAAAGTCTGCATCCCCTTGTCTGAGTACCTTCACCCTCAGGAATCTGCTTCTTTCTGGACAAGCAGTCTTGTCTTCCCCCTCCCCTCCCACCCTTCCCCACCCACGTGCCTGCAACAGTGACCCTGAACAATGCAAAGGACATTTGCTGATGAAGCTTCAAACCTCTTCCTGCATCACACCTTGCCCCCAGCCCAACCATGGGGCTCCCACTCATTTCTGGTTTCCGGCCTTAAGGCCCACCCAGTCCATAGCCACAGGCAAAGGTGGTCACACACAGAGCAGCCAGGCTCTTGTCAGTGACGGAAGGAAGACTGCACCCACCTGGGGGCATTTGGTGGTGACTCACCCAATGGAATCCACTCCCCCACACCGGACACAGGAAGGACGGAAGTCCTTCCATTACAGGCACTCAATTCAAAACCTCAAACCATCAGGACCATCTGCAGCTGCAGCCCAAAGGCTCATTCCTGATCCTCCTTCCGGTCTATAGCCTATAGCCACAGCAAGTGTCTTTCCATTTCTTGAAAACATCCAAACCCTGCCCCATGCATTCATTTCCTGGGGGAAACATCTTCGCCTGGTTGCCTCCTAAGCATCCTCATTGCAGCCTCCCTCTGACCGTCCATGGCTCCTCCGGAGCCGGAACTCACCTCTTTCCAAATAGTTCATGTTTCCTGTACAGGGAAGCCAGGACTGATGACAGTAACTGAACTCATCATTACCTGGGCCAGGGGCACCCATGAAAGGGGAGGGTGGGGGAAATGGGAAGCCAGCACCAATGGGTACAAGAAGGAAGAACATGTTCCAAAGCTGGTTGTGGTGATCTTTGCCCAACCCTTCTTAATATGATTGTACCGTTGAGCTGTATGCTGTGTTAATTACAGCTCTATGCAGCGGATTTTAAAAATATGCCCCCCTTTAACATACTTTAACATGGTGATTCCCAACTTACCTGATCCATTCCCGCCCCTGCCCCCAACAGATTTTAAGTTCCTTGTGGGTCTGGGTTTGTGTTCTTAGTCAAGTTGTAAGTCTAGTGTTTTGCGCCTGACCCTGACTTGGGGTAAGTGTTCAATAACTATATACTGAGATGGAAAGAAATGAAGACCATCATATACAAATAATAAGAATAATTATTTATAGAAGAAGGGGATATGAGATGTTATTCTCTTAAATTTTCTTTACTAGCCATTGTGTCAACTAAACTAATGTTTCACAACATATGGTGCCCAGACTGGCAGCATCAGCATTACCTGGAGATTGTTTCAAACCGTAGATTCTGGGTCTCATTTCAGATCTAATGGCTCAGAAACCCAGGGCACTGTCTGCAGCAGTCTATGTTTCAACAAGAACCTCAACTAACTCCAATGTACACTCAAGTTTGAGAACCGCTACCCAGACCTAGGGCTAAGATTTGGCCATCGTATTTAACATAGTGAATGTTAAACACGAGAACAAACAAGAGAATACACACTTGTCTTTGTATCGTCAGCTAACCAGGCACTTTTTTTGACTCCTTCCCTTATCTTCATAGAGCAGCTGTTGTAGATTAGCCAAAGGCACAGTACCAAAAAAAATGTGTTTAGATCCATTTAACTGATGAAAATACTAAGGATAAAAGAAAAAGGGTGGGGGAAGGAAGCATCTCAAATGATAAGATTAACACATGGCAGAGTTAGACAGAAATCTGGCCCATGGAGCTTTCTGTGTAATGAATCACCCAGAGGGGGAGTAAAATGAAGCCAAGAGAATTCACAGTTTGGGGGCCAGAGGTGTGGCTGCATCTTCCCCTCACACAAACCTTGGCAAACCCTGGGCAAAGGACACCCAGAAGCGTTCCTGGGGGGTTGTGTTCCAAAGGGTTCCGAACCAGCCCTGTAGGATGATCTAGGACAATAACATTCCCAGCAGCACTGAAGGAACGGGAGAGATTTTTAAAAGCCGCTTTATTGGGCTATCATGGGCAAATCATACACTTTAAGAGTTGAATCATAATAAGAATGGTGGTACATCATCACCTCAATCAATTTCAGACCCCTTTCTTTGTTCTTGTACTCATCACTATTAGCACCCCATTAACCCCCAACCTCCCTGCCGTACCACCTAGGCATCCCTTGACCATCTCTAAAGATTCACCTGTCCTGGATTTCGTATACAGAAAAACATTTTGTAACCAAAACCAACAGCAACAAAGTAAACCGGAGAGAAACCTCAATCGAAAAGAATGCAGAAAATATTAAAATCCACATGAATTTTAAAAAGGCACAGCTATAGAAATCACTCCAATTATAATTGTTTTTAATTGCTACCATGGGAAGTCCTGTCTCCAGGTGCAGAGAGGTCTTGTCCCAAACATGTGATCCTCAGGACAGGAGGCAACACAGGTTCTGGAACATGGGGACATTGGATGGCTCCATTGTGTCCGCATTGGGGTGGCTGCTTGCACCCCCTCCCGTTCAGTTCTGGATCTAAAGGGGGCAGAGATACATCCAGGGTGGACTGATGTCAAGTGGCTGCTGCCCATTTTCTCTGCTGTGCCCGGAGAAAAGGCAGCAACACAGGCTCTGGCGTGGGCACGGCCACTCTGCAGCCCATCTGAGAGGTGCTGACAGCCCCCCAACATCTTCCCAGCACTAGTGTCTTCAGAATGCACTCGCGGGGACACCTTGCCTAGACCGCATACAGGTGTAAGCTGTGCCCAGTCACGGTGTCCCCGATGCTCATGGTTTGACCTGTGGCCTTTCCCTCCTGATGAACGGCTCGAGGCAGAGGCTTATGACATGTGTTTTTTTCAAAGGGAAACAGACTGCTCCGCTGAGGACAGCTGGGGCCCCTGAGGAGACGTGGCAAGGCGGTTCTGAATGCGCTAAGTCAGTGGGTGATAATGGGCACCGTGTGTGCCCAGCAAAGGCACTTCCCACCCTCGGCCATAAATAGTCCTTAACTGGTTCACACTGGAGCCTAGCTATCGGATCCTCCTCCTCTCTTGCCTCTGACTCCAACCCAGGACCCACCTAGCTAGCTCGCTGGCTGGGCCAGAGCACCAGATCCTGCCCTTTATGCCCCTGAGTGAGCTGCCATTGATGCTTATGGTCCCAGGATCGGTGCTGATCGTGGGACTGCACTTTCTCAAGAAGCAGCACTGATTGGAGCTTTGCTTCCTGCCTTGGTCCTAGACCCTAGACCCTTTTCATATCAGCTAGGTGACAGAAGCCATAGGACTCAAATCACTGAAACTGGCCAAGTCCCAGGCTCCCTGTGGACCGAGTGGACATGGTGGCCCTGAGATGACCTCAACATAGATCTAGGGATATTTTTTTGTTTGTTTGTTTATCTTTTTTTTAAAAACATTTTATTAGGGGCTCATACATCTGTTATCGCAATCCATACACACATCAATTGTGTAAAGC